>NC_090930.1:116081174-116393375 GCF_040938575.1 Ambystoma mexicanum
GTCATCCCTCGTGATCATGGCCAGTAGCCATATTGTCCGGTTCATGACCTTATGCCATGACCCAGACAATCTAGCCACTGCCCATGACCTCAGTCATGAAGGGTATATCACCATTTTTGTACCTACATTATGGCACTTGTCAAAAAATAAAACATTGACACATTTGCAAAACCATGCTTTCAGATCCTTGCCACTACTCCTTACACGAGCCCCCTCTTGACAAAATCCCACCAAACTTTGGAAAAACATTTATATCTAGATCTAAATTTTGCAAACCTTTGTGCAGATTTGTCAAATGGCACCACATTTATAAGCCTTTAGAGTATTTTGAGACCCCTCAGGTCAAGAATGAAATGTGCAAATTTCATACAGTTTCATTGAGTGGTGCCAAAGTTATTGCAATCCAAACACTGCTTTTCACCAACCCTGTAATGCACAAATGAGCATAGATGCCCCCAAACATCCAAGATGTTCGCAGACATCACAGGACTGTCGCTGACTCTTTGCGGACATCGGGAAAAAAGCCATCAGTTCTTTTACTTTTTAATGCCATATCCTATCCCATCCTCATCACCCCTCACTTCCCCAAAGATTGTTGGCCAAGTTTGACAAATGACACCAGTCTCTGGCCGCGGATCAAACATGACATGCACTTCCCAAAAATCAGACGCACTTCACGCTATTCACCATCCAATCAGTGGGCACGTCTGATGTCTGCAGATCTCACGATAGCCCATGGGCCAATCGGAGGCCTGTCCGCGGTCCAAACCCAGATATCAAACATTTTTTTAGCCTACTTTTTGGTCGATTTAAAAAAAAACTACTGGACGGCTTTGCACCAAAATTTACAAAAGCACACTTTTGAGACCGAGGCACCGCTCCTGCTGCACATTTGGTGAAAATGCATACAGCAGTTTGGGCAGTAGGCATGAGCAAAAAATTGTTTCCATTGCGTCTATGGGAAAAACCACACATTTTGTGACCCCCCCTCTAACTTTGCTTCTCCTTGACAAAACCTCACCAAACTTTGCAGGATCAATCTGACAGGGCCGTATACATTTATTTCAAATTTGGGTGAGGATTTCTTTACCGGGTGCCAAGTTATAAGCCACCCAAAAGTGCTCTTCCTGTGGGTTGAGCAACTTAACCATAACTACAGGGCCGCTATAAGTTATGTATCACTATAAAGAGTATTGATTGGTTGTGAAATACATAAATATAGCTATGAGCTGTTATTTCAAGTCTGCGTAAATATGTAGAATATCCTGAAGTGAGCTGGTGACAAAATAGCTAAATATGACTATGAAATGTGTCAGATTGTAACAATAGTGTTTACTAAATGTGTATTTATTTCTTTTATAATGCAAAATACAACTGAGAGGGGTTCTCTCAAAGATGTATTTTTGACTTCAAATTAATTGGGATTCTTATCAATTTTATATCGGATTTATGTACAGTTTATATGCAATTTAATGCAGGGCCATTACATTTATTGGCGTTCAAATACATGTATAGGTGGGTCTGTTACATTTATATCAAATTTTATTTACAGTTAATTGTGATTCCTATCAAATGTATATCGAATTTATATAAAATATATATATAAAATTAAATAGGGTGCCATTACATTTAGTTAGGTTCAAATACATGTATAGAGTTTAGTTAGATCTATATCCAATTCTATAATACAGTTTAGTGGGATTCTTATCAAAATTAAGTTCTGGGGATGATGACATGTTCATGCCTACGCATGTATTGACTTTTTGTCTATTTATGTTCATTTTTTGGTTTGATAACAACTGTACACATTTCTCTTTTTCTTCGTTGTTGCAATGCAGTCTATTTAATGAATTGTTTTATGTACTTACGATTGCAATACATTGTAGAAGTGTTGTCCTTTATATTAGTCCCATATGCACTCCTTTTCCGTGTATATGTGACTGTTCCAAAGTGGCTTACAGAAAGTCAGGTAAGGCATCAAAAGCACACTTATCTATTGATTTTGAATGTGTGTCTCATTGGAGTTACTCATAGCTTAATCCACTTTTCGGTTCTGATAATGTATTTACTCTATCTTGTTTCTTTCTGTTCTAGAACTCTTGTCATTCATGCTGGATGCATCTAACACATACATTGCTGGAAAGAAAAAAATGTTGTATGTGTATTTGAATGTTTTTTTTGTATTTTCTCTGTGTTCTCTGATACTTGTTTCTTGAGTACTCTTGACATGAGGGAGGTGGGGTGAGTGAAGTTTTGTAGAGTCTTTGGAGGGAACTGCGTACTGCTGTTTTTTTCAGAGAAGTTTCTGTGCTCCCATCTTACCAATATGTCTGTAACTGTGGCAGCTTTTTCTTTTTTTTAACGTCTTTATTTATGTGCAGAGATAAGTTACACATTATATGAACAATATCAATATCATGAGTATAAACAATGAGAACATCGAACAACATAAATTAATACATTGACACCAGTCAAAACATATATACAAGTAATTTAAGGCCCCGCATCCCATCTCCCCAACCCCCTCACCCCATAGATCCAACAAGACAAACGGGCCTCATTCCAAGTTTGGTGGTAGCCTTACCGGTAAAACCGGCAGGTTGCTGACAAACTTGTAATTTTTCCGGCACCCGCGAATGGGCAATTACCGGGCCATTCCGGCCCCGCTGGACCCGGTAATTGCCCATTCACAGACGCCAGAAAATAATTGGCTCCATGGGCATGCTCAATGGACCTGGTGGGCAGAAAGGCGCCCACGAGCACAACTCGTAGTTTGCCGGTCCGGGAACTACATTACCGGCAAGCTTACTGCTACTGTAGTTCCCGGACCGGTAAACTTGTAATGAGGCCCAATGATGGTCAGCTACCTGTGGCCTCTATTGGGATATTGGACTGGACAGTTACCAGTGGCCACTGGATACAGACAAAGCAGGGTTGTTGCAGAAACTGCTTGTGTAAAACGGAAAAGTCTACACAAATAACTACTTTGTCAAAGTCGAGTAAACGGTATTAGCATACTTGATCGAAGACAAATTGACCTTTTAAATTGACCGAATTTTCTTTGATCATTTTTTGGGGGAATTCTGGTCAAATTGAATTAAATATATATATGGGTTGGGTTAGGGGAATAGGTTAAGGTGGGTGGAAGTGGGGGTGTGGGCCCCCATCCCTGCATTTTAGAGCAAAAAAACAACCAAATAAAATTCGGTCAAATTAGAAAAGTTCAAACATTTACGATCCAGTAGACCTAAACCGAGAAAACATGTTTAGCATATCCTTAAAAGAAGTGTTGAAGACTTACATGCTTGGTTGTGAGGTCCTTTTGGAGCAACAGGAGACCAAGGTGTGAGTTGGAGCCTAATTGCCCTTAACCAACAGCTGTTCAAGACCTACTTACTTTTCCACTTGTCATTCATTTCTGTGAGACAGGGTCATATCAATGAACGGTTGCGATGGCCCCAGGCACATCACAACCATGCCTCAGCAATGCACTGCAACAAATGATGTTAGCCATGTTGAAGCACACCCAGATACATTTCCACACTTCCAAATTCCAAATGAGAAAAAGAATGCAGTGAAGGGAGGGGTTCCACTGCATTGTTAACAATTGTTTCCATGCATTGATCACATGTGTTTTCACATGTGTGACTCGTGTCACCAAGTCTATGCAAACAGAAATTGATGATGGCATCAATGTGAAAATGATCTGCTATTCTGCACCCAGGATCAGCAAACATCCCAATGCAAATTTCCAAGGATTGGCCCATCAAACCTGCCTATCTAATATCGGATACATATTTACAAGCCAAAACTATTGGCTTTTCCAAAGGCTGTTTTTTAAAGGACTTCAGAACACGGAGCAGTTGCATAGATGACTTATAAATCACTTGGCAGACATCAGACCTCGACAATACATGTTTATTACCACAGTATTTCATGTAAGGCTACAATGAAGCCATTAACTCTCCAAAGACTGCTTAGAAATACCAGCTGAGGTCATATGCAGTAGCAAGTGTGATGTTGCTGCATTATAGAGCTGGTCAAAAGGATCCCAGAGGGATGTGTTGTGAGCAAGAAGGGGCAGGTAGTGGGTGGAAATGCCCATGGGTATTTGCATGGCTATGGGCGTTCCGTGGGTATTTAAATAGCACCCACAAACTGTGTATTCCTCCTCACATCCAATCTCCCTTGTAGCTGTACTCCATTGCAATAGTTTTGGTTTATAGTTGGTGCATTAGCGCCACCCAGCAGCCATAACTAAAAGGGAGAGTGTGCCATGCTGATTCTGTATTGGTAAATGCTTCTTTTCATGCACAAATGCAAGGATTGATGGTCTCGTCCTATGTTCGGATGGGATCTGTTCCTTTGTAATGACTTTATCGCATTATGAGTGTAGGCAACCTTCGGAAAATGCGGCATAAAGAATGGTTCCTTATAGATGCACTTTAAAAGGAGTCTGCAGTTCATATAAATCATCAGCTCAGCTGAACACGATACCATCCTAGAGTTCTTCATCCTCTGCATAAAAGCCCAAACCACCAACCCCCATGATAACGATATGCAAATGATAAAGGCAGCCTCTCTTTTTATCTTGCCTTTTGTTGTTTTTCTTTATTCAGCACTCGTATGTATTCATCTTGGCTTATTTCAGGTCCTATTCATTATGCTGACATGCCTATTGTGATTCTTTTATCGAGTTCCCATCAATTGATGTTTTCACTTTATTCTGCAGACACTTTATTCCACTCAATAACTCTCTGAATAGTTCACAGTGCACCTTGTCAATGCCAAAAAATACAATGCAGCGGTTTGCAGTTCTTGTCAGTTCCTCCGTTCTCAGCAATTCTCCTCGTTGATGCTTGCAGCCAGTACTTTCTTGTAAGGTCGGAGCCTAGTGTGGGTGTTCTTACACATTAGCCTGGATGTCTGAATCTTTTCTGACAGTCCCACCCCAGCTCCCCTCAAATGCATTTCTGCATAACCCCCCCCCCCACCCAGCTATGTTACCCTGCATCAGATATAAAGATCTCCAGGCCAATCAGGCCCTAGGTTTAATATTTAAGTAGTTAAACGTTTTTATGTCAAGCAAAACACAGGTACCTTTGTCACTGTTAAAACATTGTATTTTATGGGATGTCAGGAGGTGGATTGCAATGTATTTTGCACCCTTTAAATGCTACACGTGGAATGTGCTACCTGATTTTAACTGTACACCTAATGTTCCTGTGGAAACAAACAAGGAACACAAAGCTATCATTTTGGAATATAAACCTACTTACCAGCTGACATAAAGGCTGATCTAAGGTAATAAAAGCTTTAGCTTTAGTGGATTGGTACAGCGGGTCTCTCCACATAAAAAGCGCAGCTGGCCAAATCTTCAGGCAGAACGATGCGAGAGTTGGACTGCTGCTTGGAGTAGTCCCGTAACCACTGCATAAAGCCTGTTCTAGGGCTGTTTTCTGTGCTCCTGCAGCTAGCTGTTTTTCATTGGGAGCATAATTGTTACAGGGCAATATTTAGGGTGACCAGACAGTCCCGGTATTTACCCCTTTGTCCCGGTGTCCTGAGAGTTTTTGGAGTTATAAAACCCCATCCCTGGGATTGGAGGAACAGGTGGCTACGGTCCCGGTTTATGCTAGTAACCGATTAAGGAATCCTGAAATTGGGCCTGCAGCTGCTCTTTCTGTCTGCCTAAACGCTTTTCACACCCCCATGTCCTCCCTCTTCCCCTCCCTGGCCACTCTCCTCCAATGAGAGTTGTATGCCTGTGAACTCACCCCCGTAACAGGCCACTGACAAAGAGGTAGGACTACAGTGTTATCAGAGTCCTGCTTGTGTTTAATGTAGTCCTACCTCTATGACTATTGTCTGTCCTTTTTTTTTAATTATTATCAGGTCAACCTAGCAATATTGCACTGTACAAACGGTGACCTGATGTTCGGTTTTCCTGGGACAGTCTGGGGAAATCACCCTCTGTCCCGGGGTCCTGGGAGTTTTTTCATTTTTTAAAACCCCGTCCGGGGTTTGCATGTTTGGGGGCCACGGTAATTAAAAGCGAAATAATTTTTCACAACACTTTCTGAATTTTGAAGTTGGAGGTTCCGCTCGAGTCAGAAGACTTACTGACTGTGCCACAGAGACTGGCTTGAAAACTATTGTACGGCAAGCCATGTAATATCAATTAGAGCTAACGCTCGTTTTGAATTAACATGCCACGATTCACAAACAAAACTGCACAAATGAGATTATATACAGTTTATAGAAAGGAGAAGTGCTGGACATATGGTTGGGAAGTGGTTGTGGGGGCGTGTTGGGGGAGGGGCGGTAATTGGTGGGCTGCGATGGGGTAGTCCCTCTTTTAAGTTGTTGGCCGTCCCGTTTTTTTTTTTGGGAAAATCTGGTCACTCTAACTGTACAGAACCTGTGCGGCAGCCTCAACTGCACTCTCCTCGCTGCATTGAGAGGAATAAGAAATACCCCATTGAGATTCAGTTGCTGTGCATGCTGTGGGACAAGACATGTGACACTTGAGACTCTGTGGCCCTTTGAGTGCCAGCTTCAGCAGTGCCCCAAGAGATTGCGCCACGTATAGTGGACAGTCTGCCCTGCATGTCCTAGGATCTGAATGCCTTCGACACTCAGTGGCTGTTAATATATATATATGTCTAAAAGAAGATTGTCCCTCTGCCTCCCCATGTAAGGTGGTGGGGAACACCACTGAAGAAAATGGGAAAGCACTGCACATGGCCTGCTTCACGCAATTGCCCCAGAGGTTACTGAAGTAAAACTGCCTTTTTTTCCCCAGTGGCCGTTCATACAAGAAAAAAAAAAAAAACTATCACTGTTGCCTGTGGAAGCTCGAGCAACTTCCACTGGTGGACTTTGCCAGGGGTGGACTGGGAACCAAAGGAGGACCTGGAATGAATGTTCAACGTGGCCTCATATTCCCCATTGTCAGCAAGCACAACCCTTTTCCTGTGAGAAAATGTGGAAATAAAATAGGTAACCACAAAAAAGAGGCCCAGCGTGCAGCGGACTACTGGAAAATCTCCAGAGTTGCCTATAGGCCAGTGCGTAGCCAGAATTGTTTAACTAGTGTGGCTTGGAGTTGCTGTAGTTGGGCCCACCACAGTGACATTAGCATCTGTCAAAGCCCACATAGCACTGCTGAGTGGGCATTTACAGATCCTTGGTGGGCCTTGCCGGCTCAGGCTCTACCCTGTCTATGCCTCTGGGTCTTTGGTGAAGAGAGGTCGACCACACAGTGCAATCTTGTGCCGAAAGAAACAGAACCTGTTGCCTGCAGAAGCCACGGGCAACTGCTGCCTCCTGAAACCCAGTTGGGGAGGCGGAGGAGGTGTGGCTACTTAATGCAATCTCTTGGGGACTGGGGTATCCCATTTCTGCTGTTCGTGGCCCATCCCCCATCGGGTATGCTTTGTTGCTCAGGCTGTGCATGTCACGTGTGAAAAGAACAGAGAGAGAGAGAGAGAGGAGTGCTGGGATCTCTGAGTGCTGCTGGTGCAGGCCCTGCAATGCTATTGGCTGTGCCTGTGCAATATGCTGGCTCGCTGATGCGAGTGGAGCACTTTAGGGAGGGGAAGAAATATGGCTTTATTCAGACTCAGGATCTGTCATTTGTGGCTGTGGCGCATGTGACAGACTTGGTGGGTGAATGATGGCAGTGAGCAATATATCAGCTGCTCTCTTAAGCTAGTGCTGATGAGACCGCCTTCCCAGCTTTCCTCAGGTTTTGTCCATAGCTCACATGCCTCTCAGAACATAACAGCCGTATTTGTAAAGTGCAAATTGACCGCCAGAGGGGCATCCTGGTGCTATTGACAGACAACAGATGTTTATTGTCACCCAACTCAATGGTACTCATTTTATCAAACTTAGAAGGATAAAGGGCTGAGTGGACCTGCCCGGAATTGAACCTGTCACCATGAGATCCACCACAGGCCCTTGTATCACTAGAGGTATGACACTTACTGTGGTACAGGGATACAGAGACACCAAACAGTTGGGACTTCTTCTTATTCCGCCGCATAGTAATTGGGTGTGAAAGTCTTGCTTAGAACTACAACCTTATTTAGAATGCATACTGAGTGTAGTGAGGTGGTGCTGGTCCAACTGTCAAATGAAGTGCATTTCATGTTACAAGTCCACCACAGAAAAATGAACAAAATGAACGTTGCATGCTACTTAAGAACTACAATACTGCGTGCGGTGGCTTTGGCACTCACATCTAAGTGAGACAGGTTGCAGAGACTACGAACAGGTTGCAGAGACTATGCACCACAACACAGCACACCCGGTGTCTACAAGTGAGGGCCAGTGAAGTGAGGAGGGGAAAGGCAAGGAAGAGGGACTGAGAATGTCACATTAGTTTCGAAGACAGGAGCATGGTGTTGTGCCTTGGCAATCCGTGTTCCAGGTTTCATTTTAGGACTTGAGGTCTGCTTGACCGCATCCCTGAAGCACTGTCTTTTCCTGGGACTACAGGCAGCTGTACTGAGGTGTGACTGAAGTCAGAGAGCAAAACAGAGAGACAGCATGGCGAGGTTTCTTCAGAGATTTTTCAGAGTCAGGGTTTACTGGACTGCACCTCCTCCAACTGCTAGAGAGGCTACAATGTCTGAAATCTTTAGAAATTCAGAGCACAGCAGCAGGTGCAGGTTTCTTGTAATTGTTAGAGCAGCTGCTGTTCTCTAAGTATTTCAGTACAATGCTACATAATGCAGAGGGTGGTTTAACTGCAGTCTCTGACAAACATGTTGCAAACGCAATGGACGGGATAAGCTATTGTGTAACAAGATGATGATGATTTACATGAACCTTGACTTCATTGAGGAAAAGCTGAGAGTTGACAGGTAGTAGTAGCATCCAAAGGCACTGTGAATTGATGTGAGCAGTGCTTGCAGCCAACAGTGTGTGTCTGTTCCTCTATGTATGTGTCTGCCTTCCTCTTTGTAAAAGCACATGCCTGTGTGTGTGGGTGGCACAGAGAACTAAAACGTGATCATAAACCCCTTGAGTGGGCATTCAGGAGGATAAAACAAAATAGGGTAGAAACACATTTCTGTGATGGTTGTTGATCCTCTTTTTTTTAGGAGAATTGCCTAGCATTTGGGTGCTGGACTGAGCTTGTGCTCGCAACCAGACTTATGCACAAGTGGATTTTCCTGCTTCAGAAAGGTGCAGTGAGCTAAATTTAGATTTTTGTTCCGTAAAACGTGTGACAGCGCCTTATCTTTCACCCTGGACAGACACTCACTTATTGGATGTTTATGTATTCCTGCTTCAGTCTGTGTGCCTCTGTGTGAATGTGCCTCACCAGTTCAGTCAGTGAACGTCTTTACTTGTTTTCAGCATGCTGGTATGCATGTCTGTAGGTGAAACTAGCATAGTTTACTGAACAGGACATACACATGTTCTCGACAATGAGAAAAAGATGTGCATTAGTACCAACATGGTGACATTGGGCAGCATGTGCTCAATACGTAAGTAGCTGTGGGCATAAAACAAATATGTGTGTTAGTTAATGAGCAGAATGTCATTACTGAGGAGTTGTACAATGGCCAAAATACACATATTTCTGTAGCTGGCAACGGGCAAATATGTGCATTATTGGATGATTGCGTACTTTTGCAATTCACATGTAATGGTGCATTGTAGAAACTGGTAATATCTGTTAAAAGGCAGTATCAAATGGGAAAATACGCATTTTGACTGCAGAAAAGGAACACAAAAAGTACAGGAGCATGATACATGAGACTGCCATACAATAAACTGCTGTGCATTTGAGAAATAAAAAGGAACTGCGACTTACGTCTAAAAAGCAAAGCCAAGTGACATATTTCATTTGACACATACCAAAACACTTACTTTTTAACATTGTAAATGACATCATTTAAAAGGAGACGCCTACTTGTTAAAAAGTGAATACTGGTTTTCCATGGTAAACTTTGTCCTATGTGTGAACAATGCAGAAAGTGGCACTCATGCCTTTTCAAATTGTATTAAAGAAGGACTTAATTCATGGACAGCAGGCCGAGATGAAATACAAAATGTTACATGTTAAACACATTGGGGGTTAACGGCGCCGTAAAAAGGCTGCGGCACCGTTAACCACTTAGCGCCTAATTACGAGGTCCCTTTGCGGAACCCGACCTTAACGGCTGGTGTAGACCAGCCATTAAAGTAGGGACCCGCAAAGGGACCTTGGTGCTAATTATGGTACAGCAATTTGCGGTACCGTAATTGGCGCCTTCCCCATTCCCATTATGCCCTATGGGGCAAAAATGGGAATGGGGAAGGGCCATGGGGAAATGGGTAAATACCACCCCGCCAACCTTGGAATGGGGCGGTATTTCCCCATTTCACCATGGCGGACACGTTACGATACCGGCACCAGCCATGCTGCTAATAGCGCCATGGTTTAGCGCTGGTATCGTAATGAGGGCCATTGTGATGATTTAAAATGCTATCACTTCAGAATTATGGATGCTGCTTGTTTTCCCCACTGAACTGAAAGGTATGTGCCTCTGAAACTTTGACCTCAAGACCTTTGGGCTGGGCCTGCAAATAAAACAGGTCTGGTTTTCATGTTAAAATGCAATGAAATACAAAGAGTTAGATCAAAATGGTCAGATAAGCCAGCCAACAGAAATGACTTTTTAGGGCTGTCTTGACATCAATAAAATGCCTCTCAGAGCCACTATTGGATCTTCAAAGGCTGTGTAGACACAGACCCCACTGATAAGCAAATGTTCAGGTCATATGTTTTTGAGAAAAACAGAGCTGTGTGGATTTGCTTGGAATATGAAACTGTGAGTCTACCGATTATGTCTTGTTATTTGATTAACATTGGACTCCTTTTTCCTTAATAGCTCATCTAGGACCCATATTAAAGATCACAAAAGTCTCTCAGTTCTATGTAAATATTAACCATATGCCATGTGTGTAACTTAATTTAGAGATGAAAATGCGTTTATGACACTCATGATAATCAGAACAATCTAAATCGTGGTGAGCTGATAGAAAAAACAATTAATGTGTGTTTTGTGAAATTTGATGTTAATAAATATTTCAGCTCATGAGTAAACCATGAAAAATGATAGCTCCTCCCAAGAAGCTTGTGCAACGATACAATTAGTGTTCAATGATTCATCAGAATTCAAAAATATATGTTTATGCAGTTATCTGAAAGGAGAAGATAGTTGCCATGTAGTGAGATTCTAAGAAAATCAAATATGTAAAAAAATCTGTCATTTGACATTTTTCAGTTATCTCCTCCCGATTATCCATAATCTAGACCTCCTAAAACTCTTTTTCCTATCAGTTGGCAGTCAGCGGATTGGTGGGAGTGGGAGGAAGAGAGATGTCCAATTCAATGTGTGGGAATATTAATAACATGGAATTGTCATCACCACTATATAATATCAGTTTTCAATCTAAAGAGGGAGTGAAGGACAAAAGAAGAAAGCAGGCAGATAAGCTAAGGCTGGCAACAACAGAGAGCTGACAAAAAAGAAAGGCTAACACCCAGGAGAGCAGATAGACAGGAGACCATGGGACAATTGCTGGTGATTTCTGCCTAGAAGCTGGGAGCCTTATCTGAGATTGAGACCTGTGAATGGAGACCAGAGGTGTGAGCTGCCTGCCTATTCCCAAAAGAGAGTCTGAAATTTGGCTGACCTCCTGAACTGAGAATAGAGAACTCCTATGTAAGAATATATATCCCCAAAGCTATCCATTGTGTTGGGAACAACCTGCTTAACCCTTTTCATTTAATTGTGGGTGAGGGGGTGAAAATGTGTAGACCCTTAGCACATTTAATAAAAGTTAATTCAATAATTTCCCATATAGAAATGATCACAGGATGATTTTGTTACACACATTTCATGCCCAGTGTGTTACAGCCATTAAAGTCAATTATGTAAATGGCAGACCCTCTTTTCATGTAACCCCTGACTTCCCTACAGAAGAGGGGTGTCCTTAATTCATAAATAGGCAGCCCTAAAAATCCTCCTTTCAAGTGTATGTAGTGTGTGAAAAACAGATGTTCCCATTTATTCCCAAATCAGAATCCCAAAGCCCTGCATTTCATTTATTTTATTTATTTAATGTTTGCTTATTAGGCACTTATACGGCAAGTAAAATACTGTTTCAAAGTGCCCACAGGGTGAGGGGAGGGAACACAGGAATTAAATACATTACAAAGCACAATATTTAATAATAAGACCAGTGGGGGGAAAGGACGAAAGGACAAACCTACTACACCTTGTGAGTATTCAGAACATGCAAGTGCAGCAAGGAAGAGGGCAGAGGGGTTAGTGCTGGGAAATCTGAGCTCAGGGGTGAGCCCCAGATGAAGTGCTTGGGCTGATGGGTGCTACCCAGCATTGAGCCACATTAGGTGTAAGTGCAAACATCCAGGGCAGAGTATGTGCCAAGACAAGTGCTGAGAGTAGACAGGAGCTGACCCGATTGTGTGTGGGAGGTCAGGGGCCCTGAGAATGCATGCATTTATTTATTTATTTTATATATTTGTAACACACCGAAGCTCGCAAGCATTAGGGCGCAACAAGGACACGAAGACGGAGAGATCACGGGACTATGCAAATAGAAGTAATGAGTGCAGAGTGGTTTGTGTGTCAGATTACTGAATGAGCATGGTTTTCAACTGCTTTCTAAAGGAGTGAAAATTGCTTTCCAGGCTGAGGTTGCAGGGTAGCTAATTCCAAAGAGAGATAGCTTTAGTGGGAAATGCTCTACCTAAGCCTGTGGCTTTTACTCTGACATGGCCGGATTCAAGTAGTCCTTGCTTAGCAGATCTTAAGCTTCGGCTTGGTTCGTACCATTTGAATTCCTTTTTTAGGTATGCTGCACCAGTGCCATAAAGGCAGTGATGGACCAATGTCGGAGATTTGAAACTAATAAGCTCCTTTATGGCGAGCCAGTGGAGGTCGATTTTGTCTTTTGTTATGTGGTCACGTTTGGATTTCCCTGCGATGGATCTAACACCATTATTTTGGATTATTTTACATTGCTTAATGCAGCTATTGCTGGATCCTAGTAACAATGCATTTCCATAATCCAGTCGTGATAGGATGGTGCCTCTGGCAATAGCAGCACTGTTTTTGGTGTTTAGGATTGGCCTGATTCGGCATAGCAGTCTCTGATAGTACTGGCGGTTTCTTATCAGGTACGAGGTCTGTGCCTCCGCTCCTAGTAAAGATTGCAAATATATGCCTAGTGTTTTGATCTTATTAGTGACTGTGATGTTGGAGTCTATTATCTTAAAGGAAGAGTAAACTGGGCCTAGATTTTGTAAGGCTTGTGTTGTTCCAAAAGTCATGATTTCGGTTTTGGAGCCATTTAGACACATCCAGTGGGCTTTCATCCAGTTCTCAATAGTATTGTAAATGGCTGATAGTCTGTTGTTGTCTAATGCGTGGTCTCCACATAGTTCCAAAATCAGTTGCGTGTCATCTGCAAAGTTAGTAAAGTAAATCCCCAACTGTGAGAGAATGGTGCAGAGACAGCGAATGTATACATTAAAGAGGAGGCGGGAGAACCTAGTGCCCCGGACACCAATCACAGCAACTGTGGGGTTAGCAGAGGAGAGAAGAAGGGAAGGAGGAGGTAAAGAGGAAAGTCTTGAGGAGCTTCCAGAATTTAAGAAAGTCCTGCTCAAGGTGCAGAGGCAGGGGGAGGCTGTTCTACAGGAGGAAGCCAGCTGAGGAAAGTGATCCACCAATTACCCTCCGTTTAGCTAAATGCGTTGCACATAAAGAGTTGGTGCCAGAGGAATGTAGTGGTCTAGAGGGAGTGTATTTAGTAAGATACAGTTGAAGATAGTGTTGTCCCGTTTCCCAGGCAGCCTTCTGGATGAGGCAAAGGTATTTGAATATAATCCATGCAGCAACCTGAGAGCCAGTGAATCTTTTTGGGGCAGGAGAGGTGCAGTCCCTGGGCTTGAGTCCCAAGATACGTCTTGCTACCTTATTCTGGATTAACTGGAGGGTCACAGAGTGGAAGAAGGAAGGTTCAGGAGGAGGCTATTGCAATAGTCAAGCCTAGAAAGAAACACGGCTCGGGTAACTTTGAGTCTCTGGGGGAAAGTGAGAAAAGGGAGAATACCTTTGAGAAGGAAGAGCTGAAAGTGGGACTTCTTGGCAATGCCCTGAGTGTGAGAAAGGAAGGAGAGAGTGGAGTCAAAGACAACACCAAGGTTTCTGGCTTCAGAAGAAGGATCAAAAGGAGAGGCCAAGGAGGAAGGCCAAAATGAAGGGAAGAAGTAGGGAGCAGGGGACCCGATTGGAAGGACTCCATTTTACAGGCATTGAGGCAGAGATTGTTGGAAGTGCATCAGGACTGGATGGCAGATAGGCAGTCAGGGATGATGGAGGGTGCAATAGGGTCAGCAGTAAGTTTGGAAAAGAGCTCTGGTTTGTCTGTGTAACCCTCAATGGTGGAGGAGAGGAAGGAGATGAGACGTGCAAAGTGAGCAAGGTAGATGTTAGCGAGCCAAGGGGAGAGGATACAACCCTGGGGGATGCCACAGATGCAAAAGGAAGTTGGGGAGGAGAAGATGCCCAGGATGACTTGGGAAGAGCGGTCAGTTAGGAAGAATGTCAACCAGTCCTGTGCCCGAATTGAGATGCAAAGGGTATTGTGGAGCCTTTGTATGAGGATGGAATTGTTGACTGTGTCAAAGGCAGAGAAGAGGTCGAGAAAGGTGAGGACGGCTGGGTAGTTGGAATCCAAGGTGCAAGCAGTCTTCACAGGTGTTCAGAAGAGCAGTTTTCCATGCCTCTCGATGCTCAGAATCCAGATTGATGGTCGTGGAGACCACCAGCAAGTCTGGTATGTGAGTTGAGTTAGGGCAATGCCAGCTTCTCCAGCAGCTTCCCCAGGAAGGGGGTGATGGAGAAAGGGCAGTAGTTGGCACAGCAGGTAGGGTCTGCTGAAGGTGTTTTCAGGAGTGGGTGCACAAGGGAGTGCTTAAGGGAGGAGGGTAAAGATCCAGTGACAAAAGAGTGTTTGCAGAAATCAGCGAGTGAGGGGGCAAGAGAGCCAATGTGTGTTCCCCAAATGATTTTACCATTGAGTTAATTTCCCAAAGCTTGCCTTACAAATAAAAGGCCCAACAAAACTCCCATTATATTCCCACTACCTTGCCTTCAAACCAACAGGGTCATATAACTGATGCCCTGGGTGGAGGCTGCTCGGAGAAAAGAGCATTGTGATAAACCAAGCAATCACTCTGTGTTTTTAATGTTTAATGTTAATGTGCGAAGAAATCCTATGTGTGCTTTGACTTAAAATTCACCCTCTATATGTTGTGGTAACTGAAAGTCTATCAAGAAATACATTTCAGTCAATTGGTGCAAGTCATTTGCATTTGTGATTATTGTGTTGTGCCACGGAGTCAGTGGCTGATGTTATTGTGATTTGTTTATTATTCATTGTAGACATCTGAATAAATATACACTATTATTTATATACACAGACCTGGTTCCTAGCTTATTGGTGATAAAGAGGATATCTGATGAATGGTGTTATGCAGGTTAGTGGCCTAACTGCATTTGAATCTTCTAAGCGCTTTGTTGGGTGACACCTTGATTGGAGGGTGGGGACCACCCTGAGTTGAGAGTGACCGTCCAATAAACTGGAACAAATTGGGGCCTGGTCCGGAATTTGGTTGAGGATTTTCACGTGTGACATTAGCAGAAGACTATTCATGTGGGTGTAATTGCATTGCAGTGGATAGAAAGTGGTGTTGGCACTGTTAAGGCAGTAGAGAAAACATAAGAGTGAATAGAATTATTTTGAGTTGACATTGTGAGTAGAAACTATGCAGGAACGGGTTGAGATTTTTCCCCTGAATAGAGAGTATAAAAGGTTGCAGAACACATTTCCAAATGAGCACTCTAGAAATCAATATGGCCAGGAAGCACCTCCCATCTGGATTATTTATCAAAGGTGAATGGGTGGAGGAAGAATATGAAAGGTGGCAAGCCAGAATGATGCAGGAGGTTACCTCTAGAAATGTTGACATGTGGCAGGATAATGGTCTGTTACATCAAGCTCTAACAGACATTTATATGACACAACACAGTGGAGATGAGCAAATTAAAATGGCTAGGCTTACAGTATATATATACTTCCAATTGGTGATAGTGGAAGAACAACATCAGAATAGTGTGGCCTCTCTGAAAAGCCAGGCTGAGCTTTTGAATCAAGATCAGTGAGAGCTGAAACAGTTAGAAGCGAAAGCGCAAAAGAGATGCTTTTTAGAGTTAAAGCAATAAAGTTTCAGTCAACAGTTAAAAGATGAGTTAAAAACAGAGCAACCATAAAATACAAAGCACAAAATGCAGTTCTCTGCACTGCTAGAGGAGCATAAAGGATGTGTTGAAAATCTGGATGCACTGCAACACAAATTAAATGATCAGAATGAAATGATCAGGTTACTCATAATAGCGTCTTTTAAGAGGATGTGATCACACTCCAATCGCAAATAAAACAATTGAAAACCGAAAATAGCCAATTAATTATCAATGCACCAAAACCTGGACACCTTGACACTAAAGAGAAAGCAATTAACGAAAGTAAAAGAGTGATTAAACCAAGAGAATGGTGTCCTTTCTCAGGAAGTGAGTCAGTTAAAGTCACATGCAGAGAAAAATGAGTCCGATTCTTAGGAACTGACTACCATTAGGCGAGAAAATGCACAATTAATGGAACGTGTGAGGCAATCAGAGATTGACCTAGAGCAGGCAACACAGTGCAGAACTGTGCATGAGGAAGAGATTTGTCTCCTGAAAAAGACACACTCTGAATATGCAAACACAATGCAAGCTTCACAAAATGAAAATGAGCCCAATTGTGAAGAAATCAAGGGACTAAATGGTTGATTAATTGCCCAAAGTAAAGTGCTGGAGGCCACTCAAGCTCTTATGTTCAGATTTAAAAACTCCGCTCTCCACATCCCAGCAATAGATAGGGACTGAGAAAAACAGTTGTATACGAATTGATCGTTTTACAACTGCTCGAATGACAATTGACCTTTTCACAATTGACCGAATTGTGAAGGTCAATTGTACCATATATGTGGGGGGAAACCCCCCACAACCCCCCACCCAACGCCAAACCCCCCAAAACCCATATATATATATATATATATATATATATATATATATATATATATATATATATATATATATATATATATATATATATATATATTCGGTCAAATGTGAAAAGGTCAATTGTGACCCTTTAAATTCGGTCAATTGTTCATTCGAACAATTGTAAACGAACAATTTGGGTAATATCGAGAAAAACAGGTGTGCGAGGTTGGAAAATGAAATAGCCAATTACAAACAGGCTTTGAGCCACCCTGACCAGTCATCATGGTATTGAAAATCATGCCCCAATCATGGATTGGTGACCTCTCTACCAGGGACCTCAAGTCAATTAACCTCTTCATATGTCCAGAGTGCAGCTGACTTCATCCATACCCCTTATAAAGAACAGGGAAACACGAGGCAGCTGGACCCACCCAGGCCGAGTCAAACTGAACCAGAAGGCCAATCCTTATCTGACAGCGATGAGGACTCAAAGTTACCAAGCAGAAGGGAAGGTGCCTGGACCAGTTGGCAAGGGTGTAGGAGACATATACAATCTGGGGGGACAGGGGATCTCTTCTGGGATTTGCCTCAGACACAAACCTTCTCCATAGGAAAGTCCACCCCTGCATAGTTGAGGTGATTGAACTCCATTTAGAATGTCTCTTTTGCCTTTAATGTCTTTTTATGTGCTGTATGTGTTCTTTTGTAACATGGTGTTGCATGCATACATGGATGCTTCTGGACTTTCCATCCATCTCAGCTGATTGGAAGGTGGTGGCTACTGCATGTAGACATATTCATTTAAGGGGTACCTACTATCAAAATCTCGGGACAGTGGTGCTCTTGAGAGTTTAGGGAGACCTGTACTCTGTGGTTTTATGCAGTCATTTTCCAATTCAATCTTGGGCATCCTTCATTGATTTTGGGATGTACATACTATGCCTGTACAATATGCTGTGGTATTGGTATGCAATATTCTGTGGCACAAAGCAGATTTACTGCAACATTGGTGGACAATCATCTATGGCACACTGATGGGCATATTCAAAGATGTAGGACATTTCATGTGGATTGTGCGAAACAGACTGCTAAGCAATTTCATACACGTGGCATTTCATGTGCTACATTTTGGGTGCATTTCATGACTATTTTTATTTTAATGCAATCTAACGAAAGTGCTTTATGAACACATCACTTTGCTCCTTTTCTTTTTTAGTTTTGGTCAGTTGGTGGCCAGCTGCTGCCACTGTCTCCTAAGAGTGGCTGAGCGGATCCCCTCCTTTAACAACTACATTGTGTGCTATTTTCAAAGCAGTGTCTAACATGTGCCTGGCTGATGCCCTGAACATGTAATCAAACAGTACAAACACTACAAAAGGTTGTCTTTGTTACACTAGGGACCCCCGTCCCCATCCAGTAGTAAGGGAGGAAAGCATCACTGGGAATCTTCTGGGAGATGGCAGTGTGGAAGGGAATGCACCACACCAACTGCACATGGAGCAGGGTGGAGGGAAAAGGGGGTGTCATGATTCTCACCCATAGAGGGACATGTCATCCCCGTTCTCCCCTCACTTGCCTCACTGATGCGCTCATAGCCCAATAAGCCCACTGCCCAAAAACATATATTTAGCAGCAGCGATGCAATTGCACAGTTGCAGCTCCTCACCTGGATTTAAATGGCAGCACCCACCGCCTGGCTATGGCTACGTATGAGGATTCCTCCCTTGGAGAGACATATCTATCTGGCTATTGGTACGTTCACAATTGCACTGCTCCCAGTAGGCAAGGTGATCTTATCTTCGTTGTTATTATCCCTAGCCCACATAACCACATGGCATTTCAGCTGAGCAGTGAAACACAGGAATCTGTCAGACACATTCTTAAGACAAACATTTAATCAGGGTCATGCTTCACTACATCCCTTGAGGTAGGGTCGGACAATGAGTGCATGAACCTATTCCTGGGCATACGAGTAACACCTGGAACATGCGGCTGGTTCTGGGCAAAATCTTTTATTCCTGACCATATGAGGCTGATTCTGCATATGATATACAGTTTTCAATTTTTTGGCAAAGGTGGATGACCCTTACATCCAAGACTGTACTTGTGCACAAAAGGCTGTTCCTCAAATACAAGGCTGTACTTGGGCCAGGAGTTTAGGACCTGGTATGCATGGAGTCATTTTTAATAAGGTGTGCAAAATCCTTGAAACAGCCCTGGATATTACTGTGTGGTGCTTAAAGATAATTTTCAGATTAAACAGGCTCTGCATGTGGATTAAATAACTTGTCACTGGGGCCGCGCTGCAGTACACTGCGCATCATGTGATGTGGGCACGTGGAGCACAGAAGGCACGTGCTGTTGTTTCCACGTGCGGTTCCCCAGCGCAAATGCGCAGGCATGGGCAGAAAAGATTTTCTTTTATTGTATATGGTTATAAAAAAAACCTTTCACAATTAACAAGTTAATTTTTCATCTTTCATAAACGCGTATTAAAACACACAACATTTTTTCCTTCAATCAGATTCAAAAACAAACTATCAATTGTGGGGGGATAAATGGCATTATGTGCCGCTGCCTAAAATTGTGGGGGGATTTGTCCCCTCTGAATTCCTATCCCCCCATTCCCATGCCCTTGCTAGTGGGGTCTGTGAAATCAAAAATACCTTGGAGTACTTATGACCAGGAGGAATTCTACGATGAAAAGACCAGGGAGTTGGACTGGCAGAACATTAAATTACATAGGGAACACCTAGACTGCTTTGCAGAAAGGGAAGAGCCAACGTTTTGGCCTAAAATAGCATCTTGAAAACATCCACACATTCATGGAGGTGGGGTGGTTTTCTCACCACACCTGGAAGGAGGGATGAGGAGGATGAATACTCTCCTGTGCAGAAAGGGGACTAAAAGGGAAAATACCCAGAGATTTCACAGCATTATAGGAGAGAGGAGTCCAAACCCTGTGACTCCAAGAGGTCTTCCCATTCTCAGAGTCAGAGGGTGAGTGGACTCAGGTGCAGCAGAAAAGGAAGTCTGCCAAACAGAAGAAAGGGCTTGTGAAAGACCCAATTGGACAGATAAAGGCCATTAAGAGCTTTATGACTCCTTACCATAAGAATACCAAATATTCAGTATGGGAACATTCTGAGCTGTATTAACAAATGATGACATCATTTGGAATGAGAAATTATGGGAACTGCATGGAGTTTGGCAAACGGGCATTCTCCCCTGAATACTCCAGCTTCTTTGCAGGGCTGAAGGATCAAGATCACCATAAATGGGCCACTTACAAGGTAGCCATTTTAAAACACTTTTCCACTCAATGAAATCCACAGCAGGCCCACAAGGTGGCATGCAACCTGCAGTGTAGGGAAGACCAGGAGCCTATAGAGTTTGTGCAGGAGCTGAAACAAGCATTTGCCCAGACTTCTAGGTGGGTGCATACCAATAGTATGGAGTTGATCAATACATACTTCCATTTGTATTTTTAAAACCCATACAAACTATGCAGACAACACTCAAGTACTTTTACACCTATCTGGAATCTATCACCAAGACGCCACGCCCCTTCACAACATCTATGCCACTATCCAAGCTTGGATGGCAATCAATGGCCTCTGTCGTAAGGGGGAGAAGACTGAAATTCTCATCCTGGGCCAGACAAACACATTATCGAAACTAAGCCCCCAATACAACAACTTCAACATAGACAACTCAACCATCTCTGTATCATCCTCTGTCAAGACTCTAGGTGTTCACATTGATGCAAATCTATTGATGAACAAACAAGTCAGCGCCATAGCCTCTGCATCAGCGTTCAGCACCAAACTCATCAATGCCATTAAGCCCTAAGTATCCACCCCCAACTGCTTGGCCATAGCTAGAGCAACTATACGAGCCAAACTCGATTATTGCAATGCCCTCCTAGCTGGGACCTCCGCCAAAAACATTCACAGACTGCAAACCACAGAAAACTATGCCCTCAGAGCTGCCATGAGCATCCCTAGATGAGATCATATATCCCACGCCATATATGGGTGGCTCCCGGTCAAAGACCGTATTCCTCTGAAAATTCTCACCATCACTCACAGATGTATCAACAAAACCGCTCCAGCATACCTATCTGAAGCAATATCAAGGACCACATCCACTCGCCCCACCAGAGCTCAGTACACAAACCGGCTACACATACCACGCATAAAGACAGCCACAGTGGGAGGTCTAGGCTTCTCCTATATTGCACCAAAACTCTGGAACTCACTCCCTGCCACCCTTAGAGCGGAAACTTCCATCTCTGTCTTCTGCAACAACCTCAAGGCCACTCTCCTCAACTAGCAAGTGGAGGACTGCCTCCTCCACTTCTGCCATGTGTATTGTAATATAGCACAAATGTAATATAACTATATTGTAACCTGTATATATACTGCTAATGACTATGTAACTATACTGCAACCTGTATATATATTGCTAATGACCATGTAACTAAGCTTTGTACTGTAACAAGTGCCACGATGTCCTCGGGCTGTTGTGCGCTATGTAAATACGAATAAAACAAGAGGTATCTAGGAGCTTAAACTTAAGAGATTGGGTTCAGTTCTTCAGGTTACAGAATAGGAAGTGCATTATGATATTGTGGAGCGTGCAAATGTAATTCATCATACGCAAAGTGCAAAAGAGAGATACATAGTGATCACATCCATGGGGCCTGACCCCATGTTACAGGGCAGCAGCAACACACAGATGCAAAGTCAAATCAGAGGGCAAATACGTGGTGCCTACCCCATGTTGCAGGGCGGCAGCAGTACATAGATGTGAGAGTCAAATCAGTGGGCAAATACATGGAGGCTACCCCATGTTGCAAGGCGGCAGCAGCACACAGATGCAAAAGTCAAACAATAGGCAAATACATGGTGCCTACCCCATGTTGCAGGGCGGCAGCAGCACACAGATGAGAAAGTCAAATAAGTGGGCAAATACATGGTGCCTACTCCATGTTGCAGGGCAGCAGCAGCACACAGATACAAAAGTCCAGCAATAGGCAAATATGTGGTGCCTGCCCCATGTTGCAGGGCCGCAGCAGCATACACATGCGAAAGTACAGCAATAGGCAAATACATGGTGCCTACCCCATGTTGCAGGGCGGCGGCAGCACACAGATACGAAAGTACAGCAATGGGAAAATACATGGTGCCTACCCTATGTTGCAGGGCGGCAGCAGCACACAGGTGGGGGACACACACAGCAACACAGGTGACCAGGGGCGGGCACACACAGCATCACAGGTGACCAAAGGGGCCGGGGGGCACACACAGCATCACAGGCGACCAGGGGAAGCGTACCTGAAGCGGACAAGGGCCTTAGTTGGTGTGCCGGCTTCCGCTTTCCGGTTTCCCTGATTGGGCTATGAGAGCCCAGGTAGCCAATGGGGGGGAGGGAGTGCAGGCCAGGCAAGGAGCCTATTAAAACAAAGAAAATGCTGCCATCTGGAGATGCACAAAAGCTTTGTGACCAAGTGTGCTCACACTTAGAAAGGAACAGGTAAACCCATAGATTTGGGTAAAAATAACATAAGATTGCTCTCTGGCAATATGTGGGCCCCCAAAGCAGCGAATTTCAATATTTTTGGAACAAGTAAAAAAATGTAAAACGGTGCAAATTTGCACATCACAATGCAGGTCTTATTCTGCCGAAGCGTGCGCCTCACAGTAGAATGTTGCAGCAGGTGTGGCGCTGCCGAGCCCAAGGCAGCATAGGACCATCAGCAGGTGAAGAAGGAAAATGAAAGAAAGAGGCCTCCTCGAGGGCCTGAGCTAGTGTGCAGGCTCCCGTCTCCCGGTATCCCTGATTGGCCAATGAGAGCCCAGGTAGCCAATGGGGAGAGGGAGTGCAGGCCAGGCACTAATGAAATACATTATGAACAAATTAGTGAGAGATTTTCATGAGCGTAGGACACTGGATTGGATGATTGAACAGGCCACCAGGATCTATGAAGTCTAAAAGCCCTCTGAAAATACAAATAATCCTAAAATCCCCAAATCATCCAACACACATGTCTAGCAGAGGTGAAAAATACTTCTCCATTGGACTTGGAGACGTGGGGGCTAAAAATACTCCTCCTGCCAACAAGCAAAATGAAAGGCAGAGGAGACCCTCAGATCCAGCCCAATCGAGTGGGAGTCAAGAAGGATACCAGACAATTGACCATTTTGACCCTGCCAACTATGTAACTCCAAAATACAAAGGTACAAGACCTATACTCGGATATATATATATACTCTCATAGAACAAGGTGGGGGGGGGGCAATCTGGTAAGTTCCAATCCAGGAAACCTCCCTCTAAACTTCCCTTCCGGGGGGAAGTAATACCTCACTTCCCAACTTGAACTTCATTCAAGAATGAGCAGTCTTATAGATGGACTTCAGAGTCAAGGGCTATTAGGCCTGTTCTGGAAACCCGATATTTGGGCGTCAGATTGGCAGCAAATGCATACATAGCCTTAATAAAAGATAAATTGTGAGCTAAAGTTGAATGATCAAGCTGCACAAATGAAGAATATTAAAATCAATTTCTGCAAATTCTCTTTGGCACCCTTGATTACATTTTACAATGGTAAAGGCTATTCAACTCTCTTTTATGGTATGGATATTGAGTCCCAGGTGTGGGAGTTAGCCTAGGACTAGGACTACCTGCAGGGAAGGCTTTGGAAAAAGGCTTTGACACTCCCACTCTCCCTCCCAATAGTCTCACTCGGTTACGAGTTGGGACTGAAATCATGGGGGTGTACTTGCAGTGGAAATTGTTGCAGCTATGTAGGCTTGTTAAATGGCTCAAAGGAAATTCATTGTATGCACATCTCTGTCTGGAGGAACGAAGCCATGAAAGTCTTTTGGGGAAAATCAACTGCGAAAGTGTCGTCTATCCTACTGCAGCGTCATAAAACTAAGGATGAGCTAAAGGTCAATGTGAAGGTGTGTAGACAAAGGTTACATGAAATGGACTGGATACACACTGCAGATACAATGAGGGAGTAAAAACTCCACTGGAACCTGTTTATTCAGGATAAAGGCCTGGGAGCTCTCCCAGGATATCTCAGGCAGTTACCGGATAGCAGAGGAAGAGACGCTGTGTTAAGATTCCGCTTAAACCTACTGGAGAAATTAATTTGAGTAGAGAAAGGATCTGACCAATGATAGACTTTTGTCCGATATGGAAACTGGTAGTGAGACAATCCCTATTGCACATCTTGATGGGATGTGGAGGAACAAGATACCTACTAATCCAGTCATTTTGCCAATTTCTTGATAATCCATGATGGCTGAAAACAAGACATTTTTGATATTGTTTGTCCTTGGGATACAAATGGCCTTATCACGAGTTTGGTGGTAACCCTTAAATCCGGCGGTAGCGCTATTACTGCCGGATTAAAGGGTCCGCCAAATCAGGGCTTCGGCGGATTTCTCCACAGCTCTGAGCTGGGTGGAAATCCACTGAACATTCGCGCTCATACCGCCGGCGAGAAATCCGCCGGCGGTATGAGCGCGAAATTTCCCCATTGAGCCCAATGGGGAATGGGCCATTCCCTGATGGGCTCAATGGGTAATGGGGAATTCCAAATCCGCCAAACCCGTGATCCGGCGCTAATAGCGCTGGTGGGTTTGGCAGTAGGGCAGATAGCGCCAGCGCTATTAACGCCGGCGTTACCGCCCAACTCGTGATGAGGCCCAAACTCTTGTTTTCTATGGAACTTGTGAAAGTACTTAAGAAGCTCGAACTGTATTGGTTGGTTGAATTGTATTTTTTTTTCTCTTGCTGACGCTGTTTTTTATTGGAGAATGTTTTTGTATTATGTAAAAATTCAAATAGATGGCTGTAACACAATAATTATTTTTTTTAAAAACTTCTTTCCCGGGTCCCTCAAGAATCCTAATCCTCCACGCTCTCCACCCGCTTTCAGGACAATAGATTCCTGAACCGGGAGAAGGGTGACCTAGGATGGAAAGTTAACAGGGAAACTTCCAATACCCGAGAAACTCCGAGAGTTACCCTTTCCAGGAGCAGCAAAGGTATGAATCAAGACCTTCCCACCAACCAGAAAAAGTTTCACAACAGGAGTGACAGGGCCAACAATTAACCCAAGACCTAGGTTCTAGGCTGAGGGCTCAGTCGAACCCTCAACTGGAACCTGCCGCCTAGAACAACCCAACATCTGGGTCTGATTTCCCATGGGGAAATGACTTGAAGACAATTCTGACAACCAACAGGTTCCTGAGCAGGCCCTGGTGGCGGGGAGATACACAGCCACAGAGGAAGCTTATTTTCCCACCAGAACAAAACGCCTAGAAACCTCTGATGCTGAATATGAATCTTCTACCCCCAAAAAGCTGGAACCTAGAGAACAGAGGGTAAGTAGGAGAAAGCAAAAGAAAGCCCACTTTGTGGAGGAAGTCTGCATCATCCCATTTGAAGGAGAAGAATCCCTGGAGGATTCAGGTAAGAACATCTTCCCTTTTAGGGATGGCCCTCCCAAGGAATTATGGGTCCCAAAAGACCCTGATTTTGACTGATAAGTATGGAGAACAACCCAGAGCAAGATGTTCTCAAACCCCAACAATGTCACACAGATAACCCTTAAATCACAGATGTATCCTCACCCAAACAGGTTCTGGGAACTGTTTCCAGGAAAATGGGGGCAGCAAAGAATCAAGGGAGAAAGAGGATACCCCAAAACCATGTTTGTCTAGATGCCGTATAATTTTTACAGATTCTCTGACCTCAACATAGAAAAACTGTCTAAGATCACACAGTTTGTGTTTTTTCATTTTTAGTAATTTTCCACTTTTACAATTGTTATGAGATTTTATAATTCATTCCGGATTATTTATGATTGAGTTAATACATTTTTAGAATAGTGTGTTTGTGGATATGAATTGAATTCTTTCATTGGTTCTAATGTATTATTTGTCGACTTGTTAGTGTTGGTGTTAACATGTAATAGTTGACTTACCTTCATCTTGTCTTTGACCGCATTGAAGCTAATATAATACCGGCCCCTTAGTTGACCTACATACACCATACTTTCCAGGTACGGCCAGGGTTTGATTTGAACCTGGAGTCCCAATTATTTGTTTTAAGATCACATGGTGTCAGAGTTCAATATAAAAAGTGAACTGCCAAGCTGCACATTTTCTTTGCCCCCTTGAGGAGAGAGAAGGAAGATTGTATGCTCCGGTCAAGGTACAGGGACAGTGTGCATTATCATCATTGGTGGGCACTGGATCCCAATCCACCCTTCTGCCCAAAAAGGTCTTCAACCAAATGAATTCAGGAAAGGGGAGAGTCACCATATTCCCCTCACACCTCTTCCCGGACAACTCCAAAACTTTAACAGGAATGACATTTCCATCAAAGGGACTGCAAGATTTGGAAATAAAAATTGGGCGACATAGTGTGAAACACCCGGTGATAGTTGTGACTCCTGAGGGCACACCTTGTCTATTGGGGAATTACCTCCTCTGGAGGTTATCACCCCTGATTGGCTGTGTGAGCAATCTGGTGTTGGGAACTCTTCTCAATTCTTGAATATCAACCTTCCTCCCAGTTTTAAGTGGCATTCCACACTGGAAGGGAATACTCTGATATACCCGAGTCCAATAAGAAGGGATGAAGAAAAACGGGCTCAAAGTCTGACCGACATCCAGATAAAAGGTGAACAGCTGTTTTTCCCTATTCAGATAAATGAGGGGGAGGAACCTGTTCCCGCCAGAGTATGCCTGAATAACAGAAGAAGTTTCATCAGGGAAGCATTATTCAGAAAACTCCCAAAAGATCAGACCATTTCCACATTTAAATTGATTGATAAATGTGAAGTCAGCCTGGAAATTCCTAATTCCAAACATCTCCTGCCTATCAGGTGTATGCTAAAAATGTCCATTGCCGACAAAAGCATAGAATATAATTGATGGGTCATGAGAGATGTCCCTCCCGCCTTTTATTTAGGCAGTGACATTCGCAACCGATTCACAATACATTTTCACCTAATTAATAATAAAGCCTGGTCACAACTGGGGGTAACCCCATGGCTTTGGCAACACTGAAAAAGCATTCCAGTCAGCTCAATTGCTGCCTTATGCAGTTGACTTTCAAGTGAGAGAAGAGGTCACCATCCCAGGTCAGGTGTGACAATTTACAATTCCCCTAAAAATTAAGGGAGGACAGAACCTCAAAAATCAGGATGCCTATATAAAATAAAATTATAATCTCCAACAAAAAGTTTTGCATTTACATCTGACACCCTTAGTCAATCTAGAACACAACACCATTCGAATACCTTGGACACAGACACCTTTTTTGGAATGGTGGTTGATGCTCATCATTATTCTATTGATTTATGTAATGAGATTGCTGGGCCAATCCCAAATGACTGCTTCAATATCAATGATGATATCCCTCCTGAAATTATTTTCACAAGGCAAAATGGGAATTGGTATGGAAGAGGTATGTGAGATCAGGAATGATGAGGTGGTTTTCCGAGTCAACATTTTCTACCTCCCATCCCTAGATTCTCACGTTCATAAATTGCCAAGCCCAAGCTCTTTCCAGGCTTTAAGCAGATGGTCAAAGAATGGATCAATCTTGCTGATGCCTGTGAGACTAATGAGCAAAGACAGAAGCTCAGACAGGTGTTCCTGAATTTCTGGGATATCTTTTCAGTGGACGCATATGACTGTGGATGCACAAATATACATTCAGCCACCATTCCCACGGATCCCGAGATGGCTCCAGTATTTGTGAAACAATATCGGTTACCCCTGGTGTTCATGGTGTCACTCACAAAATGATTAAAAACGTAGAATCCCGTGGCATAATTCATCCAACCCACAGTAACTTTAGCAACCCGGTACTGGGGATACTGACATTCATATTGGTCATTTTTAGGGGAGGGCTTAGCTGTCCCACCTGATGTTAAGTAACCAATCACATAGTTACACTTTTTAGACTAGTATGGATCATATACTTAGATGTTCACTCAGAGCCAATCACCCATGCATATAGGTTTTTGTAGTTTTCCACGTAGGATGACATTAGTACATGCGTGGGTTAAATATTGCTTCTAAAATCTCTGTTTTTTCTTAAATGCATTGGGTAAGAGGATCAAGCTATTTTGTTGATGTTCGTTATGCTCCCTGTTTTAGATAATTGACATTAAAACAGTCTTCTTTTTGTCAACTTCCTGAGTCGGCTCTATTATTGATGTATGAATACATTCTGCATCCCCATCCATCTCCAGGGTTATTGCCACTCATCAAAGGTGGGGGACTATCTAGTTCACAGCCATGTGTGGGGAGTGTGGGGTTCGACTTTGAGCTCCAGCCGATGTGCAGATAGCAGACACAGCTTAAAACAAATAGTGACATGATGCATTAATGGTAGCCCAGCATGAGACACTGCTGAGGTGTTCAATTGACAGGGATAGGACAGTACCTCCTCCTCACAAGGCTGGTGTAAGGATATCCCCTCGCTAACAATAATAGAGGGGATTATGTCCACTTGAATGTACCCTCAAATTGTGCTAACAATTATTTAAATTTTCTTACCAACCTACTATTTGAGCGGCGTATGTAATTCTGTAGGGTTTTGAATGAAGGGGCGTTATGCATACTGGGGGTGCATTGCAAATGAAACATATAATCATGTATTACTTGGTGTTTTGTCTGAATTTGGGGCAGAGGGCTTGTGTGAGGTCATAAATCCAAGAACGCAGCTACTATCCTTTATTTTTAAAAAAGTTGATCTGCAACTCCTTTCAAAGTGTTGCTATCACATATTTTCTATGAACCTCTTTTGGTCACCATATACATTGAATAAAGAAGGTCCTTAAACTAATTTGAAATCTCTTATTGTTTTGAAGTTTCTTTTTTTCATGATTTCTTATATTTTGTTACAGGTTCTGGTCATTGGCAAGGCAATTTGAAAATTATTTAAGAGCAGTTTGTTTGAAATTTGATTCTATCTTCCAGTAAAATATTTTTTTTCAAAATGTCGATACCTCTCGATATGAAAGTCATTCGATGTGTGGAGATTGTGAGAATCAGAGGCGGCTGAGCTCTTGGATAAGTGCAGCTTGATTCTTACACGTAACGTTACTCTGTTCCTGCGCATCACGCAATGCATCGGCAGTCAAGGTCCTTTCATCTAGTTTCAACGAGGATCAGCAAGGGCCCCGAGGACCGCTGAGGACCGATGAGGACCGCTGAGGACCGAGGAGATGGTAAACGGCCAAGGCAAGCGGCCCGCGACTAAGGCGACAAAGGCAGCCAGGTACCTCCTCCCCCAGGTGTCCAATTGGCTACTCCCCCCGGCTACCGTAAGTGTAGCACACGGGTGAAGAAGGCATAGTGCCTTCATCCGCTGGAAGGAGTGGGAGAGGCCCGCATGAAACAAATTATTGCAGGTGGACGGGGGAAACAGAGCGCAGTACATAACCTATTGGGCTGTGCCACGGTGGTGATCACATAAAAGATCCTTGCACTGACAAGCCCGCAAAAGTCTGCCGAATTTTTATTCATTCACACTGGCCTTACCATGCAGCGCTCGTGAAACTCAATTGTGCTGCTTGATTACCAAACCTGGGAGACTGTGGGCATTGCCTTTGATCCTGGTGTTAGACGTAAGGTGCAACTTGCAATAGCGACAAGTACCGGACGGCCACATCTGGGAGACTGTGGGCACTGCCCTTGATCCCGGTGTTAGGTGCAAGGTGCACTCGCAATAGCTACAAGCAATTTAAGTGTTAAACTGGAAAAGTAACACTACAACAAAAGTGAACAGATACTAACGATTACTATTGCTTGGTCTCACATTGGCCCTGGGCCATACAATCTCCAATCGGTTGTAAGATCTGCTAGAAATTCAGTCCCTCTAATAGCGGATACTTTAAACCCGACCCAGAGAGACCACCATACTGAGTGGTGCTACAAGACCTATAATGCTCACAGTTAAGAAGTGCTCTGCGACAAGATATAATATTCGCAATCAGGGGGGCAGGACCCCGATAGCTAGCACCAAAAGGGGCAAGTGAACTAACATAGCACCTGTGTCAAAAAAGGTGCAATTACAGACTTTTTCCCGCTCCCTTGCACCTCCAATACACCAACCTTACCTCCGCTAGAGGAGCGAGAGACAGTCAGCCATAGTATAAATAACACCAATGATGGTCTGGGGGAAAGTGCAATTGACAATAACTCTTTACTGGAACTCAGCTTATCTATGCAGAGATCTATGACCCCTTATTAGGAAGCAATGCTGGCAACCAGACTGGTGGCTATCAACAGCCCGCCTTAGACTCACAACGAGAAACATACAACAGATTATCTGCCTCCCCCAATCTGGACGTACATCTGGAGTCATCTGAACCAGACAGTAGTGGAGGTCAGGGGGAAAGCCGCACGACCCTAGTAGAACTGCAATCTTCGGTTACATCGCTACAATTTGCATTAAATATTCTGTTAAAGATGTGTGGGAGGATATTGGAAGTTACCCTTACCTTATCGGCAGGAAATACAATCAACAACAATAGCAACCTGGCGCCGGTACAGAAGGAGGGGAACATCACTCTCCCTGAATGCCCAGAGATAGCTGATTTGGAAGCAAACACTACAAACAATTTGGATGTCTACTTTTCACGAAAGCAGCGATGAATGGCCAGAAGAGAGATCGCAAGGAAAACGCCTCATACTGTGACAATAACATTACTTGATACAGCAGAGCCGGACGAGGAAATATCCAGACCCACTGAAGGGAGCACTCCCAAAAAGGGACTGAGAAAAACAAAACGGAAAGCTGTGTGTGCTCGCAAATGCACCTCAGGCAAAGAGGGTAAGTTGACTAGCTGACTCATCCTCGACAAGAGTAATACCTCATACCCAGCTGAAGAGGTGGACCTAGAGCCATCACTCTGTTTAAGTGAGCAGGATGCAAACTCAACCCTGAATATTACAGACACTGAACCAACTTCAATACCCCAGCTAGACGTTGTACCTGCACCGTCACCTGAGAATAAAGTCAATACTATACTACCCCAAAGTAGAAGGACTTGCATCATTAAGAACTTGTACCAAAATAGCAATCACGACTGGATCACTAGATCAGCTCTGATGGCCAGACTACACTCAATCCCACAACTGAGAGTGTTGAGATCGGAAGACTTTGAATTTGTCGAACCATTGAAAGTGACGAACTCTAATACATTGGCAATACACTGTACGTTTTTAGCAACAGCAAATATGATATGCAACTTTAAAACCAGTCTGCGGGAAGATGACATCGAAGTGGATGCTGATCCGAATATGGCTGACCCCAAATGGCCTGTGCCACTGCCAAGTACCAACACTGAAGAAATTATGACTCCGCAGCTACCTAAAGGCAATTCTGTGCAAATGGCTGATATACAGCATGTCCTCAGGTGGCTTGCTGAGTCTCTCCCCACTGTGACACTAAGAAAATGAGAAATTAGCTAAAAAGGGACAGAGGGGAAGGCCATATGGGGGTCTACTCATTGGGATTATACATCCATTAAAGTCTACTCGTATCCACTCCAATATGGATGAGTTTGTGCTAGCGGTCGAGCTAGAACTCCCCGGTAAAGACACAGTAGACAAAATGCTATTGATAAGCCTCTACAATCCCCCAGGATCCTCTTATAGAGATCTTATTCAGGAAGCCTGTCATGATTTGTTGATTGATTGGCTGATAGCTCCAGAAAAAGACCTTGTAACAATTGTTGCTGACTTTAATTGTCACTTGATGGGTGACACGGGTAGAAGTAATAATCCCTTGCTGAAGAGCAAAGGCAAACTGTGGCATTCATCTGCGAATCCAGAGGGACTATTATGGCTTAACTTCCTCAAATCATGGGATTTTGTAATGTTAAATGGCAGAAACAGCAGCGATTATCCGGGGCAGCCTACATGGAGTAATTTAAAATCCAGAAGCACACTTCATTACATCTTTGTAAGCCCTTCAATGGCCACTTGGGTCACTGAATGAGGGTCAATAATAATGATTGGAGTGATCATGCTATACTTATGTTAACATTCAACTTCTTAATACAGTATGTTCGGACCAGACCTACTGGTGAATTGAGGACGTACCATGCCTCTTCAAATGTACACTGGTCTGACAATAATATCAAGAAAGCAATGGAATCCACGGTAGACAAAACAAGCATGGGGCGTGATGAGCTTCTTGCAATGTCTAGTAGCGAGATCGAAGAATGGATAGCATCCTTCTCATATAGGTAAGCTACTATTAAAATAAATATGCTAGCCCCAGACGCCAAAAGAATATTAAGAGCAGAGCTCAAGAAGCTTCATAAATACTGCTCCACATGGAATAGCTATTAGATTTCAGCTAGGAGGTATAAGAAAGCCTTCAGATCATGGCTAAAGCGCAAGCGCTATGCATCCAAATTATTCAAATGGCAAAAGACGGTCAAAGTATTATGCACAGGGAACTCCCAGTCTGTATGGGGACTGCTGGGTAAGGCAAGGGGTGATACTAGTAGCTCCCTCACTTACCCTATCGGTGCAGGCCAGTGGGAGGAATTCCTGAGAAGCCGTAATAACCTTGCTGATGGACAGACCCAGGAGATAGGAAACTTGAGTCGACCCCCTCCTCCTTTTAAGGTCACAGCTGAGTCGCTAACTGCCAGGATAAAAAAGCTCCAATCATCAAGAGCACCCGGGCCAGATGGCCTGGCAAATGTTTACTAAAAAGCAATCCGGAGCACTAGGCGGAAGTCCTGAAAATATTGTTTGATAAGATTCTTAATGACAGGTGTATTCCGGAATCATGGCAGACAGCAATTCTGGTCCCGATTTATAAAAAGGGAGATCGGGCAGATCCATCTAATTATCGGCAACTGTCTATGTTGGACTGCACGGGCAAATTATTTGCCACGTACCTACTGCATGAACTACAAGCATGGGTGGACAGAGAGAAGATCTTAGATCGATTTCAATGTGGCTTCAAGGGTGGATACGCCACAGTTCATAACTTGGTGGTAATGGACATACTTTGAAATAAGGCCAGATCAACTGGCAATCCACCACAATAGCAATCCGGAGCACTGGGCGGAAGTCCTGAAAATATTGTTTGATAAGATTCTTAATGACAGGCGTATTCCGGAATCATGGCAGACAGCAATTCTGGTCCCGATTTATAAAAAGGGAGATCGGGCAGATCCATCTAATTATTGGCTATTGTCCATGTTGGACTGCACGGGCAAATTATTTGCCACGTGCCTACTGCATGAACTACAAGCATGGGTGGACAGAGAGAAGATCTTAGATCGATTTCAATGTGGCTTCAAGGGTGGATACTCCACAGTGCATAATTTGGTGGTAATGGACATACTTTGAAATAAGGCCAGATCAACTGGCAATCCCCCACTATATGCATTATTTATTGACTTTAAGGCGGCCTTTGACCTAGTGGCGAGAGAACTTTTGTGGTCTAAACTCGAGATCTTGGGCTGCCCCAATGGGATCTTAGATCGATTTCAATGTGGCTTCAAGGGTGGATACGCCACAGTTCATAACTTGGTGGTAATGGACATACTTTGAAATAAGGCCAGATCAACTGGCAATCCACCACAATAGCAATCCGGAGCACTGGGCGGAAGTCCTGAAAATATTGTTTGATAAGATTCTTAATGACAGGCGTATTCCGGAATCATGGCAGACAGCAATTCTGGTCCCGATTTATAAAAAGGGAGATCGGGCAGATCCATCTAATTATTGGCTATTTTCCATGTTGGACTGCACGGGCAAATTATTTGCCACGTGCCTACTGCATGAACTACAAGCATGGGTGGACAGAGAGAAGATCTTAGATCGATTTCAATGTGGCTTCAAGGGTGGATACTCCACAGTGCATAACTTGGTGGTAATGGACATACTTTGAAATAAGGCCAGATCAACTGGCAATCCACCACTATATGCATTATTTATTGACTTTAAGGCGGCCTTTGACCTAGTGGCGAGAGAACTTTTGTGGTCTAAACTCGAGATCTTGGGCTGCCCCAATGGGATCCTCTACTACCTTAGAATATTGCATCACAACACCTCGGTCTCTCTGAAGCTAGATTCCAAGGGGAACATGACTAGTAAGATTTGGCAAACTTGTGGCATAAAACAAGGCTTTGTTAGAGCACCACTATTTTATAACCTGTTTGTCCACGACATACCAAAAGTACTAACAGCAGAACACAACTGTCCCCCTAGGATAGGTTCTGCCCACTGTCCGGTCTTGGCATATGCTGACGACTTAGTCATCATGGACCACACAATCAGTGGACTTCGTAGTTCAGCAGAGGCCCTATGGTCCTATGCTCAAAGAAACAGCCTCTCAATCAATCTGGGCAATACCCAGATGGTGGCTTTCATCAGTAAGAAGGTAGCGCAAGTGAGTATCAAAATCTACGAGTCAGTAATTCAATACACACCCTATTATAGATACCTGGGCATAGAGATAGAGCCCAAGGGACAACATCATATGTGTAAACAAGCTTGGATCACTCGAGCGGCCCAAATCACTGCACTGATATATCGCTTTTCTGCTCATATTGCGGGTATACTATCTGGGACGCACGCCAATTGTACCTGCAGGTGTTAGCACCCATGAACATCTATGGACTAGAAGCCTTACAGCTAATGGACATTGGGTGGCTGCAGATACTTGAGGGGAAATACTGGAAGAAGATATTAGGTCTCCCGGCATGTATACCCATGTCCATTCTCAGACTGGAATTGGGTCTCATCTCGTGGAAATCTCAGGTACTCAGAAAGAGGGCGGAATTGTATTTAAAAATGACCTTGAATGCAGGCAACCCCTTGCTTACTGCAATCCATAGGGAAATTAACAAGTCTTCCACATTTCCACTTATGAAAAAACATATGGACAGCTATCTGGACAAGATTGGTTGGACCAATTGGTTGTATGGGGACACAGCCAGTTCACTGCGGGCACTGGCTAAGAAGTCCGAACTAGGTAATTGGATTGATAATTTTGCTCATCTGGAAGATCTGAAACATTATAAATTTGTTCCAGGCATGTGGTATACCTTCAAGCAATCACTGCCATACCTGTCTCTCTGCCCTACACCTCGTCTGAGATGATTTATCCTCTTAATGAGGATTGACCAGCTGCTGGTAATGGCTACCACTGGGATTTTGAGCAATCTTCCTATTTCAGAACGCTTCTGCTGGCTCTGTATGAACAAATCTGAGTCTGAATCTGGTAAACATGTTCTAACCAGTTGTCCTGCCATGTTAAAAACCTACTCAACATACTATGGTGGTTTTGTCCATAGTGTGGATCATATAAGCAGTAATGACTTCTGGCTCGGGCGGCTAATGCAATCGGCATGAAACTTCATATTGCAATGTATGACGTATGGTTGATCATAGAGAGCCTGCTAGGTATAACTATATAGGTGCTGTAATGCTCTGGTGGAAAAAACGTCATGTGTGAGAAGGAGTGTCAGAGCGATAAAGTATGAATTGATAAGTGTCTACACTAGCAATCCTTCCTTTTAGAACTTTTAGAATGCAAAATTGTTATGGATAGAAATTGAAAATGGGTGTATAAAGTTTAACGGCTGTGTATTGTTTACTGTTTGTATATTAAGTAGATCTGTATTCTTTTTTTCACTCCTAGTACATCCTAAAAATGTTCCTTTTATTTTTTTCTTCTCTGTTTTCTTCCAATTTTTATTTTAATGTTTTTATATGTTTAACAAGTTGTAATAGTACTTATTTTCTGTAATTTGTATTGATTTATGAAATGTGAAAAGCTTATATTAAGCTATAACACTTTAATAATAAATAAATTTAAAATTACAACTTCATCATCAGCCAAAAAAGAATGGATAACAGACTTTACCTCGTGTAGCGCATGTAAAAAAAAAAAAATTCTAAAATGTATGAAAAGGTTTTAGATTGTATTAAATAGAGAGCCGCGTGGAATGCTACAAGTAATGTACTCATAAGGCAAACATGGATCGAATCAGATTGAATAAAAAGATTGCATACAGAGCAGTTATGTGAGCCAAAGCTGTCTATCTCCAGCCATGAAGAAGAGGAAGAAGTAGGATGAAGCTCCACTACAAGTTCAAAATACCTATGTACGAAAGAAATAAATACTTCTTTTGCAATAATGAAGGAAAAAGATGAAATCAATTATATTTGAAGTTGATTCAGTTGCTGTCTATCAATAACACATTGAAGATTTATTTTAGCAATTGTACAGCTCCTGGAGACCCTCAGGCAAGGGATATTGCATATCACAAGCTATGTTGTAACAAATATGTAGTGAATGTCTTACGACACACGCCTACACTAAGCAGAAAGATGCAGCCAAATTCACTGTCTTTCAAAGCAACAAATGTTGAATTTGTATCTTCAATCAGTGATTTTCTCCTTGAAGGCAACATAACCACAATGGGGGAAATTGAAATGCTTCCCAGGAAAATTACAACTAACAATGGTTAAGAAGAAGGACAGATGAAAACAAGAAAAGAAATCAAATGTTTCAAAGAAGAAGAGCTAGAATATATTGTCATTATTTGCAGCAATCCCAAAAGGGTAAATCCACTGCACAGAGTCTCACTGAAAGTAACAGCAGATGTTGCACTAATGCAGAAGAAGAATTTGAGGATATTGAGAAAAATTTGAAAAAAGTTCTTGAAGCATTTATGATTTAACAGAGAGCCGAACTAACTTGTGAAACATGGAAATTCACTGGACGTTTTGAAGAAGTGAATTTGGCAGATATTGTTCCAAAAGATGTTGCATCACAAGTGATGCTGTCAAGGACAGATGGACATGAAATGTAATTCCGAAAAGCGGAACACCAATGTAATGAACAGAATTCATTTACTGTCACAGATGTTTATATGTGAAAAGTTATTACTATGACAAGCTTCCAACACAAGCATTTCTACAACACGACATACCCGCAAAATGCTGTTGCAAGTGGCAGTTGGGCTCACAGCTAGCTGCAGCAAATTCATCATCCAATTTCTGCTTAGCATGGAATCTATTGATCATGCCAGAGCCCTTCGGTTCGAGACGCTGAGAACCACAGATGTAACGCATTGTGATTTTGGAGGATATTACATTCCTCACAGTTAGTCAGAGGCAGATTTGTCTATTGTGCTGCTGTCAACATTGACTTTCCCGAGCATACTCAATATGGTAAAAGAACTTTGCACGGTACAGTTGTGGTGGTCAATCAGGAGAAGGAGGAGTCAGATGTCCTAAGCTCAATTCAAATATCAAGACCATTATCACTTCAATCACTGCAGCAGATTCCTCAGTCCCTGTCTCGGGCCATGTCTTGCAACATTCCCAAAGGGTGTAGGCCAAAGAATCATGTAAGCAGTCAAATCACTGATTACACAGAAAGGAATAAGGTTATTTTAGATCACAACAGGCTTGTGCACCTACTTTGGATGATTACGGAGGTCTTGCTGTTGAGCTACTTCCAAGACTATTTCAATGAAGAGTTGATGGATACACATTGTAATCTCACTGAAGAAACTGGGTCTGATGAATGTGAGACAGAGTCAGAACCACTCACTACAGTGTCAACTTGGTCAGCTTACAATTCCATTATAAGTGATCCTCCAACTAAAGGAACTAGCATCTGTGTATCTCCCACTCATATATACCAGCCTGACAAGCACACAAACACGCGCCCATTCATGAAGAAGATGGAGAAAATAACATCTGTTGTCACCCCAGGGTCAAAAACAGTTGCAACATTGGATCTTCACCTTTCCAAGTCTGTTTTAAAATTAGCTATGGCTAAAAAATTCAAATAAGTAGATGCTTAGACCAAGTGAGCTACATATATTAATGGTGATGCTTTGAGCAATTGGTTGTTTCTTGGACTGAAAAGGCATTGAGGCCGCCTTAACTGTACTTTGTGATGCAAATTTTGTGTCAAAGAGTCTTTCAGCGACGTAAGGGAGCAGTTGAAGGACACATATCACTAATGATTGCACTTTTCAAATGCACCATTGATGAATTCTACAAAGAGCATGTTAAATTCAAGGAAAGGATGGATCCCGTGCTTAAGAAGTTACTTAAAAGATCACAAGTGGATGATTCTCAAGAAACAAAATCAGTCCATAATAAAGTTGTGACAGTTCTGAGAAATTTGAATGTGATGGCCAAAATGGAAGCATTTGAGGATAAAGAAAAACCAAGTAGGCGGTAGGGATTTAACATTACCGGTAATGAAATACCGGTAACGTTAAATCCCCATGCGAATCACGACCCGACACACCGCTATTAGCGGCACCGCTAAGTATGGTGCCACTAATAGCGGGCAGTCCGCATGCGCGCGACCCACCATCCCATAAATTACGCCATGCCGCTATTAGAACAGCATCATAAGTTGAGCGGACACGCCAATAGTGGCATGGTAAAGCCCCCCAAACCCCTTACCGCCAGGGCGCAAATACCGGCATCGCGAACCACATGTTAAGAGAACTGAGCAGTGTTCCCACCTACCACAGGTGGACACAATCAGCACAGGTGGAGGCAATGGAGACTGTGGCAGCTCAAAAGGAGCACACCACACCCTTTCACACACCCCTTCCAACACCAAGATGGTTCCAATACTAGCAGCATTACATGGGCTGGAGGACATGATTGCAGCGCAGCTGCAACAACAACAGGCAGCACAAAGAAGACGCAGGGGGAGGAGGAGGAGGGCAAGACAGGCACAGCAAGCACCACCACGGCACCTAATCATACCACAGAGGCACCCACCAATCCCCAGGATCAGAGCCAGTCCATTTAACCTAACCCCTGAGCAGATACACACCCTGTACCATCTGGACCGGGTTACCATCACCAGCATCGTGGACATGACACACAACGACATTGTGAGCCTCATAGACATCAGAACTGCCATCCCCCCTCTACTCAAGGTGGTGACTATGCTCCACTTCCTGGCCACAGGCACCTACCAGCATACAGTGACCCAGATGCATGGCATCTCCCAACCAGTATTCTCACGCACGCTGAATCAGGTACTTGATGCCCTCCTGAAGCATGCACCTGAACACATATCCATGCCACGGACTGCCCAGGAGATTGCAAACACCAAAGTAGGATTCTATTCACTGGCAGGCATCCCTTGTTGCATCGGGGTCATCGACTGTACACATGTGGAATTGGTGGTCCCACATCGCAATGAAGTGGTCTACCGAAACAGGAAGCAATTCCACTCCATCAAGGTCCAAAGGGTATGTGACGCCAACAAGATAATCACACATTGCTGTGCCCGATTTCCCGGATCAACCCATGACGCCATGGTCCTGCGGAACTCAACTATCCCACGCTACATGGAGTGACAAACCGCACAACGTTCGTGACTACTTGGTGAGTAGCAGGGCAAGCACATGGCAGTGTAATTGGGGGGGGATACATACTCCAACTGGGTGTGATTGGGGGGGGAGATACATACTCCAACTGGGTGTGATTGGGGGGGGAGATACATACTCCAACTGGGTGTGATTGGGGGGGAGATACATACTCCAACTGGGTGTGATTGGGGGGGAGATGCATACTCCAACTGGGTGTGATTGGGTGGGGGAGAGATACATACTCCAACTGGGTGTGATTGGGGGGGGGAGATACATACTCCAACTGGGTGTGATTGCTGGGGGGAGATACATACTCCAACTGGGTGGGATTGGGGGGGGGAGAGATACATACTCCAACTGGGTGTAGCTTGTCATCTGTCTAGGAAATGCACATAAAGATGTACGCCAATGTCCATCTGGGAAGGCTGCAACGTACTAGAGATGAACCGACATGCAAGTATGAGCTACACTACACACCAGAAATTCCAGGTCTAGTAGCATCAAACATCCATTCACATACACATTGCACAACATTGTACACCACAAAATGGCCAGATTCCATACGTGCCATGAAGATAGTCGTCCGGAATCAGTCCAGCACATCATCAACAATGCAATGTGCGGTATGATGCATGCAAAAGGATCAGCCCTAGCCATACACATTGCATTTCACCACCACCTTTACCACCACTGAAGTGATGCCTCACTGCATGGCAACATCTATGTTGGAATGGCAGTACAACAACAGTGAGGAACAAAATCTGACTGGACCCAGGGACACCTAAGACCTCGCCTCACACAGAACATGTCAATTACTGTTGTAGACAGTAATGGGGCATGTCTACTTGCAGGGTCGAGCTCACCCTTGCACATTGCTGTCACACGGACCATCTGCATGTATGCCATTGACTGTGTACTGGAATCACTATGCAATGTCAATTTGTGTGATATGAATAGGCTGCTCTGCAGGTGAACAGTAACAGGACCCCATTCGTTCCCCCATACAGGTGATGCGGGCTATCCCCTAAAGAGCTGGCTCCTCACACCTGTATGGAACCCACAGAACAGGCACGAAGAGGAATACAATCGTGCACATACCCGTACCCGCATCGTGATTGAACAGAATTTTGGCCTTTTGAAATCACGGTTTAGGTGCATTAGCAGGTCTGGTGGCACTCTCCTGTATGGCCATGAGAAAGTGGCCAAGATCACCATGGCATGTGTCATGCTGCACAATATGTGTATCAGACGGAATGTGCCACTGCCCCCCGACGTTGAAATAGAAGCACCTGATGAGGATGATGAAGCTGATGAGGACGGAGGCGAAGGGGATGCAGGACATGCAAGAGGGGATGGCCAGGAGGGACGTGCTGTGAGACAGCATCTGATCAACCAAATATTCTGAGGGACATGTTTTGGTACTGTCACATGGACATGGGTAGTGATGCACTGGTGTATGTTTAGAAGTACGCAATGAACACTGTCTCCAATAAAGTACACAAACACAATGAAGATGTCCAAGCCTGTGTTTTGATTAGACACCAGTGTATTAAGTAACGGAAAGATGAAAAAGTGCATGTCCCCAAACATCCCACCACCCTTCCCCCCACCCCCACAACAGACCCATAACACCCTTCCCCCCACCCCCACGACAGACCCATAACACCCTTCCCCCCACCCCCCACAACAGACCCATAACACCCTTCCCCCACCCCCACAACAGACCCATAACACCCTTCCCCCACCTCCCACAACAGACCCATAACACCCTTCTCCCCACCCCCCACAACAGACCCATGACACCCTTCCCCCCCACCCCCCACAACAGTTCCTCATGTGTCTGCCATGTTTGCGTTGGCCCATGCACGCAGAGGAATCGCCATTAACCCCCTATTGGCCATTGTCTGTAACAGCATTTGGAGGATGGCCAGACGTGCGCCTGGTCGTGCGTGTTGAGCGGCGGAGGGGGCTTGTCTGTGTTGAGCCGGCAGATGACGATGGGGCAGACTGTCCTGATTGTGAGAAGTGGCGGTCCATTGTGTCGGCTATGCGAGTAAGGACCTCCCTGAGGCTGGATATCTCGTCACACAGCCTGTCAGTACAGGCGTCCATCCTCTCAGTGGAGTGCCTTGCCGTCTCCACAATATCTTCCCTGAGATGGGCAGCCTCCTCAACATGCTGGCCAACCAGCACAGTCAGTTCCTGTTGACGCTGCAGGATGGTGGGCAGATGGAGGGCAGTGCTGGGTGATGGTGTACTGGATGCTGTGCCCTCAGATGCATCCATTGCAGCAGGTGAAGCCACCATGGGGGACATTATGGCTGGAAAGTTGTCCTCAACAGTAACATCAGACCCAGGTGTCTGGAATGGTGCTGGCTCTGGGGTTCTAGGGGGGCTTGGGGTGTGCATCCCCATTGGGCCAACTATAGTGTCCTCAGGATCAGATAGGGGGGCAGTGGCGGCTGCCTCTCCAGCAGAGCTTGCCGCAGCTGATGGTGGGCCCTCAGTGGCTGGTATTGGTGGCTGTGGGTTCACCTCCGGTGGTGGGGCTGCAGTTTGTGGTGCAGCTACTTCTGCCCTGGCAGTGGCACTCCTATGATGTTTCACACTCATCAGGTGTGACCTTCCCCCCTTGCCCCTTGATGTTGTGGGGGTGTCCTCCGAGTCCTGTGCCCTTGGCCTCTTACTCATAGCTGCTGCCTGGGATGCATTTGTGGCATCCTCACCATCTGTATGTGAGCCTGTCAGGGACAAGCAGGGGGATGGCATTGGTTGCGTTTCAATATACTTAATGCAGAATACATCAATGATGCAGTTGTGGCCATTGGGTTTTAGTAGTTGTGGATGCAGGTGATGTGCCAGTTCAGTGCCTCATCCATGCATGGTTGTGTTTGGAACTTGTCTCTGGTGATGTGTGCATGTGTGTGTGTTTGGGTCTGACACTGACATGGTGAGGGATGGATGCATGTGTGGATGTGTGTCCATTCATGAGAGGATTCTGTGCTCACATACGGGGGGAACAGTACATTCACATAGCATCCTGTCATGTGTACAGTCACCACCATCCGAAGTGGTAACCACGCCTAGCTCCATGGTGCCTACTCCCTCAATGGATTCCACAGCGATTAGGTTTCCACAGGTCTCCTCCCATTCTTTAAGTCTGATGGGTGAACCAGCTCCACCTGCACTGGCGATTCGGTGGTTTTCGGCAAGGATGCCCCTCACCCGCAGTCTGAGGTCGTCCCACCTTTTCCTGCACTCACGCACAGTGCGGGTGCTGCTGCCCACTGCACTGACTGCACTGACTTTCACTGCAACTTCTTCCCAGATGGCTTTTTTCTTAAGTAGTGTCGGCCGCCGCATGTCATTGGCAAAAACAACCTCAGCATTCTCAGCCAGGGTCTGGGCCAGCATGTTCAACTCCTCTGCTGTAAATTTTTCTTTGCGCTGCCTGTCAGTGCTTTTTTTGAATGCCTTGGGCATCTTGTGTCCCGGATGATTCTCAACAGCTAACGACTTCAAACAGGTCCAGGGGGCAGAGGATGGCAATGGATTGTGTTTTTGAAAATGGCCATCGTGCTCTTTCCCGTTCCTGTGCGATGACGCTATTTGCGGTTCCGCAATTTAACGGTCACCGCTAATTGCAGTGACCGCAATTCGCATGCAGCAGGAGGGCGGAGGTGCAATCTGCACTTTCGTCGAGGGCGGTAAGTGACTTTTTTGGGTCTTTACTGCCATGGCGGTAGGGGGTTTACGGGCATGGCGCTATGCTCGTGTCCGCGTACTCGTAATGCTATGCTATTAGCGCCCTCTTGCGAGGGCGGACACGTTGATAGCGGCATGCCGGTATTTTGGGGTTTTTACCGCACAACGTTTAATGAGGCCCCAAAACTCAGAGTTATTAAATGTATCAAAGTTTTCCCAATTGCAAACTGGGATTTACACCTTGCATCACTTGAAGGGTTTTTTACGTACTGTTTTGACTTTCGATTTGATAAACTGCACAAGTATGATAGCATGGTACTTAGCAGACACGAAACAGCTTGAAAGCAAACACCCCGAATTGTGGAGTGAGTTTCAGAAAGGCAATTGGGTAGAAAGCAAAACAAAAGCACTCTTTTGTGCTTTTGATTCAGATGAAGCTGTGGAATATCAAAACAGGGAATGACAGTACTTCGTGGTGTGATTAATATCACTAAAAGGAATCAGGCTCTAGCACATTTCTTTTTAGCCTCTCCTGAGCTGTCAAGCCTGTCTACAGAAGCAAACATAAATTGTGGGAATCAGAGATTACGAACAGTCAAAACATCACCATCTAACAGCATCCAAATCAACATGCTGAAAGGAAGATGTTCAATAGATCTACAAATCGATCATGACATTAACTAATCCTGTGAATTATGATGGAAAAGAATTCATAAACATCTCGACAAACAACAAATCATGAGTTCACGGAGTGGTGAGTCCAACTACATCAAACTGCAGACTGACCTCATTCGTAAATTGACAACCTACACACAGGAAATACGTGCAGCGACTGAGTCTAACGAATGGATCATTCGACTAATTCTTAGAAAATTGCATGCAACCATTCTTGTATTTCAATACATGTAGAGTGCCTATAAATCAAGTGGCTGAAGACAGGGCTGGTAGGTGTTTACAACTCCAATTAATCAATTGACTGCTTTGAACAAACAATGGTAGGCACTTTGATTAAAGCCCGATTGTAAGATTTGATTAAAGCAAGCTCAAAGAGTTCACAGTAGGAGGAGTTTTGGGTGGACAGAGACCGGAATGGGTGGGAATGGCCACAGAGATTATCATGGCCATGGGAATATAACCAAAGAACACCTAGAGACTGTGTGCCCATCTCAGAAATTACCCATTCCTCCCTATCTGTACTCCAGTGCAATAAGTTTGGCTTATTGGTGTCGCAAGCAACACCTAAAAGCACAATCTAAAAAAGAAACGGAAGCATGCTGAAGTCCTGACTGACTATCTCCGGCAATCCAGCGCAAGAGAGAACATAAATAACATCACCCAGAGGAGGCTGAACTCAGTCTAAATGGAATACACATGCCAAGTGTCCTATTTGACCACCTGTATACCCAAGATCCATTTCAGAGTGCGCCTCAAAGGCGCTAATCACAATACAGTGCATGTTATAAAGTTAAATAAACAAAATGACTAATTTCTTTGGCTCCTTTGATTTTAGCTATTGGCCTCTTCAGCCGGCCCTCCTCCATGTTTCACAGAGCTCTTGGCATTGTATCAAAGTGAATAATTTCACAAACTTTGTGCCCCTAGGCTAGACCATTATGAAAGGAAGGAAAGTGGCCTGATTATGACCTATTCATCAGACTCTTGTCAAATCCCTACAACAGCTGTTGCAGTCTGAAGCTACATCCAGAAAAAAAGATGTATCGGCAGTAGGTGGTTCCAGTGCTGCCAGACAATGCAGCCAGGCATTGCCTTTTCCCTGCAAGGAAGACTCTTTGAAAAGCAATCTGCACGGCAAGCCCAGATGGGCTCTGTCAGTCTCCATCCTCACAAGCCTGCATTCATTGCAGAGAAGAAGACCATTATGAAAGCTGCCCAGCCAGGCTTGCCTTCCTTCCAGTGCTGGTTTGAGTTCAGATCCCACATACTTCAGAGGACACATATGCCGGTTTTAACATTATTTGTAATATTTTTGGCCACCCTATGTTTTTGTTGTTGTTTTGGTATATTTAAAATATTTTTTTATGCAGACTTCAGGTGTCTCTTAGGCATTTCAGAACTGCAGGCTTTGTTAAGAGCACATTTTACATTTCTGGGTTTGGTGGTAGATGTTGGCCCATCTATTTGAATGTGAGCAGTACAATAGATCTAAGACTCTAAAGAAAAAGGGACTTTTGTTATTAATCTAATTTATTCTATGCACACTGCCTCAGTTGAAATGGCCTATATTTATAACTGATTTACATATTGTCCCTTCAACTCGCATAGTAAACACGATGAGGCTCATTACGTGTTTGCCGGTAACCCACCAGTGATTCTGGCGCGTTACCGGCAAACTCGCCTTACTGTTACCGGCACCCAATATCCCGATATTACAGTGATATTCTGGGTGCCTGCAACTGCAGTAAGTTCCCATTCCATGGAATCCCATAGGACTCCATGGAAGGGGTTTTCCGCAATCACCGGCACTAGTAACACCGGCGCCAGTGAATTCTGCTATTATTTGTCGGGAGGGGCCTGAACTGCCGGCAGGTCAGGCCTGCCGGTCCTTCAGAGCACCTATCAACAAACCTGGAGTGTGCCGGTTCTGTAAATAATTCCAGAGCCTTTGTAAGCAGCATTTTTTCAACCATTCATACCGAGCTCCCACACTCGTAATGAGCCCTGTGTCAAGTACAATCCCAGCTTTTGGCACACAGCTACTGATATTCAGCAACTCACCCCTGCCATAGAGAGGTAAGGACCATCTGCAAGAGAAGCTGGCACAGAAGGCCAACGTTTCCTAGACCTGTGACTGGGATATGTGTGAAGCACATAGAGTGAGCACTGCATTAGGCCGAATTATGTCACCACATGCAGGTCACAACCAATGTGGAAGATGCTAGATACCACCTGGAGGATCTCATGATGGCAGGAGTCATCCAGGAGTTATGAGCAGTATGTTGTTTTATACCTTGCACCACTACCACCCAAAGGCAGTCTACAGGTGCTCACGTGGCTCTGCAAAAGAAAGAGGACACGGTTGGTTAGTAAGGGAAGAGTGATAGCACAGATCCAGAACCAGGAGAAACTGGCATCTGTGTGTGTTGGCTTGCCCATGGTTGGTTGCGTGCACTGGCTTATTGTATCCATACTGGTAAGGTCTGATGTCTGGGTTGTTTCTATGTGACTGTTTTTTATGTAGGGGTGTGTCTGTGTGTTTTATGTGTAGATTGGATGGTATTTCAGGTTGCGCACACTGACATGTTGTATCTGTACGAGTATGGATCAAGGAGTCAAGAAGCCTTTATGCCTCACCAACTGTGTTGGCCCACAAGAGTAAAAGTGATGTGCTGTAATCCTACATCTTGAAATTGAACCAAGTTTGAAGCCATCAGCCAATACTGGAAAACCAACCTCGCCAGATACCACTTCAAATTGGTCTAACACCCTGGGATCAGCAACATAAATGCTGACACGTTGTCCCTACAACCTCAGCCCCATAAGTAGAAGAAATTGCACAGTGTAGCAAAAAATCAGTGCCAGTTAAGGGAGCCATCTATTAAGAGCAAGTGTGGATGATTTATGGTCTCTTAGGAACTGCTGCTGGTCTTCATTCAAGATACTCTGATGCCGCCTGCCTGGTCATGCCAGCGCCCCATTGGCTGAACTACAGTGAGCTGCATGAAGTCCATTTCGCTGACCCCAGCATTGTGGTAGTCTTGAGAGCTGAGGGGAAAGGGGTCGTGTCTTTCTCAACCATAAAAAACAATGCTGAACATAATGCATTCACCGGGAGTGGAAAACGCTTGTCATCAAAGAGGTGTCGTGTACTAGACAAGCCAGAATCTTGATCAAATTCTACATTGCATGGTTCTCCCTCAACAACATTGCCAAGCCAGCCTGAGTACATTATGATAAGCATGGCCACCTTGAGCCAGAATGCACCTATTTCATGATCAAGACCAGCATCTACTGGTCCAGTGAGACCCCTTGCGCACTGTGCTGCAACAAAGCCTGATGGCACTCTTGTACAGAGGATATTTGCCTAGCATTTCAGTGTTGGACTGCCCTTGTGGGTTGTAGACTCTCCTGATTGGAAGATAATTCATGGAACAGGATATGTGAGCCATCTTCATTCTCAGTAGAGGAGAACCCACGCCTTTTGTATATTTTGTAAAACTTGGGGTTTTACCCTAAATTACTAAGGGTAGGCCAGATGTGGATCCCTTGCTCACTGTGCCCTATAGATGCTCAGCTTCACATCACTGAAGAGAATTAACAAGGCTTAAACATGTGTCTGGGGTTGCAAGTGGTGTGCTTGTTCAGAGAAGATTGGCCTAGCATTTTGGTGCGGGACTGCCCTTGTGGGTGGGACCAAACCGATTTTCAAATGTTTATGTCTGCACTGTGAAGGGTGCAGTGAGCTCCAACATTGTTGTAGACCCCCCTGAGTGGAAGACATTCTAAAGAACAGACTATTGGAGTCATGTTCATTCTCAATAGAGGTGCTCCCATGCCTTTTGTACAAACGTACTTGTTATAACTGACCTCTACACTGGGTATGTAAAAGTTTACAACATGAAATATTAGAAAGCATGTACCATCACTACAGTCTTGTGTGAAAGATGTATTTGTACATCACGGCTGTCCTAGCCTGCTACATTTAGTCCAGGTACTGGGCTTTCAGTCAAAACTAATACAATAAATGATGATCAAACTTATTTATTTTATTTATAGCATTTGTGTAATGTCCAAACCCATAAGTATCACAACATTTGTACAGAGGTTATGAAGAGATAAACAAGAATATCACAACAATACTGTGTGTCCCATTGAATGTAATTAATCATATTTGTGAAACAACCACTGGTAGGAGCACTCATTTCAGAGCTGGGCAGGAAAGAGTTCCAGATGGAGGGCGCTCTGATGCAAAAGCTTGCGCCACCTGCTCTTTTTCTTCTGAACCTAGGAATGAGAAGTGTGGGGTTGGCAGAAGAGCGTAATGGGTGCTCAATGAGTTTAGCGATTACATTTTTGTTGAGGTAGAGGGAGGCTTCTTTGTGAACACATCAATGTGTGATGGCCAGAGTTTTTAATTCAATACGAATTTTAATAGGGAGCCAATGTACCGCATTCTTGGTTGCTGAAATGTGGTCTGAGCGCCTTACACACAAGGCTGCTGAGAGGGCTTTGTTTTGCAGAAGTTGGAGTTGGTGATGTTTTTTTGCAGAGTTGCCCTGAAAAAGACATTACAGTAGTCCTGTTTGCTGGGGAGGATGCCAAGACATTAATGTGTTTAGACATAGTGAATTCCCCGTAGGTAGATTTGAAGCATTTTGATGTATTTTAGAAACGCCATATGTGCCATGCATTAGAAAGGAGAACTCAGAGTTAATGTTTTTAAGGCAGAGGACATCTACGATGAGTAGCTCCATTTTGTCATCATTGAGACATAAGGGTGGCATCCAGCTCTAGATGATGCTAAAAATCCTTTTAATGGTGGCAATGCCATCTGTGTAGTTTCCAGTGATGGGAATGAGGCTCTGGGTGTCATTAGCAAAATAATTATAGAGTGTGCCGAGGAAATCTAAATGGTCAACAATGGTCTTGATATAGATATTGTACGACATGAAAACCACCTGGACATCTCCTTACTGTCTCCAGGTGGATGGCCATCGGCACAATCCTGGATTTTCTGGGCATGCTGGCAATCAGGGAAAACCAAAACGGAGTCAGCATGTATATTCCTTGGTCCATGCATACAATGGTACCTAGAATGAGAGGGCCAGGTAATCCCTTTACTATCTCATGTTTCAGAGGGATGCCAAACTACCATTCGATGTGTGTTTTCTGTATCTCCTGATGGAGCTGGAGAAAGTATGTCAGAGACCTGCAGAAGCAGTTATAAAAAATTGCCAACTGGCACCAGTTGCTGTCAAAAGGAATGCTGAAAACAACAAGAGAAGAAACAAGACTGGTATCATGATCTCTAGGCTGTAGATTGTTTCATAATATGCAGCTTGCGAAAGAGAGGAACAAACAGACTGGTTGATCGCTGGAAGTCTCTACCCTTCATCAAGAAATTAGCTCCCTGGTTTGCTAATGTTTTTAATATGAAAAGAATGAAAAACCATAATGAAAAACCAATGGCCGGCCTATGCCCGAAGCAGCTATGAGTTCATCTCTGTGTTGCTGCTGCACTGAGAATGGGCATCAATCTACAGAGGAGCATTTTAACCTGACACCTTCCAAATAAATATTCTTGTAAACATGTGTTAATGTTAAAGGATATTTATACAGCACACTATCACCACCAGAGTGCTCCCCTGGCGCTCTGGCGGATCTGAAAGGAAAGAGGGTAGGGAGGGTTGGTAAGATTAAAGCGGGAAAAGTGCAAGTGAGATGTAATGTACTGTTGCCAGCTTCAGTTCAGTTAACACTGTTCGCTGAGCTTAGGTGTGCTTTTCAGTTGTAAACCATCATGTGCTGTTGTGCGAGGCTATGGGTGGTTTGCTTCATTGTTGCAGTGTAGTGAAGCGCGTGCAGTTTGTTGTGCTTTAGCGATATCTTTGTGTTTAGTTAGAATTTGAGAGGTGTATGCAGAGGGGTGAGATGTCTAGTAGAGTTGGTTAGTGGCATCCCGGTCTAGATGTGATGCATGGTAATCTTTGCAAATCTTTCTATATGTGTCACATGCTAGTCTGTAACAATTGGATTTAGATGTGATGCATGCTAATCTCCACAATCCGACCCAGGCGGTAAGGGGTTTACGGCAGCGTAAACAGCGCCGACCCTTACCGCCTGATTACGAGGTCCCTTAGCGCCATGGAGGTTTTAACACCTGCTGGTGTTAACATCCATGGCGCTAAGGGACCTTGGTGTTAATTACGCCACCATAATTTACGGTGGCGTAATTAACGCCTTCCCCACTCCCATTATGCCCTATGGGGCAAAAATTGGAATGGGGAAGGGTAAATGGGGATTGGGGACTTACCGCCCCGCCAAGGTCGGAATGGGGCGGTAAGTCCGCCAACCACCATGGCGTAAACGTAGTTTACGCCATGGTGGTAAAGTCACGGCCCAGGCGGTAACTTACCGCCTGGGTCGTAATGAGGCCCTATATGTGACACAAAACTAATCTCCACAATTCCGTCTAGCTGTGACGCATGCTAATCTCCACAATTGTGCCTAGATGTGACACAAGGCTAATCTGCACAATTGTATCTAGATGTGATGCATGCTAATTATGCTAATCCCCACAATACTATCTAGTTGTGACTCATGCTAACCTCCACAATTCTGTCTAGATGTGACGCATGCTAACCTCCAGAGTACTATCTAGATGTGACTCATGCTAATCCCCACAATGCTATCTAGTTGTGACTCATGCTAACCTCCACAATTCTGTCTAGATGTGACGCATGCTAACCTCCAGAGTACTATCTAGATGTGACTCATGCTAATCCCCACAATACTATCTAGTTGTGACTCATGCTAACCTCCACAATTCTGTCTAGATGTGACGCATGCTAACCTCCAGAGTACTATCTAGATGTGACTCATGCTAATCCCCACAATACTATCTAGTTGTGACTCATGCTAACCTCCACAATTCTGTCTAGATGTGACGCATGCTAACCTCCAGAGTACTATCTAGATGTGACTCATGCTAATCCCCACAATACTATCTAGTTGTGACTCATGCTAACCTCCACAATTCTGTCTAGATGTGACGCATGCTAACCTCCAGAGTACTATCTAGATGTGACTCATGCTAATCCCCACAATACTATCTAGTTGTGACTCATGCTAACCTCCACAATTCTGTCTAGATGTGAAGCATGCTAACCTCCAGAGTACTATCTAGATGTGACTCATGCTAATCCCCACAATACTATCTAGTTGTGACTCATGCTAACCTCCACAGTTCTGTCTAGATGTGAAGCATGCTGACCTCCAGAGTACTATCTAGATGTGACTCATGCTAATACCCACAATACTATCTAGTTGTGACTCATGCTAACCTCCACAATTCTGTCTAGATGTGACGCATGCTAACCTCCAGAGTACTATCTAGATGTGACTCATGCTAATCCCCACAATACTATCTAGTTGTGACTCATGCTAACCTCCAGAGTACTATCTAGATGTGACTCATGCTAATCCCCACAATGCTATCTAGTTGTGACTCATGCTAACCTCCACAATTCTGTCTAGATGTGACGCATGCTAACCTCCAGAGTACTATCTAGATGTGACTCATGCTAATCCCCACAATACTATCTAGTTGTGACTCATGCTAACCTCCACAATTCTGTCTAGATGTGACGCATGCTAACCTCCAGAGTACTATCTAGATGTGACTCATGCTAATCCCCACAACACTATCTAGTTGTGACTCATGCTAACCTCCACAATTCTGTCTAGATGTGACGCATGCTAACCTCCAGAGTACTATCTAGATGTGACTCATGCTAATCCCCACAATACTATCTAGTTGTGACTCATGCTAACGTCCACAATTCTGTCTAGATGTGAAGCATGCTAACCTCCAGAGTACTATCTAGATGTGACTCATGCTAATCCCCACAATACTATCTAGTTGTGACTCATGCTAACCTCCACAATTCTGTCTAGATGTGACGCATGCTAACCTCCAGAGTACTATCTAGATGTGACTCATGCTAATCCCCACAATGCTATCTAGTTGTGACTCATGCTAACCTCCACAATTCTGTCTAGATGTGACGCATGCTAACCTCCAGAGTACTATCTAGATGTGGCTCATGCTAATCCCCTCAATACTATCTAGTTGTGACTCATGCTAACCTCCACAATTCTGTCTAGATGTGAAGCATGCTAACCTCCAGAGTACTATCTAGATGTGACTCATGCTAATCCCCACAATACTATCTAGTTGTGACTCAAGCTAACCTCCACAATTCTGTCTAGCTGTGAAGCATGCTAACCTCCAGAGTACGATCTAGATGTGACTCATGCTAATCCCCACAATACTATCTAGTTGTGACTCATGCTAACCTCCACAATTCTGTCTAGATGTGACGCATGCTAACCTCCAGAGTACTATCTAGATGTGACTCATGCTAATCCCCACAATGCTATCTAGTTGTGACTCATGCTAACCTCCACAATTCTGTCTAGATGACGCATGATCATTTCCACAAATTTGGCATGATGCACAGTGTGGTTACCTTAAATAGTGTGGCTGATTTCAAGAAGGCTCCCTTGTATAAGAGAGCTGGAGCTGACTATGGTGACTAGGCATAGGTAAACAGAGTGCCTGGGGGAGTAGGACAATTTGGTACTGAGACAGGTGGGGTCATTAAAGTTGTCCAGAATGGCTAACTAACATAATGGCTTAAGCGTCAGATATTAGCCACTATGCCTCCATTGGCTACGTGCAGCAGACTACAGGTGGTTGGGTATTAAGAGTGGTGTGGCAGAGTGGTGGGGCAGTTAAAATGTGATTTGAAAGCAGCTAGCTGACTCAATTAACTTACAATTGATAAAGGGCTAAGCAACTAACTGTGCCCTGGAAGGGAGGCTTTATATCATAAAATGCACTTTATAAATAATGTTTTAAAGGACTCTTTTTAGATTTTAGATGCAGCTGCTTAGGTCTAGTGCATTGCTTGTTGCCCGTTCAAAAAGAAGAAAAATACAAAACTGCTAGCGTACTGGGACTGATTTAATGTATGTATGGATACCATCCAATTTCTAATAGATCGTACGCCAGCATTCCCTTTTCTGCCTTTTCTTATATTGTGCACATAATATAAGCATTTTTGCTAGCGTTTTGTCATAGGGGTTTGGGGGTATTCCTACACCTACTGCCTTTCCTGACGCAGTCCTAATCCCAGGGCAGCATACCCAGGATGATCCAGGAACTAATGTAAGCAGCAGAGGCTGGAGGCAGGTAAGAGGTGGGATTATGTAATAACAAGTCAGAAAAGTGTTTTACAATGCCCTCCTACACGTGCCTACTAACGGGTGTAAGTAGATCCTTCCCCGACTACATACAGATTAAATTGGTCTGCAGAAAACCCATCCTGTCTTCCAAATCTTAGTAAGTTGTAAAGACACACAGCCTCATCACGAGTTGGGCGGTATCCCGACTGGAATACTGCCCAGCTGTATTTGCATTACTGCCCTCCCCTCTGGCCGTATTATCGCCAGATCACGGGTTGGGCGGTAACTCTAATTCCACATTGGGTCCATTGGACCCAATGGGAAATTGCTGGTGCAATCACCACCGGTGCTATTACCGTGCAGTAATTGCACCAGAGATCAGCAATTTTTGTGGCGATTCTACCACCAGCTTATACAGCGGTAATAGCATTACCACCGCATTTAAGGGCAACCACCCAACTTGTGATGAGGCCCACAGTGTCAGACATTGAAGTCTGAAACCCTGAACATGAAATAACCCAACCTGCAACTGAGACTCCTGCAGTCAGCCAGCCCCTGGATCCACGGTTGGACCCCATAGTTTTCCCTGAGCCACCACAGAAGTGACAAAGATCCCACCATGAGTTGAGGCTAATACTGAAACTAAGTTATGTAGCTCTAGGGGAGCATTATAAAGTGCAGGCCGGGGTAAACCTGTTTGACCAGTTAACCTTACTAATATTACCTAACACACAAAAAACTCTGCTGGCAACAACGTTGGGAGTTACTGCTACCATATTCCGATACATGGGTACTCGTGCTCCTGAACCCCAAACAGGGGCAGCATCATAGTACCCTGTACCCTGGAAGAATAGTTTTCCAGAGGAAGTGGATGGTGTACACATAACATATTGGGGTAAATCGTGTGGAGGCAAAATGCATATTTATGCAAATTAATGTTTATTGTAGGCTAATGGGAAATGTGATTGCAAGTGAACTTCACTATATTGGGCCTCTAGATTCCATGGTGAAATATTTGCTTCCAGTCAGAATGGAAAAATGAATTTGACTTGGCAGCTAATTATGTATTTGCTCACACTTTGGGATTCTGCTGCCCTAGCAAAATAGTTTTAAGCTTTCTTGCACTGCAAAAGGTTTGTTCAGCCTTATAGTCCATTCAAAATAATATGATAGAAGAGTATGAGTCTAACTATATTACATCTGTGATGGTTATGTCTAGAAGGCTCCTCACAGATGACCATTCTACTATTTGGGAAGACTGACATCCTCCTTAGGGAAGTCATTAAATCTTCTGTTCATTGCATTGAAATCATGATACTAAGAGCCTCATCACAAGTTGGGCGGTAGCACTTAAATGTGGCGGTAACAACGTTACTGCTTCATTTACTGCTCTGCCCAATCTCAAGTCTGGCGTGTTTAACCTCAGCTCAGAGCTGGGTGTAAACACGCCAGACATATACCCATGTTATGTTGAAAATTCCCTGTTGGGTCCAATGAGGAAAGGAGAGTATCCTTTAGCGCCCAACCCCCAATCTGGCAGCAATACCGCTGGAGGGGTGGGCGCTAATCTAAATAAAGTTGGGCGGAATCCCAGTCGGGATACTGCCCAACTCGTGATGATGCCCTAAGAACGTTATAAAAACCTGATGATAAAGGGGCAAGGTAGCATAGTTTTGAATTGCTTGCAGACTTAAGCTCATTAACATCAGACAAATAAGACATCTTCTCGTCAACAATGCAAAACACCCAATCTCCTCCCTAGTATGCTTTTTCATCTCTCTACAAAGGTCTCAACTTTGCTGTCCGTACACTCTTCAAGCATCCCTGCTTCACCTTCACCTCCCCAGTCTGTTGTCAGTTAGACTGGTTATCTATGGGACAGAGGGTAAAGTAAAAACGAATTCTCATCATCTTCAAAATTATGCACATTTTTGTCCCACCCTACCTATCAGCCCATTGTACTCACTACTCTGTCCCTCGCTCCCTACGATCATCCTTAAGTCATCTCCTAGCCACCTCTCTTTCCCCTTGTGCCCCCTCTTGATTTTCCGCTCTTCCTCTACTCGCTCATTTACTCTGGAACGCTCTTACTCTCCCTCTCCCCACTACTCCCACTCTATCTGTATTTAAATCCACCCTCCTAGCTCTCCTCCTTTCTGATGTACCACTTGCATTCTGAACTACCACATCTCCTCTCCCCTACCTCTCTACGACAACCCCACAGCACTTATCCCTCACCCCATCCTCTTCAAAAAGATCCTCCATCACCTCTTCAAAAAGATCCTCCATCATCTCTTTTCTATATCATGCTCTACTGTCCTTTTCATGGGGTGTAACATGAATGAAAGGTGTAAAACTCTTGAGTAAGTACTTAAAACCTTTGATTCATGTCATGCTCGATATTTCAAGCATTTGAATGGCAGAGTGGCGGAAAACAACTTGCATTTCCACCGCCTCCTTTCCTCTCTCACATACAAATGATCCAGCATTTCCTATGGGATACATCTTCATGCTGGAGATCCCGACAGTGTCCGCTGACTTTATGCACCAGCAAGAAGCAGGCAGACCCCTTAGGGATCCATTGTTATCGCTGACTGCCATGCTTGCAATTGAAATTAATAGCTGTCCTACATGTTTGCTTGTCGGACAGCGTTTGATTTCAATTGTAAAAACTACTTAGTATGTGTGCGTGGTAAGCAGACTCCACAATGAAAATTAAATGCTGTCCAACATGTGAGCAGATCAGACAGCACTTACTTTCAATTGCGGGCATGACAGCCATCACCCACAGTTAAAAGTAGACTATAAAATGCAAGCATGCCAGCTAGCGTTTGGTCACTTTCAATTTGCAGAGTGCAAAAGTGCAGGGCAAAAGGAGGCATACGTCTGTACACCCCATAGTGCAAGTGACAAATATTTGGTGCCGGGAGTAAAATTAGCTCTCTGAACTTATATCCACATCATCTGACCCATTGTTAAAAACACTGATCCTCGGCTCTGTAAATCCATGTTAAAAAGCTTTGTAAGCATTTTAGTGCCGAATATGCATTGTTTTCCCTTGTCATTTCCATCAATGGCAGACCTTGTCAGCATTTCATAACACCTGTTCCTGTGCTGTTTTCTGTATCCCTTCAGCTAGCATTTTCTCACAGGGAGCCCAGTATGTGTCAGCACTCTGGCGCATTGCACATAATATCTACAGCAGCCATAGACCCATTCCAGTGCTTACTGCACACTATTAAGAAGAACGAGAAATGCCGCAGGGAAGTACATCTGAAGTCCACTTTTTGGGACAACACATGCCTACCAACCTGCTCCATCAGCACGGTGCAGGAAGTGGAAACTAGGAAGCTCCAGGCCCCTTCATGTGTCCTGCAATGGCGGAAGGACAGTCTACATTGTGAGCCACTGCCATGTTTGCCTTATGCATTCCTCCCTGTTAATATAAACAAAGGGATGTACTACCCTGTGCGCTAGATAGAGATAGATGGGTCTAAATATACACTATTAGCACGTTGTGGCCTCCTCATGGAAGGTGCTGGTATACGCCACTGGGATGAAGAGGAAAGACGTGAGGCAGTGCTCCTGTGGCTAACAGAAGTAAAGCTTTCCCTTCTATCCCTGTTAGCCTCCAGGCCAATGGCGACAGTGTAGCTTGTGCACTTTCTTCAATAAAAAACTATAATTTATGGTGCCTGTAAAGCAACGACCTGCTCTCCCTAGGCGGTCCTGGAGGAAGAACAAAAGGAACCGACCACACGGCGGATAACCGTACTAAAAGAATCAGAACCTACAGTCTGTGGAAGCCCGAGGCTGATGCTGACTCTCACAGTCTGGTTGAAGAAGTGGAGGAGGCCAGGCTGATGTGTGCATCCACTAGTTGTCCAGGCTCTCTTACTGCAGATGCTGCTGGCTCATTTCATGTAGGGTGCGTTTTGATGCGTTGGCTGCATGAGTCCCTTGCCAGGATAGAAGGGGGTCCTAGACTTCCTTAAAGTTGTTGTTGGAGAGTGCTGAGAAAAAGAAAATCCTCTGCTTTGCCCAGGTTCCTTCGCTAGTCGCCTGCCCCATCTGCCTCAGAGAGTGAGAACGCAGTTCCAGAGCTCCATTTCTCGCCTGCATTCTCCTTTACACCACAGCAGCTCAGATCACTTACAGGCATGAGAAAATAAATATAATTAAAAGAATAAAAACAGCCCAGCGAGGCCAAGCTGACTATCTCTGTGGATCCAGAGTGAGAGAAAAAGAATAATCCCGTCCAGAGCAAACTGACCATTATTTGGAGTATGTTGAATGGAAGTTCACATACTTATAAAAGACAAATCTGATCTGATTCCTAAACATAACAACACTTATAGACCAGGATGGCCATGGATAGGCTATATGTATTCTCCTAAGACTGGCCAACTCTGCTGCAACCAGCAGGTCATTGTGAGTTGCCTCTGTTTGACCATTTTTGAGGGCAGGTAATACCTTTCTCAGCCCAGTAAGTCCGCAGTAGTAGCAGCCTGTGAAGAAGGCTTCGTAGGGAAGACCCTAAACAAAAGGAATAGCCTCAAACCAGGGAGTTGCATACCAAAGGGCCTGTGATGTAATGGACTTGAGAAGGGGGCAGGTTAAGTGTAAGTGTAGCCAGAGGGGTCATAGATGGGGAAGGATTCCACGATCTTGCTTTTCTGAAAGATATTTTGGTTTACATTTAAATTAAATGGTAACACTAGGGTGACATGACACATTTCATGTCCCCTGTATACTGGCCCAACCAACAATTCTAGCCAAGAAAACAGACAGTTAATTACACAACTCTAAATGTATTTAAGGAATGAAATTCAATCTAAACAAATATGGTCTCCATCTTTATACCAAGGACATCTCTACAATGCTGTAGGTACAAAACAATGGTCAATAAAACAGGATTTTACCTGCCAACATGAATCTCACTAACATAATTCGAAGAAGCATTAATTTTCATCATTAATTCTAGGTATATGTTGTAGTCTAAAAGATGCTAGGCATTCTAAATATGCTTGTTCTATGGTTCCTTACATCTAAGCAACACAGAACATTTCAATTATAACATATTGGCCAGTATGTGTACATGTTTAAATAAAACGTTTTTAAAATGCTTCATAAACACAGGATTTTCTCATGTATCAACGAAAGTTTGTTATCAGTGAAATGTTACTTGAACCAAAGACATGTGTAAGCATATATTAATTCTATATTTCTCCCTTGTATACGTGTGTTTTTTTATTTATTGTTTATGTGCAGGTCATTTAATTGTAGGCAAGAACAAATTACAACTGAGTCCTATGGCTTTGGCTTTGGATTAGGAAAATAATACTCACTGTGATATTGCACTCTTCTCTAAACACATGTGTGTACAGTTTTCTCTGAATATATATGTGCAGCTTTTTCGGATCATGTGGATACAACTTCCAATCTATATATGTGTGCAACTCTCAAACTATATATGTGGGCAACCTTCAATATACATATGTGTACAATTTTCAATCTACATAAGGGCCTTTCAACTCTGCAAGTTTTGGGATGGAGGCGTAATATTCTCCAGTAACAGCATGTTAAAACCCCCTTTCCCTGTCACATTACACATGGTTTACCAAATGCATTTTCAGGATAAGGGACTTCAAGGGTTTAACACGTTTCACAATTTTCTGTGAATATAATTAATTCTCTTTGCTAATTTCTGTTTGCTTAGAACTAGGATCACCTTCTGGTGCAATTTCACACAATTTCACATTTGACATTAGGGTGGCATGAATATACTGTGGAATGTGTTATTCTAACATGACAGAGGCAAGGATTCTATTTAATGGTGCTACATTTTTCAAAACAGTTTGCATTTAATTAATGACACAAAATGTTGTCAGTTTTAAATTGCAGCTCTGAATACAAAAATTAATTGGCTTTAACGGAAATTACATCTCAATTGGTACTCAATATAAATGAGAGACACAGGGTTCAATATGTAATGTTTCACCTGTACTTTGTCACATTAGCAAGCCATTGATTCCAAACTTGTTTGATTTTTGGGCTAGTACTATGAGACATTTTCAGCTGCATGAGAGTTTTGATACTTTCAAATATGGCTTTTTATTTTTGGAGAATCATCTTGGACCCTCAATCTGGAGTTGCTATATTAGCAATGTCCCTTGATGACTGTCGGTGAATCTATATCTAAATCGGGCTTGCTCATCTCTCTCTGAAATGGCTTCTTTCCTCCAACTGTCTGGAACCCAATCATCAAGATGGTATTAGCTCCTCACCCATCTGAAGACAGATAATAATCTCTTTATCTGGGTGCCAGCTATATTATAATCCCTGGCTACTCCCCTCATCTTGTGACAAGATGTGGCTTTCACCAGTCTCATGATATAGACGGGAGGGGTACACTCACCCCTAAACCTATTAAGAGGCATTTATTTTAATAGTTTAACTCTGGATGTGCATGTGTGAGTTTAGTAAAATAAGGATCATTATATTCTGTAGCTCAGAAGGAATTATTCTAGACATTAAATATTCCCAATTACAGAGATAATCGTTTTCCTATATATCTTTATTTTTTCCATTTTACCTGAAGTGAGTTTTATATAGGTAGGAAGATATAATCTTTTGCTATGAACTTCAATTTGTTTCAAGTTGGTAAATGCTTCCATGCTGGAAATATGACATTTCAAATGATTCAATGTTGGGGTTAAAACGCCACACATATAACTTTCCTATGCAGTTTGTAAATGAAGAAATGCTAACTTTGCCCAATAGAGGTCAATGTCGGTACATCCGATGCACATTCTCCTTCATGATATTTAATACACATCAAGGCTATGTGACAAATCCAGGGAGTGTGTTCCTTCTTCCTAATGAGAAGTCATCCTCTTTGGCACTAGGGAGGTGAGCCCTCTACGCAGTGCCCTCTCTAAGTAACAGGGCAAAAGGAATCCCACTGAAATTGACCCCCCTCTGCGGTCAAGAAATTCCCTACTGACAACAATATCTCCCCTCCACGTTCTTTACATTACGACAAGGTTTAGGATATATGGGGACTAAACAGGACCATTATGTCCTTTTAAGGTGCGAGGTTGGGCTTCTGACCTGGATTTGGTGCAACCTTTTACTGAACACCATGGCTTACTGGATTGTTTATTCCAATCTCCAGAGGTTCTTAAAATCAGCCAAAGAGGAAGAGAACATCCACTAAGCAAGACACATCTCAGCACAGTTGATTAAGGCAGGTGTTCAATGACAGACATGTGGTGAGGTGGAGGAAGGACGTTGGAGCTCTTACAAAGGTGGAATTCCCAGGCCCCATGTGACTGCTGATGTGGTGAACACTACCCTCATCACAAAAAAGACAAACAGCAAATGGAGATGCCGAGGCCAACATACCCCACACGCGGAAGCTAAACCAGAAAGAAACACAAGACGGGTGAATCGAAGAACTACCAGGGCCAGAGACCTGATACCCCGGGAAGGGCCAACTAAGGACTAGCAGAGGTGAGACATGCCCATAGTCTGGACTGTTCAAGAATATGTTAGGGCTAGAAGAGACCATAGCCCAAGAGGGACCAAACAAGGAATCGATGAGGCAAGAGACACCTATTATCCAAAATGGACGAACCCCAAAACCAAGTGTGCCACAGGCTAATCAAGGAACTACAACTGAGACCCACAACCCACAAATGACCAACTGAGGAACTGGAGGGGTTGAGAGATGCCTGTAGCCTATGAAATGCCATCACAAGCAAGGTTGAAGAAGCCCATGGCTTACCGGAGGCCAAAGAGAAAGATACTCTGAAACCCTACTTAAGAGTATTCAAAGAATTTGTGTACAAGCAGGCGAGCATTAGAAAACATCCTCTTCTAATGTCTCCTGGATAGAGTAAACCATGAAGAAAGCATCAGCTTAGAGTTTTTTTTCTGTCTTCTTTTCTTTCTAGCATAGGGAATAGAGTTTTTTCATTAACTTTTAAAATAACACATTTGTTGAACAATGTCTTTGCGTCCGTCTCTTAATTCTAGCATACCACAGCAAGTTTGTTGGGCTATTCAAAAGACAGCTGATAAGATGTTCTCCTGCAGTTAGCTAACTGGATTTTATGAGGGGCCTGACATGAATTGAATAAATAATGTGACTGCTTTCCTTGAAGTTATGCACTAGCCAGCCATTTTTCAAGGTTTTTATGCAACCTATGCCTGGAACAAGTTTGGCTACTATCATATCTGATGGTTTTGTGTGGTCTCTCTCTTGTGATGAGGCTGTGACTTCTGTGAGTGAGGTTAATTCTAGGTCAACTTCAGCTACATGTACCATTGAGTAGAGAAATGAAAACAGAGCTTTACATCTTACAAAAGTTTGAACCAATTCTCCATACCTTTTACATGTCGCATTTCAAGTTAAACAAAATGCAATGAGATGAACTGTATGCCAAAATATAAAGGTACTTTGAATCAAACTCCATTTAAACACACTTTGCATTAGTGTGTATATATATATTTATTAAATGTGTATATCAGAAATACCAAAAAATGGCCACAAAACCAATAATTCATACAACACATGAAACTCTCATAGGAGCAAAAAGAGGAAGGACAACAAATCACAGATTAAACAATGGATATCTAATAGAATACACAATCAGGTTGTTAATATTTCCTTTTATATAAGGCACCTCGAACAAAATGTAGGAGGGCCCAACCCATTCTGGGAGAATCAGCCCACAACATAAACAATAATGTTGTTCTGAACTGTGAGAAACCCATTTCTGGACATTAATTCTGCATATTCCGTGCAAATCAATGAACAATGGACCAAATCCTCCTAAGGGGATTTACACAGAGGACAATATTGATTAGCTATGCCTGCTCCCAGACAGCCAGAACAGCTCTGATAGGGAGACAATTGAATTGCTTTCTAGTTTCCCTACCTGCTGATGCCCCAATACAGCTGTAAAGGCTGTTTTTGATCGTTATCCGCCATTAAGATTCACAAGGTACCTAGTCAATCAAAGATGTCCGACCGCTCACATTTGGGCACCTCCAGAGCCTAACGAGGCCCCCAACAGCCTCTGCCCTCTACAAATTGGCTGCCCTGCCCTTCTTCAACCCGATTGGTCGCCGGCAGATGTAGCCGGCCCACTTCCAACAAGGCCCACAGGAATAAGGCCATCGCCTGTTCTCTGCCTGTTCTTGCCGAGACTGCCATCTGCCAGACCCCCTGGTCCTCATGCCTGTTTGCTCCTAAAGGTAACTCTTATGCGCCTCACAATCGCCACACGCTATTGAGCCCCACAGCTGCTGCCCATGCATCTACAAGCACACCTGAACCCTCTGCTCTTTACCGGCGAACACTGGCACTGATTCCTTGTGCACGCACTGCACCTACAACACCCACGCTGAGTTTAGCAGATCCCTGTGGCCACCGTGTATACAACCTCTTAAATCATGCCCTGCTCACAAACACTGCAGTCATACCGCTAGCCCATCCATACTTTTGGAACAGCACTGTTGCCGTCACGTTAATCAGTGTCTCTTTGTCTTAGTGACCGCTCTAATATTGTGCCTGCACTACCTGTACTGCCTATCTATGCCTAGCCCTAGGCTAACCCAGCTGTGACCACCCCTTCCTCTGTTTAGCCTTTGAACCGTGTGGCTATGCTACCAATGCCTATACTATGCATAACTTGTAATTTGTATGTGCATCATACACTCCACAAATAGAAATGTCAAGGATCCCGCATTGTATTGTCCTACGGCATTCTAGACAAATGCATTACTCTGAACCGAGGTGCATTGCATTTTTAGGCAAATGTGTTATTCTGAATCCAGGCATTGCCCTACTATAATTTATCTTAAGTGCACAACTTTGAATTTAGCAGCTACTCCAACGTATCCTAGCTTGAATCTAGGTGCTGCCCTATTGCATTTCTTGCCAATGGTATTATCTTGAATCTAGGTATTGCCCCATCAAGCTCCTGCTCCTGGGCATTGCATCTTAGCCAACTGTATCATTTTGAATCTAGATGTTGCCCATTGCATTTTAGCCCAATTGTGTTACTTTGAATCTAGGTGTTGCCCAATTGCATTTTAGCCCAATGTGTCATTTTGAATGTAGGTGCTGCCTCATTGCATTTTAGCCCAATGTGTAATTTTGAATCTAGGTGCTACCCCATTACATTTTAGCCCAATGTGTTACTTTGAATCTAGGTGTTGCCCCATTGCTTTTTAGCCTAATTGTGCTATTTTGAATCTAGATGCTGCCCCACTGCATTTTAGCCAATTGTGTTATTCTGAATCTATGTGTTTCCCCATTGCTTTTTAGCCCAATGTGCTATTCTGAATCTAGGTGCTGCCCCACTGCACTTTAGCCAAATGTATCACTTTGAATCTAGAGGCCCATTGCACTCTTCAGCCAAAGTGTTATCTTGAACTCATATGCTGCCCCACTGCATCCCAGCTTAAGTGCATCATCTCAATTCCAGGCGCAGCCCTACTAACCTGCCCCCATCCTGTTCAAACTAGCCTTCTACACGCTACAGCCTGAGTTACTCATCCAACTAGCTGCACAACTCAGGCCCCCAGCACTGCGTACCCTGCAGCCAGACCATGATCACCTGGCTTGCTTTTATCATGCTCCCTTTCTGCATCACGCTGGATAACGTACCTTGCAGCGGCAATAGTTACATAGCCTACAAAGAAGGCCTAGCCAAACTTGGATGCCCAAGTCATTACCCCATCCCCTGCCCCACACCCTTACTACCACCCCTGCCCCCTTCCCACCTACCCACAACCTGCTTTCCATATCCCCTATAAACATTGGCCTCCTAGCCAACACTGACACAACGTACAACCACCTTAGACCGAGCGTTCCAGGCTCCAAATCACCTACCACGAAGCCTAACCACACCAAACTGAACACTAAGCCGCTTACCCCACCCAAGCCTCCTGGACCGACCCCCTCCTTCACTCCTAACCTCACAGCCCGCAACTACAGACTAGGCACTAGGCTTCCCATTACACATAGCAGGCCCACCACCAAATCTAACACCAAAACCAACAAGAAGCATAAGGCACCTAGTAAGCCTACCCCACTCCCATTAAAAGGAGCCTTAATTAATGTCAGATCCCTTGCTGCCCACCCTACTGAAATCACTGACATCATTCTAACCAATGATCTTGACTTCCTAGCCCTAACAGAAACCTGGCTTCATGAAGCGTCCGGACCCTATTTATCGCTAGCCATCCCTGACAAATACTCTATCCTAAGAGTTGAAAGACCCAACGCCAGGGGAGGAGGTGTAGCGATCACCTCAAAATCTTCCTTAGGCTTGAGATCAGCCTCCTCCGTGTCCTTCACATCTTGCGAGCTGTTTTTAGTACTATTGCCATTTTAATAGATAATATTCCTGGTAGATTAAAAGACCAGTCAACATTGATTGCCTCCACTCAGAATTTAGGCACGAGAGCCACGGGAATCTGACATTAATGTCTTTCAAAATTAGAGTCTTAATTAAGCCATGCGTCAGACCAGCCTTGTCATTATGCCAAACTCGAAGCCAATTAAATATTGGCTGCAAGGACACATTATTAGCAATTAACTCACATATCAGTTCTATGCGGACTCGATCATTAGGGGCTGATAGGGGTAACCCCAATATAATATATTAGAATTCACAATTGCGCCTTCTGACAACAATCTTAGGAACATGACATGGTGATGTCCATGAAACATGGGCATTATCCCTTTATTTTTAATATGCTCCATTAAAAGTTCTGAGATGTGTTGGATTCTTTTGGATTTTGCAAACACACTCTTCTTTTTTTTATTTAAACAATATAGTTTATTTCAAACTTTTCATTTATACATAAGACATACATTACATACACACATTACTTTCCATGCATCTTTATCAAATTCAGACTCTAGTTATATTAAAACTAATTTTTTCCAGTTAATGATTTCTTTATGTGAGTCCATAATATTATTCCAAAAGGTAATGACTTTAATGATAAGGTTTTTATTATTTCCTGCTAAAATGTGGGCCCATCTTTCTTGAGCATCCAGCTGTATGCTTGCGCAAGGCAACATATTTCCAAACAACATCCACTTTTGTGTCAGCTCCGTGCACTTCATTATAATGTGATAGTCGGATTCTACAATTTCTCTTTCCTGGCAAAAGCAGCAATATTGCATTGTAGCGGGAATTTGCTTTGTTTTTGTCAAAAGTTCACGGGTAGGTAGCAGATTTAGACAAAAGCCGCATAAATGGGTCACAAATCTGTGGATCCGGAAAGATGATAAGGTATTGCGGAAGGTGGTTGATGGGTCTTATATCAATTTCACAATTCAAGTTGATATTGAGCGTTGCAATTAATCGTGTTAATCCAATCATTTTGTATAATACACTTTTTAGCATGTTGAAGTTGGTGTATCAGCGTCTCCTTAGTAATCTCTGCTTTCTGGAGCTTCGTCTCTGCGGCCCGTTTCCATTCATCTAATACCGTGTCAGCTATTGAGTTGCATCTCTATGATGTAAGATTCTGGCTTCCGGTGTATCCTCATCACTGATAGCCTTCCTGTAGAGGTCTATATGTTGCCAATCTGCTATGGATTGGACCGAATGTAGTGCAATCTCATACCGAATCCAAGGCATGGGGTAGTTTACAGGCAGTGCAACAATTTTCTGCCAGAAGATTCCTTCTAGTCGGTGCCATATTGATTGATCTAAATTCGGCATTGGCTCACACCCCTAGGTCAAATTGCTACAACCTTCTGTCTATAGACGTTTATAATAGGTTTCAGGGAATATTTCCCAAATGTATTATGTAAGTAAAGACCTTGACGGGCTAAGATGTGGGCCTTTGTTTTGAGATGGTCTGCCCATTCTTTTCCTACTGCAGAATGACCCACCATATCCCCAGATATTTTATGGATTCGACCTGTGACAGTTTTTTGCCTCCAAGCTGAAAAACCTTATCTTTCGATTTATTGGGCAGAATGTTGTTCACTCTTTTTACATGTGTACAGTTCTGACTTCCCTGTGGATTTTTCCATGTGTCTTTACATACTGGCAATAGCTGAATAGATGCATGAATGTATATTTGCACCTTTAATGGTGAAATCAGGCCTGTCGCATTTGCACATTGCATTGTACAGTGGCACCCTTTTCATCATGGTAGCGAGCAACATGCGCAATTTGTGCAATATGCGCAATCCAACAGGACACATCATTTTGTGACTGACACTTCACCTCCTCTTTCAGAAAAACTCCATGTTCTCAGTTTACTTTGGGCCACTAGCCTTAAAGACAAAAGTTATCACACTTTCCTCTGCACCACTCCTTTCGCCCTGTGTCCTACACCTCTTTTAGCACAATACACGTCGGGTATGATGCAATAAGGCAAGAAACACTTGTCACAAGGACAGGGAGTGGACCCCTTAAATCTTTATTAATTGTTATCTTATTCCCCCAAAAGAACACCTGCATATCAAAGGAAGGGGAAGTACACACAGGGCAAGCAATGATACTGAAACAATGTTACAAGAAGGGACCAAAGCCCCACTATACAAGTCTTTGATGCTAGCTGCATTCTCACATGCTGATACAGTGTTATCAGGAAGGACAGCATACAGTGATATATGCAGTGGAGCTGCATATACTCCTCAGAGGATTACATAAATACTAAGAACCTGCATCAGCTGGAAAACAAGGACAGGACAGCATTAGATTTATGGGACTACAGACATCGTTGTGCAGTATTCTCATGTATCATGTGTCTCATAAATTACTTTGGTTGAAATTATATGTCAACCATGTGATGTAACAACATTATTTGATGATTGCGCTTGGTTTCTATGGATCTTCTTCTTGAGTTTCACCTCTTTCGGGTATTTGTTGTTGTTTTATACCTCTTGCAATTCTGGGTGTGATTTTAATTGCTGTGTACGGCATTGAAAAAGACCAATGCACGATCGAAACACTGTTTTGTACATTTCCATAATTCTGTTTTGTGAAAGAGATTAGTTCACCACTTGGTGTTGATACAGTTATTAGGAAAATAGTTTTTGTTATACATGTGTAATTACTGTACCATGCGCATTAGTGGTCCAGGTTCTTTGTATTTTTGTAATTCATTGTATTGAAGTTGGTTAGGCACCAACTTTCCTCACCTGGACATTTGCTGCAGTTTGTCCTTTAAGTAAAATACTGTTCCAAGTTCTGATTGCAGTACCTAGCGCAGCTGGTTCATATCTCCTGTCTTCATTTTGTCTAGTTTTACCCCTCAGAGGTCCACGCACAGTATGAGGCAGGCGAGCATGCTTACAGGATGATCATTTCCGTATGCTAAAGGCGCTTTTCCTAAGATAGCGTGAGCCTAAAACATACTTACATATGCTAAAAGGGAAACGCGTCAAGCGAGAGATGTGGAGGCGAGCACGGCTACACACTAGGCAAAGAGCCTTCATCGCAAGGACATGCGCAGCAAAGCCTCAAAAAAGTTGTTTAAACATGGCAGTTTGCAGTACCTCGTCAATATTATAATGCAGCAGTGTGCTAGGCAAGTGTATATATACTTTCCAATTCCAGACTTCCCACACAATTCCCTTCTATGACACCTTCACTACAGTCTCATTACATACATTACATACATCTTTCGGGGAACAAACTTCACATCCAGGCATATTATTTCTTCAGGAGCATGACGGTAAAGTACTTGGGCAGTCTGGGTAACTTGCCAGCAGGTGGTGCATGCTCGATAATGGAGACACTTACAAGCCATCATTAGACAGGACAGACTTAGAATTATGACTAGTGCTATGAGTAAGATCTGACCAATAGATGCACCATAGGTCCCAATAGACCCTCAATCTAAGACCCAAATGTCCCGGATGCCTCTGTACTTTGTGAAGGAGGCTTACAGTGTGGCGAATGTGGGTAACAATGTCAGTACTAGGTATGAAAGTACAGTACTCATTTTTCGCGATTGCGCAGATACCTCCTTATAAGGCTAGGTCGATGTCTAAAGCCATACGGTTCTGAAGCACCATGGCTCAGATGGCTACTCGTTCCCGGGATAATAGTCGAGGAGGGTGCTGTGGCATTTGCAATATCCTCTACTAACCGTGACAATTTGGTCAAACGTTCTGTTCATCTTGATCCCAAGGGCTGGTATGAGAGATCCTACCCCAGCAACAAAATCTTCTCAGGCAGTGCTTATTCTGGAGCAGGACTGAACTGGAAAGGTTCGAGTATGACGCACTGCTGGCAGGACATACCCCATGTAACAACTCCCCAATTAATAGACAGCCAGGGATCATTTTGGCTCTGCAAATGAAATGGGTTCCAGAATATGTGGTGTGAAAAATAAATTAGGGTTGAAGGCAAGTGTGACATTATTGATCACTACACTGCAATTTGTAGGTAAGTAATAATGTTATTTGCTAGTTCCCATGAACAGTGCATCTGGATTGGTGTAACATGCAAGACCAGTTGTCAAGGAAGAAAGGTGGAGCGCTGTTGGCTTGATGTGTACTTGGTTTGGTGTGGGGAAATTCGGAGAATCTATAAAACCAAAGTGGGAATGAGCTTCCCTACAGGGTCTTGGGCCATGGGACTGCGTGACCAACTTAAGATTCACACAGATGCCACCCCCCCTCCACTGGAAGGGGCGTGGGTGCAATAGGGAACTTGGAGAATAAGTCATGAGGCAGGTAGGCACAGACCCAGCAGTCAGTAAGATAGAAAATATAGGCACACTTGCAGGAGAGCTGCAAGTAAGTGTTTTCACTGTGAACCCAGAGATTTGCAGAGGGACCATGGTTTTCATGACAGGTTGCACAAAAAGCAGCAGTCACAGTGAAATGATAATACGTCAGTAATCTGACAATAATGATAACAGAAATATAGCCAGATATAGTGTACGCTAGGGCCAACTCTCAGAAGTCCAGGTTCAAGAATCAGGTTGTGTCACCAGTGCAAAGGTTCGTGGCTGGAAGACAAAGTGCTGTTCAGTTCATCAGGGCAGGTGAAGTGCAGGGTACAAGTGAAATAAGCTCATCATGCCAGAGCTTTCAGTTCACGATTGTATAGGCCTCATGAAGGCGAGGGTCATTAAAACAACTAGAATGAACAGCAGGGACCATAATTTGCATTTGCACCCAGGGAAGGGCGCTTAGCCAATAAGGTGGCTGGAATAGCAGGCGAGAATAAACATAATCCCTGCCCACTGTCCCAGCCACCCGAGCCCCTTCTACAGGGAGCTGGGGTCAGCCATCCTTTCTTTTTGTTTTTTTTAATTTTATTTTTTTTTCATCGAGAGATTGGCTGCGCTAGCAGTGCGGATCAAGAGGACAAGACAAACTCTTTTGTCATATGCATCATAAGCAAGATCTAGAGTATCTTCTAAATCAAGATACTGTTTAAAACCAGTTCGCAAGTTTAAACTATCTTAAAAATGAGCCGCGCTGTCAAGCGTGACCTCGCGCTGAAATAGCATCTAAGTAATAAGCCGGTCCCGTACTTAGATACTCTAGATCTTGCTTATGATGCATATGACAAGAGTTTGTCTTGTCCTTGGCCCCTAGGTAACAGGCTGCCACGTCCACCGTGTACCTAACAACCCTAAGTACCAGGCTACTACCAAACATGGATAGGGTAAGATAACTATCCCCTCATTTTTCTGGTACCGAGTGAACATGCACTTTTACTATCCAGAGAGAATTTGAAATGGGAACTGTATCCCCTGTTTCCCTTCCCTCGTGTCATCCCTACAGGTGTTGAGCAACAATATTTGCAGACCACGCTGCATATAAAGTCAATAAGGCACGCAGGCTGGAGCCTTCCACATTGGAGAATGTGGTCTATCTACAATATTCCACAGAAACCGGTCGAGATCAGAACATTCTAATCTAGTGCAAACCAACAACCTCACAGTTTAAGACTGTTCTTGTTCTTTTATATCCCCTGCAAAAAAGACTGAGAGAGATATAGTATCTAAACTCAAAACAGAGTAACCCAATGAAGAATTGTATTTTAAACCTGTACCTGCTAATTAAAGAAACCCTAATAAGGAGGTTATAAGCGACCAACAATGTCGAATCCTACACTTTCAAAAGGGACTCCCATCACTGGGAGAGGCACCGAAGGTGCCACATTCTTGGCTCCACTCTGGCCAGATGTCTGACAAGTGTGACGGCTCCTACATAATTTATCTACATCAGACCTCATTTTAGGCCAGTAGAAATAAAGAGAAATACTTTCCTTGGTCTTCTTTAAGCTTAAGTGACTAGCCAAAGGAATCTCATGGGCTAACTGTAGAAACTGAGGTCTCACCTCCTGAGGCACTACAAGTCTTCTGAAGTCCCCTGGGGTAGACTCATTAGATTCACTGTAGAGGAGGCCATCCTCCCAGTACAACCTGTGCTTCCCTGGCTCTTACCCTTCCAGCTGGGAAGATGCCTGTTGGCAAGTTCCTTCAAGAGTAGGACACTCTCTTTGACCTCTGCTGAAGTATGCCCTACAGGGGCCACCTTCTGCAAGCAAAGGCTGCAGCTCAGGATGATCTTTAGGATCCAGATCTCCAACAGGGGGAAGGTCTTCTTCCAGTGGTGTCATCAGTAGCTGATTCAACCTCTTCTGGTTGGACCTCAGCCTCAGTGGGTGGAGGAGTCACTCGTGTGACTTTGCACTGTCCTCTCGGGGATGTCCTGGTTTGATGCACAGGAGTGTTACCTTTCTTGTTTCCTGAGACCTTGGGTTTCCCCTTTGTCTCTTTCTTCCTGGAAATAGAAGTTGGCTCTTCCTGTGGGCTGGGTGTAATAGGTTCTCCTGTAATAACCCACTGAGAGTCATTCAAAGTGAGCTCTCTGGCCTTCCTAGTCTGCTCCTGCTTCCTTTTACTGGGAGGCCTGGGGGTGCTTGATACAACTCCAAGAGTGTTTTAAGTCATTCCTCAGCAGGACTCTCCCAGGCAACTCACTTTGCACACTGAATGGTATTCTTACAGTCATATTGTTGCACTGGATGAGAGCTGGTAGTACTGGAACCGGTATCCAGTTATATTTTCGAAAACACATTTTGGACATGCCATTTTGTGAACACAAAAAAGCAGAAAAAAGAAATTCCGAATTTATTTTTTATTTTATGTTTTATTTTTGTTTCGTTAATAAAAAAAAGTGTCAATAAAAATAAAAACGGGTTTGGGGGTAACCCCCATTAACAAAAAAAAAATAACATTTGACATTTTTTTCTCTGCATTTTTGTGTCGACAAAATGGCATTTCGATAAAAATGTGACGTTTCGAAAATGTCACTATAAACCATTGGAACCATCTGGATAGGGCCTCCAGCAAGCTTAGTGGGGCCTTTGGGTGCCTTTAGCAACACCCTCTGGTTTGAAAAAGGTTTCATCCACCACTGTGATGCTGGCCCCAGTGTCTCTAATGGCAGGGGTCTCCTAACCATTTACAAGTACACTGTCCTTGTAGTATTCTTTTGTGTTATCTGGTATAGAGTTTTACACATCTACATTCTGTTGTTCCCACAGACCCAGGGACACTAAAGAAACACTAGCAGAGACTCCAATGGGGTCTTCAGCCAATAGTTGAAAGTGTCCACTTGCCATATGTACTTCTCCCTCAGGGATGAAGGATAAGGATGCAGCGTTGACCCCTGAAGGTTTACCCTTACATCTGGGATCCCCTTTCACATGGTCAGTTGACCCACAAGCATAACATTTTCCAAATATTGTGACAGATGGGGGCTTCTGACAAATTGGCACCAGAGGTTTTGCTAGACTGACCTGGTTTCCCAAATGGCTTATCCTTCTTATGTTTGTGGCCCTCTTTTGGATGGGAGGTTTTAGAATTCTCTTTGTCATCTTTCTTGTGCTGCTTCCCCTCATCCTTTTTGTGAGTGGCACCAGAATCCTCGTGAGTAGCCCTGTTGGCAACCCACAAGTCAGCAGCTTTTGCTAGCTTCTTGAGTCAGCCAAGTGCTGTCTCAGCTCAGGAGAGCAGGCATCAAAAATAAATTCCAACTAAAATAGATTTTTCATTCCTTCAAAGGAGTTCACTCTGTAACCCTTAACCCAACCATCCTACGTTTTTAAAACATTCACACACCCAGGTAACCAAGGGGTACCATCAGTCTTTTTGAGGGTCCTAAACCTCTAAAGATACTGGGAAGGAGTTTTCCCAAATCTAGCTATTAAAGCTACCTTCACATTTTCATAGTCCAATCTTTCAAGTTCCCCCACCTCAATTACAGCATCACTTGCAACCTGGGGGGCCTAGACAAAAGCCAAGAAATGAACTGATTCCCTGTTAAACCCTGAATCCTATTCTTATCTTCAAAAGAACCCAACCAATCCAAAATATCAAGTTTCACATCATACATACTCACTGCTTCTTTAGGCATGCAAGGTCTCTTTGGACTGGAAGACCTAGAAGACTCTGGGATAGAAACATTTTCAAGAGCCAATTTCTTCATTTCAAGAGCATGTTGCATTTCCATTTCCCTTAGTTTGATGTCCTGATGTTTTGGTTTCAGATTGGATTTGTAATCTTTTGAACTCTAACTGAAGTCTCATTCTCTCAAGAGACACACATTCTGGACTCAGTGATGGACCTTGTGGGGTCCCTGTAGATACAGGTTGAGGGATAAGGGCCTGTTGAGGTAAAGAGGGGCTCTCTTCCTGAGACTCCTCTGACTCTTCAACAATACTAGAGTTAGACTATGAATTAGCCTCTTTATCATTTTCCACATTTCCTGGGTTAGTAGGTGTGATAGGCCTACTACCCAGACTTTGATTATTCAACTATCTTGCAATCATTTCTTTTTTCTTTCCTTTAATAGGGAGATTCCTGATTTTACACATTTCTTTCAGCTGCTCTACTGTTAAAATGATCAGGGCTTCCTGCCTGAAGTTATCCATATCTGGCATGTTACAATTGCTTTTCTAGTGGAGCTTAGCCTTGTGAAGGTTTTTAGTTGAACAAAAGCAAATTCTTAGTGTAACAACTCTACATGATATCCTCACTGTCTGCCACCAGTGTTAGGCAAAGATTGTATGCAGTACCCTTAGGGTGCACTACAACAACTCTGACTACAGGTAATAGGAAACCCAATGTTTGGTATAAGCTTGTACTACACAGTTGGTAGCGTGTTGAGCAGCCAGGCTTATCTCGAGAGGGGTCAATGTGAGTTGTAGGGGAGTTACGCAGAGATTCACAGTGACAAGTATACAAATGAACACTGACACACAATGTTTCTTGAATACGCAATTATTAATTTATTTATCAGCCAGTTAGAATAAGCCTTCTTCAGAATGGAGCAATATAAAAATCAACACACAAATATACTTCAATACTATACACTCTTAGTTTCTAAATCAGTAAAGGCCCTTTTGGGATGGCCCACAGTCACAACCTACACCCTCAGGTGACTTCAATAGCTAGGGTGCTGGGGACATTAATATGTTACTGTTTGCATTTAGAATACTGTTAGAAGTTGGTAAAAGGAAAAGGTTTTTAGAACAAACAAGAGACCACAAATATTTCTAAGCAGGCAAATACTATTGGATCCCCTGAGCAGAGTCATTCAGTATAATGGGGCTTGGGGAGGGGGCGATCGTTGGCTGGGGGCAGTGTTGGCCAGAGATCGATGGTTGTTTGCTGCGGTGAGGGACAGATCAGAGGCAGGACTGGTGCTGGTTTTTTCTTTGCCGAGGATTCCCGGCCTGACGGCGGGGGGTGTTCGTGGGCATGTGAGTCCGTGCCGGACCCATGCTGGAGAACAACAGTTACAGGTAAGTAACTTGTTCCATCTCTCCTTTCCCAACACACTCTCCGCGGTCCAATCAATCGTTATATCAAGACGGGACTACACAAACCCCCTATACCTCGGAATCCACGCCTACCAACTGAATAAACTCCAAAGGGCACAAAACGCGGCAGTCAAAATGCTACTTGCGCTCCGCCCAAGAGACCATCTCCCCGGCCCTTAAGACGCTGCACTGGCTTCCTGTAGCGCGAAGGGTGACTTTCAAAACCTTATGCATCTCCCATCGAGCACTGCATAAAACCGGACCTTAATATCTTCAAGACAAGCTAAAACCCTATCACCCCCCACGCACCCTAAGATCAAGCTCAGCCGGCCTCCTAGTCATACCTAAGACAAACTCAGTCAGGTTAGGCGGATCATCATTCTCAGCCTTGGCCCCCACGCTATGGAACTCACTCCCACCCCACATCCGCCTAACTGAGGATTTAACTTCTTTCTGCAAACTGCTGAAAACCTGGCTCTTCCCCTAAAATCAACCCATACCAAACTAACCTAAACAGACTAACAGCATCTCAATGACACAGATCCAACAAACTACCTGAAGCAGAGAAATTGACAGCCAGTAAACCACTAATATAAACTAAAAGGACAATCAGAATTAACCGAATAAAATAGATCAAAACAATGAAGTGGCTAATAAGAATAAATCATACGGAAACAGTAAAGAGACTTAAACTCCTGAAATGGACATAATGCAAGAGGAGCGAACAAAATAAATGGCGTGGGTGAAATAGTTAGAATAGATGAAGCGTGCGGGCCAGATGAATGCGTTCAGTGGAAGAACAGATGACTATATAATTTGAATGAGTGTATAAATCGAATGAATATGTAAATTGGATGAGTGTATAGAATGGATGATCAGGTTGAGCGGTTGGGTGTGAAGAGGGATAAATGCATAGAGCGCCTGAATGCATAGAGCGCCTGGGTGTACAGAGCGCCTGGGTGTACAGAGCGCCTGGGTAGATGGAACAGGATTACTGCGTATTAGCGAATGACTTTATAAAGCTGATGAGTGCATATTGCTGTTGAATGCGTGGAGACCGGATGAGTGCGGATGAGTTTCGGGGAGAGGGCGAGTGCGGAGGGCGCTGGTGAGTTCGGGGAGCGGGTGAGTGCGCAGGGCGCTGGTGAGTTTGGGGAGCGGGCGAGTGCGGAAATCCTGCCAGAACGAACACATACTCCTGATCTCTCAACCACCACACCTACCGCTAAGAAGCAGCTATTACACAAATACCGCACCAGCTGCACACATAGCTGGTGCTCACACGCACCTTTAACTCTCTCTACTCTCTCTACTGATCTGAACTTCGGTTCCCAAGGGCGTTCAACCTACCAGCGCCTTCAGACCATACCAATGGTATATAAGACGCTATATAAATGCAAAATAACATAACATAACAGATTGTATTTATTTATAAAAATTACAGAGAAAGCAATGCATGTTGTGCTCAAAAACACGTACAAATGTACCATTGATAACAGAGCAGAAGACATGGGTCGTTTTCAATGTGGTGAGAAAACATGACTTGAAGACCAGATGTTGCATGGGAAAAACCAGGGATGATCACAGGATAGAAAGACATTAGAATGGGATAGTGAAGAATGTGCTGAATTAGGGATGGAGGGGCAACAGAAAGTGCTGTAGGGTTGTCTATGAAGGTTATCAAGACAGGAAAACAGGGTGATACAGTAGCGTAGAGTGCTAGGAAACATGTTCTTCAGAAAGAAGGAGAGCTTTGAAGTTGGATTTAAATAGTAGTAGGGTTGGACAGAGAGGGAGAGGAAGAGCATTCCAAAGTCGGGGAGCAAGAAGAGAATGAGAGTATAAACAAGAGGGAACACAGGGGACTTTAGTAGTGGCAAGGAGGGGTACCGAGGATTATGTTAATGAGCGAGGACGAGAGTAGGAAGTTAAATGAGCAGATAGGTAGGGTGGAGTGAGTCCATGGATAGGTTTGGCGATGATGTATATACTTATCCCTTTGTTTCATAGACAGACAGCCAATTTGGCGACAGACAGAGTAGGAAGAGGTAAAGGGAGAAAGGTTGAAAAGGTTTCAGACCACCAAGTGGTGGACTTTTCACCAGAGGTGAAAAAGCATTGTTGGGAAGTCGTTTGAGGAGGCACAGTAGTCAGCCCTAGAAAGGACTAAGGATGAGATTAGCTGTTTAGTGGTATTCAAAGGAGGAAGATGACAGATTGTTCTAAAATTGAGAATGTTTAGTCTGGCTTCAGTGGCAGATTTGGAGATGAAGAGTGAGAAGTTGTGTGAAGGGTCAAAGATGACATCAAGGTTACATGCAGAAGCAGAGTGAGGAGGGTCGCCAGGAAAGAAGAGAAGAACAGAAGGAGAGGAAGAAATAGCCTATTTGGCTGGGAAGTAGAATTTCAGTATTAGTCGAGTTGAACATGAGCGAGTGAGACGCCATTCTATATTTGATGGCAGCGAGACAGTTTGACATTTTTGACAACAGATCGTTGGATAAGGAGTGAAAGGAGAAGAATATCATCAGGGAATAGTTGATTGAAGCAACACTGAGAGGTGTGTGCTTGACAGTGTTCAGGGACTTCAGTGTGGGCAAAGGAATGGTTAGCCTTGAGACGTAGGGCAATAATCTCCTCAGGGCATAGCAGGAGAGGAGGGTAGGAGTGGTGGAGAAAAGTGAGCAGGGATAGAAGGTAATTAGCACAGGTATTGTGAATGGTAAACATTTTAGACGTGGAGTAGAGAGCAAGATTATTTTCAAAAAGAATAGAGGAGATGGAGGTGGTTTTAGGAGGTTAGGGAATTGAGTTAAGAGATTTCTGGAAGCGCCTAGGCTGGGAACATTGAGACAAAATAAGAGTGAGATAGAAGTCACGCTCAGCAGAATTAACGTCAGAGGACTAGTTTTGAAGAGCAGTGAGATAGATTTTGATATCAGAGGAGTGTATTGACCTTTGCCAAGTACAAAGCTTTTTCAGCATTGTTGTTTTCAGGGTGCGGATGAGAGGTGTAATCCAGGGCTGTGGAGGGTAGGATTTAGGTGTGAGTTTAATAATAGGGTAGTGAGAGGAAAAGGGAGCTTAAAGAGCAGTGTTAAAGTTAATGAAGGCTTCTTCAGTGGATATAAAGGTGATTTCAGCATAGGAGGAGAGAGAGTGGTGTTGGTCAGAGTGGCAGTCAAGGAGTTTGTAGGAGAGAAACATGCGCTTCGTAATAGTATTAGTAAATGGAGTGAGGAAGAAGCAGGAACAAGAGTTTGGTCAATGGCTGGCCTTCACACTTTCAGTTCCACCCTTAACTGGATGCCCAGGGCTAGACGCTCCTAAGGAGGTCAGAAGGGATGACACATGCTCTTGTCACCTGTTTGCCTCGTCCTTTAGTGGTTGGTCTCTTATATTGTCACTGGCATTGCTGGGATGAGGCAATTTCTAACTGATTTATATTTCCAGAGAAACTGGTTGTGGCCTTCAGCTGGAGATAGGTCTGATCCAAGATGGCTGCAGAAAGTGAAGTCACCAATCAAAGATGGCCTCAGGAAGTGATGTGACCAATCCAAGGTAGCTACTGGAAGTGATGTAAGCAATCCAAGATGGCCACTGGAAGTGTTGTCCCAGAAAGAATGTGAAACCAAAAACCATATAAAAGCATGCTTGCTTTCCTTCAATCTCTTGTGGCTTTTGTCTATTAAAGAGGGCCCTTCATTGATTCACTTTTCAACCATCCAGGACTTAAGGAAGAATTCATTTGAACCTCTTTTGGGAGAGTTCATCTGTCAAAAGCCCTCACCCATTGAGATGAAGAAGTGCTCCAAGCCAGAGGAAAAGCTTTGCTCCCTATCCACTCCCAGGGTACATTGGGGGTGATACTTGCTGAGAACTAAGTACTACCACCCTGACTTCAAACCTCCGTAGGCTGGAAGAGCAGAGAATTAAAAGGCTCACCTTGTCCTAGATCCCCCTACAGTGGACCTCACAGCATCCAGAGGGCCATAACAGCCAGGATCCCTGATTTCATCACATTAAACGGATCAATACAAATTCAAGCTGTGTTCACCACATTCACTGCATTCGAACAAGAATAACTTGCCAGTGCTTCCTTTGGTACTCACTGACACTGCCCAAATCATCAAATCGACTCAATACTTCATCTCTCAGCAGTACCTCATCACCTGTCTGGCTCAACAAACAATGCAGATGAATGTTAACTGCTGCATCAAACATGCATTGAACTTGCAGAGCTTTTCAGCAAAGCACAACACAAACCACTGGGCCATGACATAAGCCCGAAACAGTGTTAATCATCATTTCGAACCGCACTCGATTGTTGAACTGCACTTGGTTATCTATTCAACCTACAATGCTCAATCACCACCTCAAATCAAATGGATCTCCTGCCTGAACCCAACTCACCGCCAATTCACCTCATGGGCCCAACGTGATACAATGCATTCATAGATGTCATCAATGACATTTGTGGTGTCATCTTTAATGTCATGGGTGTTAGTCTTAGCAGAGCACAGTGCTGGCAGGAGTTATGGTTGCTTGGCTTACCATAACTGGCAAATTTCTGGGGGTTTTCGGTTTTATTTGTAACCATACTACAGATAGGTTGTGGTTAGTGCAAAGGAACTGAAACGTCCCTTTACCAACTTTTTGCCGTTGATTTTGATAGGTTTTTAGTAGGGCACTGTGAGCAGAACCTTCCTGTAGCATAATATTTCAGTAAAGGGGATATGTTTTTAGTTGCGCAACTTAACCATAACGTCCCTTTAACAATGTTTTTTGTTAGTGAATTTCATGGGTTTTTACTAGGGCACTGTAACAGGAATGTTGCATTAGCATAGTGTTTGCAGTAAAGGTGATATGTTTGTACTATCACAACTTCACCATACAGTCCCTTTAGCAATGTTTTTTGTTAGTGATTTTCATATGTTTTTAGTAGGGCACTGTAACCGGAACGTTGCTTTAGCATAGTGTTTTCTGTAAAGGTGATATCTTTTTGGTACAGCAACTGAACCATAACGTCCTGTTAAGAACGTTTTGTCACTGATAGCTTGTCTACCCTCCTCACAAACGTGTGGAAAGCCCAAACGCCCCTGTGTATCTATCCATTTGTGCTACCCTTTCCCTTGCCTAGTGTCGGTGTATCTTACAAATGAAAGGTATGCATGGTAAGTGTTGGTGAGACTTTGACTGGGGTTTCTTTTTGTGTTAACATAGCATGGCGAATCTGTGCCACACATTACTAGCAGAGATAGCTGCAGGTAGGCAATGTGGAGGTTTCCTATGTAGGCTGCACCTGGCTGGCGTATGTGCAATCAAAATGCAGGTATCCATAGGACTGCAGTACTGGCCGCATGGCTGTATGTTCTAAAGTACATTTAATTACTTGTGGGAGCGCACGTCTATCCATTGTACAACTATGTCCATGCCTAGGACATCCACTGTGTGCTGGTAAGAGCGCCCCTGTCATCAGCCCAACAGATTGATACGGTAGGCTGCCACATTTGAAGTACTACCAATTTGTCGCTGCACCACGCCTGCCTGTATGAGGCCCACTGCAAAACAAAGAAGAGCAACCTTGAGTGGGCATGGTAAATGTCACAATAGATTGATTGCTGTGCTGTTTGCCTTTCCATGACCCGTGAAACTGACACACCGTCTCTGCAGGCTCTACAGGCTCAAGGGGCGGGCTAGGAGGCACAAGGAGGGAGGGAAGCCAGGGGAGGTTAGGGAGGCGAGACAAATGGGAGGAAGCTGCCACAGGTGTTGGGAGGCAGTGAGGGGCTTGCAGCCCCAAGATGGTGCTATGGAGGGGCAGGGGCACACCACGCACACACGCTTTCCTGGGCCAGGATGGAAATGGTCCAGGAAGCGAAAATGGCCAGGGTTAGGCCCTCGCTGGCATTGTGCTGCACATGTCCAATAAGTGCCAGGGGGAGGTCACGGGAGGCGGGACAAATGGGCGGAAGCTGCCGCAGGTGTTGGGAGGCAGTGAGGGGCTCACAGCCTGTTATGCTTGAGCTAAAACTTGGCGCTGATGCGCAGTGCATTCTGGGAGCGCTCGGAGCCATGATGGATATTTACTTCATGCCGCAGTGAAAAGCTGCTCTCATTTTGCTGAGAGCTAGATTCACGATGCTGAAGAAAACATGCTTTCCAAACCTGGTATGCAGTCAAGGACATTCTGCTGGGAAAGCTAACTTTGTTATGTCTTGTTATGAGCTATAGGACTGTTTTCCGTGGTGCTTGTTTTTTAGAGGAGGGAGGCACTTTGCTCCTTGAGGTTACTGTCGGTTGACCAAGCTGGCAACCAACGGCTGCTCATCAATGCGCAAGTGTGTTGCCAGAAGGTTCGAGAAATTGACACCCCTTTTTGAAGTGTGCATATATGCTGAACCCCTGAGCGGTCAGTTGAGACTTCAGCCAGAGGGGGGACACTTCCATCCGGCATACATGTGGGCTGTTGTGCACTCGGCCTGGCTGTTATCAGGGTCTTCCAGACGCTTCTGACGAGATGAGGAATCCAGTTACGCTCACGGTGATGTATTTTCTTTTGAATTCTCTGTTTCTTCTGTGATTTATTTCTATGTTATCACTGGTTGCTACTAAGCTTTGAATAAATAGCTGTATAAGTGCTCATTATTTTCCAAGAGTGTGTGGTTGCAAGTTATTGCGTCTTCCTGCGTTCAAAGTATTGGCTCCGTAATTGCACTGGTGATTTATGACTGTCCGTGCACTCTGGGCGAGCAATACATTTTGGCGTCACAAACAGGATATTTGTGATGAATTGTTCCAAATATTCAAGAATCTGTTTGAACGTAGATAGGCTTCGTTACCTTGCAAGTGAAAGTAATTTGGCAGTGAGTGTTGAACTGTTTTAAGTTGTTTTTTTTCCTTTTGCCGGTGTGTGCGTGCCTTTGGGAGTGATTGCAGTGTGGAAAGAAAAAAAATATAGATATAAAGAGGTTTTGTTTTGTTTGCAATAAAGAGTAGCTTGTTCAGGAAAAAGAGCGTTACCGCTGGCAGTGATTGTTCTGATGTTATCATTCCAGGCTGGACTAAGAGTCCATATGATAAATTGGCCCAGGCGTGGCCATGCAGCGCAGGTCTAAGTGAAACATGGGATCAGGGATTGGGAGATGCTGATACGTCTGATGTAATCGTGTGCTTGCAACAAGTTCCAGTGGAACGTGGCAGAGAATGCGCTGCATTAGGTAGGCGAGGTTGGGTTCTTTTGCATGCTTATAGGAAAATACATCAAAGGAATTTGGAAATGAAAAATGAGGTTTTGAGATTAGAAAGCGAGCTGGCTGCATAAAGGCAGACTGCGTTAATGCAGCAGATTCAAATGAAACTTTTTAAAGATAAGGCTGACACATATCAGGCTGTGGCCGAGAGGGTAGCAGTCAGAGTAGCCCATTATAAGTGTAGCAAAAGACGGGGAGGGGTCAACAAACGAAAGGTGGCATCTATAATCGCTACCGCCGGTGTGAACTGGGACCCGAATAAGTGGGATGGTGATATTTTTGACTCCACCAGTCCAGAGAGTAGTTCCGCAAATGAGTCCGACCCCAAGATGGAAATTAAGCAGAAAACAGTGGCGGCTAAGCCCGTTAGAAGACGACGAGCCGGACCCCACCCGCAGAATCCTGCAGGCGGAGTGGTGGATTTAACCCCCAGGAGGTTGGGAAAATTATTACCCGTTTGAGACAAAAATCAGGGGAACCTTTATTGACATGGATGGTGAGGTTGCTAGATGGGGGCGCTGCAGGGTTGTTGGTAGATTCCACGGACTCACTGCATTTTCTACCCTTGTCAACTGACACCAATGTACACAAGGTCTTAAGGGCAGGGCCACACCCTGATGACAATGGTCATGATGCACAGGTGTCTTTGTTGCACCTGTTGCACCTAGCAGCCCAAGCATGTAACCGTAAATACCCCATTACCACAGATTGTCCTAGTGAAGAAACAAAATGGCAATTCAAAAAGTCAGAGAGCATGCTATGAAAGAGGCAATTCATGTAGATGCTCCAGGACACATGGGGGCCGTGCCGCTCTCAGTTTCAACTCGAAACATGGTGATTAGAACTGCGCCACCCACATACAAAAGTGTCATTATGACTTAGCTCATAGGTATGACGGGCAAACCTACTGATGAGGTAGTGGATGCCATTCGGCAACTGGCAGATTTAGGGGAGTGGGACAAGAGTGATGACAAGCCACAGGAGAGAGAGGGGCGTAGTGAGAGAAGAACCGAAGGCAGGAGGCAAGATAGTAGAGACTCCCGAGTGTCCCGAAAGGACATGTTTCTGGCTTTGATAAAAGATGGTGTGCCACGAGAAGAAATTGATGTCATTGAAACCAGAGTAATGTATGAATTATACAAAAAAAGAGGACTTGCAGCCAACGCGTGCTATAAACAGGTTAAGAAACAGGTAGTAACCAAGCCACAGGGGGACACCTCACCTTCCGCTCCTCCTGAGGAAGAACAAGAAGAAGGGTCTATGGGGACACCTTTGCCGTACCAGCTAACATACGCTGATTTGAGGAAGGTGGTGAGTGCAATGCTAGAAGGGAAGTCAAGTCACACTCATTTGAAATTTGACTAGGGCTACGGCCAAGCTCCGGCAGCATCTGCTTGCATAAAAGTTGATAGGCTGCCCCATGTTGATGTTAAGATTTTTTGGGGGGCAGGAAATACGCAAGGGGTGCAAGCATTGATAGACACCGGGGCGGAGGCCTCTCTGATTCATGGCAATCCAGCACGATTCAAAGGTAGACAATTTACTATTACAGGTCTCGGGGGAAAGGAGACCCCTGCAGTACAAACGAAAGCGGAGATGAAAATAGGCAATTTGAATAGGCAGAAATACCAAGTGTTGATTGTCCCGATACCTGAGTATATAATTGGCTTTGACATTCTGGAAGGGTTGACTTTGGGACTTGGAGGTAAAACGTACCAGTTTGGGGTGAGTGCATTGACCTGTACACCCATTACCGTAGGCAAATTGAAGATGCCCCCAGTGCAAGTGCCTGTGGCAACCAAGCGGGTAACAAAGAAACAATACCGCATTCCTGGGGAGCACAAGGACATTTCAGACACCATCAAAGAGTATGTGGAGGCGGATGTGTTACGCCTATCACCACCACATGGAACAATCCTCTCTGGCCTATTAAAAAGGGGGATGGGTCGTGGAGGATGACGGTGGATTACCGTGGGCTGAATAAACACACTCCTCCCTTAGTGCCTGCGGTCCCAGATGCCATTACCTTGATTGAAAATGTCCACAAGTTTGAGGGGACTTGGTATGCAGTGGTAGATTTAGCCAATGCATTTTTCTCTGTGCCAATTGCTGAAGAGTGTCAAGAGCAGTTTGCATTTTCTTGGAGCGGGCGTCAGTACACCTTTACAAGGTTACCTATGGGGTACATACATAGCCCAACTATCTGTCACCGCCTGGTGCCAGAGCACTTAGACAAGATACCGTGTAAACCTGACATACAAATCTCTCACTACATTGATGATATTTTGATTCAGGGCAAGGATGAGCACAGTGTGCAAAGCCAGTTAGATGTCATAATGGAAGGATTGAAGAAGGAAGGGTGGGAGATTAACCCAAATACAATTCAAGGCCCAGCTGAAACAGTGATATTCCTAGGGATTCAGTGGCATCAAGGGCATCGAGAAATGGTGCCAAAAGCCCAACAGAAAATACTTGAATTCACCGCTCCAATGAACAAAAAGCAAGCTCAGCAGTTTATAGGGCTGTTTGGGTTTTGGAGACAGCACATTCCCCATTTAGGGCAGATATTGCCCCCCCTCTACAAAGTGACACGCAAGAAATCTGAGTTTCAGTGGGGGGAAGAGCAGCAGAAAGCATTTGATTTGGCGAAAGACACCGTGCAGCAGGTGCTTGATTTATGGCCATTGAAGGAAGGCGAAGTGGAATTGAATGTGTCTGTACAAGACAATTATGCTAACTGGAGTGTGTGGCAGAAACAGGACAGAAAACGTGTGCCATTGGGGTTTTGGAGTCGTAAGTTGCCCGATGCTGGTAACTCATACACTCCGTTTGAGAAGCAGTTGCTGGCATGTTATTGGGCCCTTGTTGATACCGAGCAAATGGCGGTGGGCCATGATGTATTGATGGGGCCAGAAATACCAATCATGCAATGGGTACTGAACGCTCCTAAAACACATAGAATAGGACATGCTCAAGAAGCCAGCATAATTAACTGGAAATGGTACATTCAAGACAGAGCCAAATCAGGGAAGGGTGGAGTTGCGAAATTACATGAGCAAGTAGCCAACATACTGCCCTCAGATTACATACCACCGGAAGTGCCTGAAAAATGTGAGTCTCCCGTCAAATGGGGAGTATCTTACAGCCATTTGACCGTGTAGCAGACAGAGTATGACTGGTTCACGGATGGCTCAGCCCGATATGTGGGAACTGAGCGATACTGGAAAGCAGTGTCGTACAATCCCAAGACAAAAAAGATTTTGATAACATCAGGGAAAGGGAAGAGCAGTGAGTTTGCAGAGCTTTATGCAGTTTACCAGGCATTGAAACAAGAGACCCCTGGTCGATGTCATGTGTACACAGATTCATGGTCAGTGGCGAATAGATTAGCGGAATGGTTGCCAACCTGGCAAAAGAATGGGTGGAAGATTCATTCAAAAGAGTTGTGGGGAAAAGAACTGTGGCAAGATATTGCAGAAATGTTATCACAAAGTGAAGTCACTGTGTATCATGTGGACGTGCATTGTGCCACAGACTCATTAGAACGTTGGTTTAATTCTGTTGCAGATGAACACACCAAGATTTCATCTGTGGATACGGAGGCTCAGGAAGATGATTTGGAGGGTTTGGCCAAGTGGGCTCACCAGAAATGTGGGCACCTTGGAGAAAAGGCTACTATCAGGTGGGCACAAGCTTGAGGAATCAGTATTCTTTTAGAGGTAGTGAAAACGATCATTTTGCAATGTCCAGTGTGCCAACACCAACAGCATAGACCTATCCCTCAGATTGTTCGGGGTACATTGCAAAGAGGAAAACTACCGGGTCAAATTTGGCAGATTGATCATATCGGTCCCCTGCCAATCAGTAAAGGTTGTCAGTATGCCTGCACTATTGTGGATACATATTCAGGATACATGATGGTTTGCCGTGCAAGCGTGCAACACAATTGAACACCATCAGGTTGTTAGATCAGATCATATTACATTATGGAGTGCCTTTGCAGATTCAAAGTAACAATGGGTCACATTTCAAAGGCAAACTAATACAGGAGTATTGTCAGGAAAAGAGCATTGAGTGGCTTTACCATGTGTCTTATTACCCTGCCGCTTCAAGGCTGATTGAACCAATGAATGGGTTGTTGAAAGAACAGCTGCGCAAATCTGGAGATGGCAATTTGGCAGGCTGGCATGATCGTGTGTTTGGTGTGGTGCAAGTACTAATCAATAGGCCTGTGAATGAGCATGAAACTCCTTTGATGCGGCTAATGACTCCCACTTTACAGATTCAACCCAATTCAGTCAGAGAAACCCTATTGTACTGGGAAATTACCCCGGGTTCTTTAGCTCCCTATCGGGCGACTCCAGAGTCAGCAGGGGTAGACTTGTATTCCCATGAAGAAATCAGATTAGACCCAAGAGGGATTGTTGTAATTGAAACAGGGATTGGAGTACAAATTCCCTCAGAGCATATGGGATGGATTGCCCCTAGATCTGGCCTAGCATTGAAGGGAGTTCAAGTGTTGGGAGGGGTAATTGATGCCGATTACCAAGGCGAGATCAAAGTCACCCTGATGAATAGTGGGGACCAATTATTACCGATCTACAAGGGTGATCGGATGGCCCAATTGATTATCATTCCTGTTAAGTTGTCCATGATTAAGAAGGGGAGCCTCCTACAGTGTTAACTACCCGTGGGGATCGTGGTTTTGGCTCTTCAGACAGTATGGTACCGGGTGCGAAGGTGTGGGTGGAAAGGCCAAGTGGCCCACCAGTGCCCGCAGATGTCATTGCATCAGGCAAAGACCAAGTAGTTTTAGTAATGGAGCCCGGTAGAAAGAAATGGCAATATGTGCCCGCAGACAAATGTTACCTGAGAGAGTGATGTACAGCACTGATATCTCTTTTCTGGGTTTGCCTTGTAGAACCTGTGTCTGGCTGGTGTAATTGTGGTACTAAATGGACTCCATTTGGGAGAGTTAAACGGCATGCTGCTACCAATGAAAAATGTCACATCTGTCCAAGTGATCAAGGGGATACTGATAATGTCCAAAAGCAGCCTTATGCCGATGCCGAAAAGCCAGCCAGACCGAAGACAGGATTCATGAAATGCGGCAAACACGTCAGGCGCAAGTGAAAACAACCTTGATGCCAGTCATGCGAGAGGCATCTTCAGGACGGCAAAAACATTCTCCCATGATTACCCAAACAGAGAATATGTGGATATACCTGGCACAACAGGTGCTCAACATTACGCATTTTTGCCTTACTGACGTGCCCAATGCTGAAACCTTACTGACTACGTGCTTAGCAGTGCCGACGCCAGTTCCGGTTTTAAAGCATATTTTCGGCGTCACACACAATGATTCTTTGGTTCAAGATTACGATTCTAGGCAATCATTTTCCGTCTATGTGTACTGTAGATTTTGCCAGGAAACAGATCGCAAATGGAGAAATTTGACACGTATTATAACCTATAATATAACCCAAGGCGATGTGTGCTACCTTATGACATGCAATGCAAAAGAAATTGGCAAATGCCAACAGCTCGATTTAACCAAACAGAAAAATCACACGGTGTATGAGCAACAATTATGTTTGCGAGTGCCACGCACATGTACCAGCATGAATAACACTATGGCCCTCATTACAACCTTGGCGGAGGACCATGGTGCTATTAGCACCATGGACCATGCCGCTAAGATTACGATTCCGCCATTGTGGATGGCGGAATCACCGCCCCATTCCAAGGTGAGTGGGGCGGTAATTCCCCATTCACCATTTGCCCTTACCCATTCCCATTTTTGCCCCCATAGGGCATAATGGGAATGGGAAAGGCGCTAATTACGGCACCGTAAATTACGGTGGCGTAATTAGCTCCAAAGTCCCTTTGTGGGTTGGATTTTTAACGCCTGCTAAAAGCACCAACCCGCAAAGGGACACTTGTAATCAGGCGTTAAGGGTTAACGGCGCCAACGGCATACGTTAAACCCTTAACGCCTGAGTTGTAATGAGGGCCTATGTCTTGTAATCATACAGTGATAGCTGCCAGTCATTTGAATCATGTGAAACTTCCAACATGATGGCTCTTTTCATGTGGCAACTTCACATACACTTATATTCCAGATAATATTTCCGGAGGTTCATGTGTCTTAACTCGATTAGGACTAATGATGTTTCCTTTACATCCAGCAATAACTCGAGGCAAAAGGTCAACTTTCGAGTCTGTGGGTCTATCCCCCGATTGTGATTCACATGTGCATTTGCTATCAGAAGCTGAGGTTCTAGCATTAACCCTTTCATTAGTGGGAGTTTGGGGTTTAGCTGCTGGGGGTTACAAATCTTTGATCAAATTAGCATGTTTAGTAGTCTAAGGACTTAATCATACTTCTCAGACATTAGAAGAGTTGCTTGATATTATTTACTTGATAGTTAAGTTATTAGAAAAGCAACTTTGCAAAACAGAGCTGCTGTTGATTATCTATTGCTAAAGCATAATTTAGGTTGTAACGTAGTTGAAGGTATGTGTTGTTTCAATCTAAGTGACCATTCACTATCCATTGAAAGTCATATTCGAGGTTTGAGGGATCTAATTTCTCAAGTGTCCCAAGGTCATACTGGGAATTGGTGGGATTGGTTATTTTCATGGATTGCGCTTTTGCTTGTATTTGCATTATATTAGCTATCATAATAGCTTGTTGTTGTTGTATTCAATGCATTCCCAACTTAGTTTTAATATTTCGTCGGTTTCAGAGACCGGCTCCTCTGCCACTGGGCTATGGAAGATAAATATCCAAGGGTGGAATTGTTATGCTTGAGCTAAAACATGGCGCTGATGCGCAGTGCATTCTGGGAACGCTCGGAGCCATGATGGATATTTACTTCATGCCGCAGTGAAAAGCAGTGCTAATTTTGCTGAGAGCTAGATTCATGATGCTGAAGAAAACATTTCCAAACCTGGTATGCAGTCAAGGACATTCTGCTGGGAAAGCTAACTTTGTTATGGGCCTCATCACGACTTCGGCGGTAACCCTTAAATCCGGCGGTAGCGCTATTACCGCCGGATTTAAGGGTCCGCCGAATCAGGGCTCTGGCAGATTTCGCCCCAGCTCTGAGCTGGGGGGAAATCCGCCGAAAATTCGCACTATTACCGCCGGCAGGAAATCTGCCGGCGGTATTAGCGCCAAGATTCCCCATTGAGCCCAATGGGGAATGGGGCATTCTCGAATGGGCTCAGTGGGGAATGGGGACTTACATTACCGCCGCTATTAACGCCGGGGTGTTCGGCGGTAGGGCTAATACCGCCCGCGCTAATAGCGTTACCGTTACCGCCCAAGTTGTGATGAGGCCCTATGTCTTGTTATGAGCTATGGGACTGTTTTCCATGCTGCTTGTTTTTTAGAGGAGGGAGGCACTTTGCTCCTTGAGGTTACTGTCGGTTGACCCAGCTGGCAACCAACGGCTGCTCATCAATGCGCAAGTGCGTTGCCAGAAGGTTCGAGAAATTGCCACCCTTTTTGAAGTGTGCATATATGCGGAACCCCTGAGCGGTCAGGTGAGACTTCAGCCGGAGGGGGGACGCTTCCATCCGGCATACCTGTGGGCTGTTGTGCTCTCGGCCTGGCTGTTATCGGGGTCTTCCAGCCGCTTCTGGCGAGATGAGGAATCCAGTTACGCTCACGGTGATGTATTTTATTTTGAATTCTCTGTTTCTTCTGTGATTTATTTCTACGTTATCATTGGTTGCTTCTAAGCTTTGAATAAATAGCTGTATAAGTGCTCATTATTTTCTAAGAGTGTGTGGTTGCAAGTTATTGCGTCTTCCTGCGTTCAAAGTATTGGCTCTGTAATTGCACTGGTGATTTATGACTGTCGGTGCACTCTGGGCGAGCAATACACAGCCCCAAGATGGTGCTATGGAGCGGCAGGGGTGCAACATGCACACATGCTTACCTGGGCCAGGATGGAAATGGCCCAGGAAGCGAAAATGCTCAGGGTTAGGCCCTCGCCGGCATGGGGCTGCATATGGCCAATAAGGGCCAGGGAGAGGTTGCAGGAGGCCGGACAAATGGGAGGAAGCTGCTGCAAGTGTTGGGAGGCAGTGAGGGGCTTGCAGCCCCAAGATGGTGCTATGAAGGGGCAGGGGCACAACACGCACACACGCTTATCTGGGCCAGGATAGATATGGCCCAGGAAGTGAAAATGCCCAGGGTTAGGCCCTCGCCGGCAAGGGGCTGCATATGGCCAATAAGGGCCAGGGAGAGGTTGCGGGAGGCCGGACAAATGAGAGGAAGCTGCTGCAAGTGTAGGGAGGCAGTGAGGGGCTTGCAGCCCCAAGATGGTGCTATGGAGCGGCAGGGACGCAACATGCACACATGCCTACCTGAGCCAGGATGGAAATGGCCCAGGGAAGCGAAAATGTCCAGGGTTAGGCCATCGCCGGCATGGGGCTGCATATGGCCAATAAGGGCCAGGGGGAGGTTGCAGGATGTGGGACAAATGGGAGGAAGCTGCTGCAGGTGTTGGGAGGCAGTGAGGGGCTTGCAGCCCCAAGATGGTGCTATGGAGGGGCAGGGGCACAATACGCACACACTCTTATCTGGGCCAGAACGGAAATGGGCCAGGAAGCAAAAATGCCAAGGGTTAGGCCCTCGCCAGCATGGTGCTGCATATGGACCATAAGGGCCAGGGAGAGGTTGTGGGAGGCGGGACAAATGGGAGGAAGCTGCCACAGGTGTTGGGAGTCACTGAGGGGCTCTCAGCCCCAAGATGGTGCTATGGAGGGGCAGGGGCACAACACGAACACATGCTTACCTGGGCCAGGATGGAAATGGCCCAGGAAGCAAAAATTCCCAGGGTTAGGCCCTCGCCGGCATTGTGCTGCATATGGCCAATAAGGGCCAGCGGAAGGTCGTGGGTGGTGGGACAAATGGGAGCAAGCTGCCGCAGGTTTTGGGAGGCAGTGAGGGGCTTGCAGCTCCAAGATGGTGCTATGGAGGGGCAGGGGCACAACACGCACAAACGCTTACCTGGGCCAGGATGGAAATGGCCCAGGAAGCGACAATACCCAGGGTTAGGCCCTCGCCGGCATGGTGCTGCATATGGCCAATAAGGGCCAGGGGGAGGTTGCTGGAGGCGGAACAAATGGGAGGAAGCTGCTGCTAGTGTTGGGAGTCAGTGAGGGGCTCTCAGCCCCAAGATGGTGCTATGGAGGGGCAGGGGCACAACACGCACACATGCTTACCTGGGCCAGGATGGAAATGGCCCAGGAAGCAAAAATTCCCAGGGTTAGGCCCTTGCCGGCATTGTGCTGCATATGGCCAATAAGGGCCAGGGGAAGGTCGTGGGAGGTGGGACAAATGGGAGGAAGCTGCCGCAGGTTTTGGGAGGCAGCGAGGGGCTTGCAGTTCCAAGATGGTGCTATGGGGGCCAGGGGTACAACACGCACACACGGTTACCTGGGCCAGGATGGAAAGTCAAAAATGCATTACTGCCATTGTGTGCTCAAACCCTAGGCTCTTGAGTGCATGGCCTACTTCCTACGGCCTCCGGCCATGCACCCAATAATCTAGGCCTTGAACACACCCACCGCAATGTAATGCCACCATGCATGTCACCATGTCACCAACAACCACAATCCACATACACACCACTGCCACCAGCACTCCTACCCAAACTGTGCACTGCAATGGAGCTATGCAGCAAAAAATGCAACAGTTCCCATAATATACAAACAAAACACTGTCTTCAGCACAACTATGCACTTTCATCCACATACTATGGTTTTACCCATTCCCATTCACAAAGTATTGTGTCACTGCCACTCTAACCACATGATGTTCACAACATTGGCCCTACTCGAACCAATCTGCACACACCACACTATGCAGGCACCAGCAACTACCGCATGTAGATTTAAATATGTCTTGCTACGGTGGGTGTGCTCAAGCCGTAGGCTCTTGAGTGCATGGCCTACGGCTATGGCCTTCGGCCATGCAGTCAATAGTGTAGTCCTTCAACACACCGACCACAACCTAATGTAACCATGCATGCCCCCATGTACCCAACTACCGCAATCCACCCACATAGCACAGCCACCCATGTGCCCACCCAACCTATGTCATGTGCAATTCACTCCCCTTCTGAAATTCACCTGCCACCACTCACCTGCCGCAAACAGGTCACTGCACAAGCTACCACGCTGTTATGACAGCTGCCTCCATTCACCACACAAGGTAGTCGCCTGTCTAGGTACCCGCGAATTGGTGCAAAACGCACGAATACTGCAGGCACACCTCCGTCTTCTTCCACTTAATTATATATGTCACATGATCCACTTCTCACTCCTCCACCTTTTCCATCCCTTCTTGCCGCCAACACATGGCGTACGGTATATTTTCCAAACCCTTCCGCAGCCGCACGGTCCTCCGATACACCATGGCAGCGTTTGGCAAAAAATGTTGACGCACAGCACACTTTCTTCCAGCCAACCAGCGGCCGCATCCAAAGTTCTCCGACAGCATGTCGTATCACAAGCCAATGACACTTCTGTCCGAGGAGCGAACAGGGAAATGGGTCCATGGAGCGAGCCAGATATCACTAATATTTAGAGATGTACATTTCCCTTATTTGCCACAAAAGTACTGCTCAGATTTCCACCAAACACACAAAAGCACGCTTTCTGAACCAAGACCCCGCTCCTGCCGCAAATTTTGTGCAAATCCATCCAACCATTCGGCCTGTAGCTGTGCGCCAAGTTTTTGCCCATTCAGTCTATGGAGAAAAAAAAACATCTCCCTTCCCCCCCTGCATGAAACCACACCAGAGCGGCCCATATACTTTTTTTCCAAAGTTTGGTGCGGATTCCTCCAGCGGGAGTGAAGTTATAAGCCGCCGAAAAAGTGGTTTTCCTAAGGGTTTAGCACCTTAACCATAACTACATGCCCCATACCGTGGGCCATGTGATATATGTTGTCTCTTGTAAAATATCCTTTTATATGCTCCCCATGTTATGCCATTACCATGTAAAAACAGAGCAGCCTACCTACATTTACATACATATGGTATTGACCAAGTACATGCTGAGAAAAACTACATTTCATTGGACTTGCTTCTGACCACCCCAAGCATTATAAATTGTTATGTTTACTGACCTCGATGTGGTTTGGCCATGGTCTGTGACACCGAGTTGCTAGAGGGAAAGTGCTTAATTACTCTTAAGAGGCAAAATGCTGAGGTGCTCTTACTCCAGAGAACCCATGTGAGCAAGTGGTTCCCTCATTGACAAAGAGCAAGCAGTCTCTTCACTAGACAGAAAATGAGGTGTAGACATATCATGCAAACGCCATGCAGCGCATGGCACTTTAAAGTCTGGAAGACACAGAAGACAGATTCAATCGGTTCTATGTCATTTTTTCGATTTTTGTAGGTCGCCTAACAAAAAGACCATTTATTTTTAGCCAATTTTAGGCTCCTACAAACATCAAAATAAATTCATTTCTTCAACCCCTAACCCCCAACCTCTCTTGCAGCACTTGCCTGAAATCGGGGACTGTCACCCCCAAATCCTCCACCCGCTGACCCGCCGCCTTCCTTCCATCCCAAGACTCCCCCATCATAACGCACACAAACACACACACAAACATGACACCCAACACACAAATGCACCCGTTCTCTGTCGAGGCTGCTCCTGAGTCCTGGTGTGCCTGTCAGCCCCTGTGCACACTTGTCACAGGGACTGACAGTTCTATTTAGAAAGACCACTCTGTGCAGTCACAGAGCAGTCTTTCTAAATCGTTTCTTTTTTTAAAATCTTTTGTTTTTCTTTTTTAAATGTCTCATAGGGCCATTCGATCATGTCTTGGTAAATATCAGAGAAGACTTTATAAAGATTGTCAGTATCTAAGCTCTCGCCACTGACAGTCCAAACCTCTGGAAATAGAAAATGTACAAGACCATCTCACTCCACTAAGAGCCTACAATTCTAGGGGATTTTTTCAAATTATTGGTAGACCCTCCACTAGGCATCACCACCAAATGGCGTATCCAAGGCTGTAAACCCCAGGCACCTTAATGGCCTTACTCAAAATAACAAAGGTATTCAACCCTTGTAGCCCTGCACGTAAAACAAAACATATTGAGAACCATACTTACTTCACACCAATTGCATTCTAGATTAGATTAAAAACAGATTCATAGTGTTTGCTACAAAGAGGTAGACAGCTTGCCACATTAAAGAGGCAGCCAGAATGAGATTTAGGGGAAAGAGGTATGATGGATGCTTAATAGGAAAATTAAGGAAAAGGTACACAAAAAATGGCGTTGTCAATAAAATAATAATGCAAACGCCCATCTTTAAAATATACTGTGAGCAACCCGAGCAAGTCCCGTGAAGTCCAGCTTGGCCGCTACTCTCTGCTTTGGCTGCTGCATTTTGTATTTACTTTTCCTGGATATCACGGAATCGTCAAGAAACAACTACAGCACCCAGAAGGTGAACTAACTTGAAAGTGACATTGTTTTTAGCACAACTGGTGCAAAACAAAAGGAAATACCCCCTTCTGAATCATTGTTTCTGTTTCTTTAGACTTCAATCATTTCACCTGAGGACTTGCTATAAAACCGTGCACGCGCGCGCACCACGCACGCACACCCGAGCAATTCCTGTGAAGTCCAGCTTGGCCGCTCTGTCACGCTTGTCGCGCTACAGCGGTCCGGTGGTTTCTTCTACTCTGATATTTTGGTTGGAACTTTGCAGGTTTTATTTACTTATTTACTGCACAAGCCTTTTTTCTAACATAACTATTAAGTGTCTTTGCCATAACTCGTTGAAACCTTTTGTGAGGCTCCTCTCATGCACCGAGGCATCTTTACCCTACGCGCTGGGATGCCTCTCCCTGCCCTTATATTGGAAAATGCTCACCTGGCGACTCCCACTGCTGCACGGAAACCGAAGGGCTCGCCACGGTCTTACTCTACACCGCGGTTTCGCTCTTCCAAAAAGCTAACACTCTCAACGGACAAAGTGACAGCCAACAAGGATATCCGGTCTTTCTACAAGGAAGTGGCTTTATGTTTAACATCTCCAGCTTCCTCTTGTAATACTGTTCTACCATCTACAAAAAGTCTTCCTGGCAGAATTGCCATATCTTCTATTGTCCCTACAGACGTTAAAATTGCTACAAACTGTTGTTCCTCATCAACTTCAGAGAGACCTTCGGCATCTACGTCTCCATTGGGGCCTGTTGCTGTCCATCCAGATAGTCTCAGCAAATAGATCACAGATAGTGCTCTTCTAAATAATTTACCAACTGCTCCCATTGTAATGGGTGTTAATAACTCTGATTCTTTGGGGCATCTTGATATGCCGGTGATTGAGCTGGATCTAAACGAGTCATGTTTTTCTGTTCATGACTCTTTTCACAATCTCTCTAGGTCTCCAGACTTGTTTCTCAGTTCTTCCCATGTAAATTCAGCCTTGGCGGTCTCGTATGTCACTCCGACTCCGCGCCGACCATGTGATTTATCAATCCATCAAAACTTGTCAAAAACAATTGTTTATACATTTGCAGTCTCAAATACAATTGATAGTGAATTGGTCTTTGGTTGACAGTGTTTTTATTTTGATAAAGGTAATTTGGGTGCTGCTTGGTGGTGACTAGTAACACTCAGACTGCCGAGTGTGTCACAATTTATGAAGAACAAAATTTTCAAGTCACCTTGTAGCGCACCTAAAGTTAATGCTAACTCCAGGTTAAATGATGTTCCAAAAATCATGTTTGTTGTATCATGAGGCTTTTTTATTCCACAAATGATCCTCTAAAAATTGTTCTTAAATAGTAGTGCCCTCTACACGTGTTTCACCAAATCTATTGGCTCATCAGGAGGGATTTATAACAGATAATTCCATTCAAATTCATTGATTAGATATAAACATGCCTACTGATTAAATATTTGCATTCATCTAGATAGCTTGGTCCATGTTTAGATTCCAAATTAGTTTGAAATTGGAGTGGTCTTGGTAGCATGTGTGTTTTGTGGTTTCCCCTGTGCTGTTTTACCCCAATAGGAGTTTCTTTAAAGTCTTTCGATTGAGACTTCAGAGCTTCTGAAAATCGTCCTCTTTCCTTGCTCCTTGTCAAAAACAATTAAGCCCCCTTCACAATTGTTGGACATTATGCTTATGGCAATGAATCTGGCCATCCGATCCATGACAAAACTTTTTGATACCCTAGATGCTAAACTAACGTCTCAAGCTGTCCAATTGGATATGATTTTACTTTGGCAAAAAACATTCTGTCCTCCCCCCAAACCAGAACTAGGTGACTCACCTGTTGCCTCTTGTTCAATCACTGGCACAATCTCAGTTGCTTGCCAAATTTCTATGTGTAAGCCTGGTGTAACAGATGCTTTTTCCTCCACAGATTCCCAACTGTTACAAAGTGTAATCCCAATTTTGCCTCAATTTACTGACATCATTTGCGATAGCACACCCTTTGTGCCCTCCATGGAAATTGTCCCCACAACTCCCATTAACACGGATATTCCCATTCAAGCAAACAAATCTACCCCTGATGTTGTAAAGCCTTTCTCTAATCAGCAAACTAAATCCAAAACCTTGAAAGGTGTTAAAATGTCCACTTCAAAAACCAAACAATTCTTAAAATCCATTGCTCAACCAAAAATGGCATTGTCCACCTCCCTTCAAGTGGTCACTCAGAAATATGTAAAACTTGCCCACGATAAAAAGATGCTCACTGCTGGCAAACATAATGTGTTCATTCCTCCTTACCCTCCATTGGACCAATTAGTGGCTGCAGCTTCACTGGCCTCTCTACCAGGCAAGGAAGTTCCTTTGATTCCAGGAGAGCTAATAACTGTTCCTAATCCAAGGTCAGCCACCTCTGACCAAATTCCCCAATTACTTTCTGATCCTCCTCCCATAGCCCCAGAAGCTCTCTCACAGAATAACATCTCAACTGATCTTTTCCGACAAGAAATACGAAAAGCAGTTGATACATATATGGCCATTCAACCAGCTCAATGACAGCTTGTTCCACCAGTGTTTCTAAATAAGATTGATGTGGCCCCTGCACTAGGAGTCCCTAACCCTTGCATAAGCTCTGACACTGTGCCTGACATCACCTCCTGCAACACACTCATTCCTGCTGTCAAGGCTGTTCAAGCCATTCTTGTACCACCAATTGCCAATAAAAATACACTTGATCCTTCAGCCAACAGTGCCTCATCTTTAGCACCCCTTCAGACAATTCCTCGTACTCATGAGATGGCTATGTCTCTTCAAGCCAATTCAGCATCCTCTTCTGTACTCACCCTGAAACTTTATGCTTCATTGAGTTTGCTCTTAAAAACAATCGTGACATTCGAAATCCATCTCAGGTTAAAATTTTGTCAAATGCCTCTTCGATTGTTCACTCTAATAATCGGTCTGTGTGATCATCCAAACGTCCAGCACCCTTTTCTCTGTTGCTTTCCGGTAGACCATTGCCATTCACACAATATGACCTTAACCGAAAATCTATCATGGAACTGTTTTCTGATATCCCTGCCTTGGAAGACATAGCTTCCTTTGATATTGAGTTGGTTGAATTTACGCGACACAGTCCGCTCTCTTCTGTTGAGCTGTGGATGAAATCAAGATTAGTACAAAACACCATATGGCTTGGCAAATCACAACTCTTTACTATGGGTTTCATCCTTTTAACGGGCACTATGCTTTCCACTTCTGCAAATATCGACCTCACCAACTTGCCAACTAAATCTGACCCAACTGTTTCTTCCAGCGCAAGTCGAACCTCTGCCATACAAATTGCCTCTCAATACGCGTGCAAGCGTTCTAGCGCAAAGCGATACCTAGATGGTAAACAACCACAGGTTTCATTTTCATTACTTAGCTGGAATTCTCGAGGGTTTTGGATCTCATTTGTCACGATGTGATTCTGCGCCAGGAGACATGGCTTACTTCCATTCCCCTCGGGCACAACCATGACATATATTTGAACCCGGCCCTCAAAGCTTCACGAGCTCGCCCTTCATCAGGCCTCCTTATTGCAGTTAAAAAGCAGTCTTACATTCTATCTGAGCCTTGGCTTACTCCCAACGCCTTTATGAAGATGATCAAATTACACATAACTGGAACAACATATGCTTTGATCAACTCCTACTGGAACCCAATTGGGATTTCAGATGAATGTTTCTTCAAAGATCTAAATGTCATGATGGATCGCATATCCTTGGATCCCAAAGTTTCAAAAACCATAATTGCTGGTGATCTAGATTTGGATTGTTTGAAATTAAACTACTCTCCTTGTGTAAATAGATTAGCTAAATGGTGTCATTTTGTCGAAGCTCGAAGTCTCCACATGCTCAATGGATCCTTTAAAGCTGATATCCCGCTGTGTTCTACCTGGCATAGGGATAAGAGCTCAGCAATCATTGACTTCATTTACACCGATTCCTGTTTTATCACTATGGCCCTTGATTTTTGAGTTCTTCTTACAACCTTGAGTGATCACAATGGGTTGCAAATGACCTGGATTATAGAACATGAGCTTACATCTAATACACAGACCTACTTCAAGAATTCTCTCATTGTTAATCCTAGTTGCAACCGACTTTGCTGGTCGGAGACCTCATTGCTTCTGTTTAATCATCATCTAATGATCGCAACTGATAAAGCCAGTAGGGGTGAATTTGTGCATGAATTTGCATATCGTGATTTAATTCAGTTGTTTCAACCAAACTCACATTGTCAAGCAAAATCCACTCCTAAATTGCATACTTATAACCAAGACCTAAAAGAACGAAAAACATTATACCAGCGTCTAAACCGCGAAGCCTTGCTCCTGCCTGATGGACCCCGGGGCGTCGCCTTGACCCAGCTCAATACAAAGTATAAAAACTGTCTTCGCAGTCGCAAGTCCATCTTATATCAATCCGACGGAGCTAAAATGTGGAGTGCCCTCTATACCAAAAATACTGCTGAAATCTGGTCAGCTATTAACACCACACTGACCGGGCCTCAGATAGTTCTCCAATCTCAAGGAGTCACAGAACAGGAATGGATTTCTTGTTATTCCAACATTTATGATCTCCCTGTTACTTGTAAGCTCTCCTCTGATATTCCAGTAGCCTCTCATTTTCAGATAGACTTTAAAAAGGATGATGTTTGATTCTTTATTCACAAAGCAAGTCGGTCCCGAGCTATGGGACCGGATGGTTTGTCAAATCATCATTTCAAACAATATCCAGAACTGTGGTCCAAAATATTGTATACCATTTTTCGTCATGTCATTTTTTCTCAGTGTGTACCTCAATCATGGAAGCATTCAATAGTGCTTCCAATCTATATAAAAGGGCGTCGATGTCAACCAGCAAGTTACCGTCCAATACCATTATTGGACGCTCCGGGAAAGATTTTTTCCTGCCTCATTCTTCAGGATCTTAACAAATGGTCCCTCTCTGCAAACATGCAAGACCCATTTCAATCGGGATTTGAAGCTGGTCTTGGGAACCTACCCAACCTGATTGACTTGAACTTGCTCAAATTGTCCTATGCCACTCAGAAACAGCCACTATATTTAGCATTTGTGGATTTCCGAGTGGCCTTCGACTCTATTGATCGCTCTCTATTGTTTGCAAAACACATACAATACAAATGTCCCAGTTCATTGTTAACTTTAATTCAACTGCTACATACAGATACAACTATGCAGGTGAGACTTTCAGTTGAGGGGCTCTTGTCATCTAGCTTTTCAACTAAACAAGGTCTTAAACAATGGTGTATCTTGGCCTCTATCTTGTTTAATCTGTTTATTCTGCACATGGCCAATACATTGACTACCATCCTGTCAGATGCCCCTAGATTGGGTCTACAACGCCTCATATGGCTGTTGTATGCGGATGATCTTGTCCTACTCTCCCAGACCCCTAAGGGCCTTCAAAATCTTCTGGATGGTCTGGCTAAATATGCAATTGATAACAATATGGTAATCAACACTGATAAGACCCAAATACTGGTTTGTAATGGCTCCTTGCCACCATCCACTCGGACTAGTTTTAAGTGGAAGTTACAATCTGCTGAGCTCAAGGTCGTGTCCCAATATAGATACTTGGGCATACCTTTCACAAATTTATTGTCGGACACCTTTCTTGACCATTCTTTGGAATTGAAGTTAGTAACATTAATCTCACAGACGAGGATCCTTATGTATATGTTTGGCACATTTTCTTTTAAACATGTGATGACTTTCTTTCAGCAGAAAGTCGTGCCAATTCTACTGTATGGAATTGAAGTGAGAATTCCGCGAGAACAATCATTTTGGGATTGTTTAGAAGGGCTTTTTTGGAGACAGGTTTAAAGATTGCCAAATTGTTCGCCTCTTCCCATCCTATGCCATGAATTGGGCTCTCTTTCCCTATATGCTCATATTTTATGGAAAATGTCCTCCTTCCTGCGCAAGTGCCTCTTGGGACTTAAAACTAATAATATACTGAGCGTAGTTGCTCATCACCTCTTAGAGTTCGATCATCATTTTCCCATCAGGTGGAGGAATTGCATCTTGGATGCTTTATCCTATGCTTCTATATCTCTGGAGCTCTTATTACAAAACCCATTGCGGACAAAAAACAAATTATTCGACTATGATTGGATTAGTAATCGTGCCAAATGCACATCCTTTCATGACTTCAACAAGCCCCCTTTTGGCCACAAGCAACTGCGGCACATGGCGGATTACCTAGTCAAGTGCCCTGCGCCACATCTTCGCTATAAATTCCTACGGTTTAGGCTTAATTTATGGCGACCGCTGTAGTACTGGCAAAAAGGAGACAGATTCCAAGCGATCAGAACTTTTGTAGGTTCTGTGTTGACAATTTACAACTGGAATCTCTTCAACATCTGATCGTGGACTGTCCAGCTTTGGTGAAAGTATGTAATTTACATTTCAAAAATGTTATCTGTATTTCTCGTCCCTCAGATTCCAACTCCGTATGGCAGGTTATTTTTACCAATCCTAGAACCTTCAAGGATGTCATCACGTCAGCTGCGGATGCCCTCTCCACCTTGAAAGCCAGCCCTTCTGAAGCTACCAAACAGAAGTTCAAAGTCATCTCCAAATCCTACAAGACGAACATTACCTTAGCCAAGGCTGCCTCCTTTAAAGCTAGGATCTCTGAAGCCAAGTCAGGATCCAAGGAACTCTTTACCATCTTTAGGGAACTGGAAAAACCATCTGCCCCCTGCCCCATCAGTCATCAAAGATGACAAGTGGTGTAATAGCATTCACTCCGCCATGCTAGAGAAGCTCAACACCCTCCAAACCAAAATCCGCTGCCACCAAAAAGCCCTCTCCAACATCATAGCTAACATGCGCGCTGAGCAACCCACCAAGACCACCGCCTCCCCTCTCTTTGAGTTCAAAGACATCACTGAGCGAGAGGTCATCACCCTGCTCAACTCCATCAAACCGTCCAACTGCAAGGGTGATGCCTGCCCAGCTAGCCTCATCACAGACTCCGCACCTTAGCCCTCTTCCTTACAGCATTTATCAACTCCTCCTTTCAGTCAGGCCATGTAACATCTGGACTTAAGGAAGCCTGGGTACGCCCACTCCTCAAAAAACCCTTGCTCGACCCAACAGTCCCTGGGAACTACAGGCCTATTACCACTGCACCCTTCCTGCTCAGAATTTTGGACAAAGCAGCTCACCCGCAAGTCCAGAAGTTCTTAGAGGATAACCATCTCCTAAGCCTGCGGCAATCTGGACTCTGCCCACGACACAGCACCGAAACAGCCCTCCTAGACCTAAAGAACCAAATGGACAATCTTAGAGACGCAGGCAAACATAATCTCCTATTGCTCATGGATCTATCCGCGGCTTTTGATCTTGTGGACCACAAAACCTTGTGCCACCATCTAGCCACCCAAGCCAATTTCTCTCCTAAAGCCTGTCAGTGGATCACCTCCTTTCTCCAAGAAAGGGCCATGAAAGTATTTTCAGAGTCTGCATCGCCACCCCCAGCCTCCTTACCTACGGTGTTCCCCAGGGGTCCTGTATCGCACCCACGCTTTAAAACCTCTTCACAAGGCCCCTGTTAAGAATCCGGGACTCCCTTGGTATATTCTATACCAACTATGCGGATGACACACATGTACTTATCCCACTCACGGGCGACTACCTAGCAAACACCAACACCCTCACCTTATCTTCTCTACCATCCAATCTTGGATAGCAGAGAACTGGCTCTGCCTCAACAGTGAAAAAACTGAACTCCTCCTTATAGGGTCACCCTTCACACTGGGCAACCTCGGAGAACAGTACGCCTCCTTCTCCATTGATAACATTCCTATCAAGGTCTCCAACCATGTTTAGACACTCTGAGTCTACCTGGACTCCGACCTATCCATGGACAGACAGGCCAATGCTATTGCCGCCTCCTCAGCCTACTATTCCAAAATCCTCAACGCCTATCTTGGCCCGCCACAATTGCCTCACCATTGCCAGGGCAATTATCGGGTCAAGGCTAGACTATTGCAATGCCCTTCTCGTTGGGACCTCAAACAAAAACATGGCCAAATTGCAGCTAGCTCAAAACAATGCGCTTAGGGCAGCCACAGGTACCACAAGAAGAGACCCTGGCGGTAAGTATTCTACATTACCGGCATGGCGCAACTAACGTGTCCGTGCTGGAGCGAAGCCGCAAAAAGCGGCACATTACGACCCATCGGGCACGAGCATTGCGCCATGCTGGTAATGTAAACTACGCCATGGCGTTAATGCCCCCAAAATGGCACCTACCGGCATCGTATGCCGCGCAAGGTGCACTACCGCCACCCCGGCCACCGATCTGAGCGGTGACCGTAATTAGCGGTCACCGCAATTAGCGGTGAACGGAAATAAGCGGAACCGGAAGTAGCGTCATCGCGGCGGAACTGGAAAGAGCACGGCGGCCATCTTTAAAAACACAATCCATTGGCATCCTCCGCAACCAGTGGACATCCGACCCTGAGAACCGGCAAAAAGCATCAGCTACATATTTCCTGCGAGAAATTGCCTAAAGTTGTGAAGAAAACTTGTGACCGCCAGCGGCAGGACCGTTTCACCACGGAAGAGCTGAACATGTTGGCGGAAACCCTCCAGGAGAACGCTGCTGTAGTGTTTTCAACCCAAATGACCAGACCGGCAATTGCAAAGAAGAAGGCCATATGGGCCCTAGTTGCACAGCGGGTCAGTGCTGTGGGAACAGTACCCCGCAACGCGAGACAGTGCCGTAAGCGGTGAGATGATCTCCGGCTCCGCGTTAGGAGCATCCTATCTGCAAACAGGAACATGGGCATGGGAACCGGGGGAGGATCAGAGTCCCCAATAAAATTGCAGCCCTGGGAGGAAGTCTGTGCCACTACAATCGGCATCAAGAGCATTGAAGGGGTAGGAGGAATGGAGAGAGGAGCCCTGACATCAGGCGATGCAGGTAGTTGCCTCAAATCAAGCCATGCAAAAGTCACTGAAGGCCATTCATGTGAAGCACAATGTTGCCCTATAGTGTAAATGCAACACATCAGCAGAAGACTGCCTAGAGCCACATCAGACCTTAACCCTGTACACATGCAGTATGCACACCCTAACTGTAGGCACCCATATACCTCCATGCTACTTCCACACAAAAGGGAGACAATCTGTATGCCCCTGCTTCAAATGTGCCGCATCTAGTAACCAAAATGATGGCAGTCATCACAATGCCCACTCAATGTCCGCAGACCCATCAATAACACTTTCCCTCCTTTGCTCCACCACAGGCTCAAATTCCGACCTCGACGATGAAGACATTACTGCCACCACACCTGCCAAGAAGGCCAGGACCACAGTGCCAGCAAACCTTCCACCTCTGCTGTACAGACCAAAACCCCACAGCAGCAAAAATCCGTGGCAAAAACACAGGACAGGGCACTGACAGGCACCCCAGCAGGCAGCACGGTACCAGCAGCAGCAGCAGACATACCCCAAATGGTGGCCACAGAAGGGACTGGTTCTGCAAGAAGCAGCACAATCGGGGAAACTGCTGCCATTGCAGTTTCCTCTGACAGTGATGCAGGGAATGATGAGGAGATTGATGTAGGACCCCCCACTGCCCACCCTCATTCCCCCTACCTGTCCCAAAGCAGCCCGCATGAAGATGCCACACAGGGGCAATTAGATGATGAGGATTGGCCAGGCTCTCCATGCTCAGTGCATGATGTGCAGGAGGTGAGCAGCCCAATGGAAATACCACTGGTAATATCCATGGGCCAGAAAAATCAACAGTCGTTGGAGGAGATCATCACACGGCAGCACCAACTCTCCTCCCTCCTAACTGAGCATGTGGCAGAATGTGGGGGTGCAAGGGCAGCAATGGAGCAATGCGCAGAGACAGTGAAGGCTGCAATACAGTCCTCCACAAAGGACATCTGTGCTGAACTCGCTGCGGTGCGGCACGTGATCTCCGAACTTGTACAGACAATTCGGGACATGCGTCCCAATGAGCAGCCAGGTACCTTCTCGGGTGCCAGTTCAAAACCAAGCAGCCCCGTCCGCCGATCGGGCAGGAACCTGCGTAGCACAGGCAGGGGTGCCCCGGGGGCCGGGGGAGGGGGCTGCCAATAGTGCCCGCCCAGTGGAGAAATCCAACATCAGCCACTGCATCACAGACTTCCTCACACCTTTGTAGGGAGTTCAGGGGGGAGGGGGGAGTGGGTGTGTTGGGGAGTTCAGGGGGGAGGGGGGAGGGGGGAGTGGGTGTGTTGGGGAGTTCAGGGGGGAGGGGGGAGGGGGAGTGGGTGTGTTGGGGAGTTCAGGGGGGAGGAGGGAGGGGGGAGTGTGTGTGTTGGGTAGTTCAGGGGGAGGGGGGAGTGGGTGCGTTAAACAAAATCACATTTACAATACACTTTTCCTTTTTGCACAATTCACATGTGTGGACATTGATCATTGCGTATGTGTGATTTATTGGTGAACAGTCCCCAGTGTCCATATAACAGACACACACAGTGCCCCAATTGTCATCTCCATGTGACACCCCCCATCCGCGTGTGCTAAAAACATTGGTTGATCAGAGTACGACGCATTTCACACCCCTCCTGTGCATCGCCGCCTCCCTGAGGTGCTGCCCCATCCCCACCCTCCTCATCCTCATCGTCAGGTGGTTGCAGTTCTGGGTCAGGGGGCAGTGGCACATTTCGTCTGATGCACATATTGTGTAGCATGACACATGCCATGACGATCTTTGCCACCTTCTCATGGCGGTACAGGAGTGCCCCACCAGACCTGCCGATGCAGCGAAACCGTGCCTTCAGTAGGCCGAATGCCTGCTCAATCACCACACGGGTACGTGTATGTGCACGGTTGAAGTCCTCCTCATGCTGGTTCTGTGGGTTCCGGACTGGTGTAAGGAGCCACCTCTTCAGGGGATAGCTGCATCACCTGTATGTGGGCAACAATGTATGTGTCAGTCATAACATCTAATTCAAAACATGTCGTGCCACCATGGCATGCATTCAACTGTTACTTTGTACTACTTTTAAGTCCACTAATGGATTCACACTATGTGACCGGTATATGTTCATGGCTCTCATGGACTGTTTTGCATGCCATCAACCAATGTATGCAGGGGGGTCAAGTGCCTTGTGAGTGCCCATCCACTGTGTTCGTTCATGGCGTTTGTTTTGGTGACCTGGCACGTGTCCTGTGATATTAACGCTCACATCATTGCAACATTGCTGTCAGCCTCATAATGACCCCAATGAGCATTACTGATGTCGATAGGGACATTTTGTGGGCCTTGGTGTCTGTGTAATGGTGTATTGATCTTTCTGTCCGTCATGTGCCTCCTTTGTGCGCAGTTATGGGGGACAGGGCTTTCAGTTGATGGTGTTTGGTGCCGTGCATGTAGGTGCATTTCGTTGAAGTCAATGTGGTCCGAATCGGTACAATGCACTTGCAGATGGTTGTGCCATGGTTGGGACACACCTTCATTCACATGGTAGGGCTGCTTACATCAGGCATTATGTTTAAAGGTGTCAGCTGACGTTTGTGCTGCTTTAGGGTATGAGCTGGCTCCATTGCCTCTGCTACTCGCAGCCAGCTAAAGTATGCATCATTCCCCCCCCTTTTAGCCAGGTGAAGTATGCATCATTCCCCCCTTTCAGCCAGGTGAAGTATGCATCATTCCCCCCCCTTGCAGACAGGTGAAGTATGCATCACCCCCCCCTTTTCAGCCAGGTGAAGTGTGCCTCATCCCCCCCCTTTCAGCCAGGTGAAGTATGCATCATTCCCCCCCTTTCAGCCAGGTGAAGTATGCATCACCCCCCCTTTCAGCCAGGTGAAGTATGCATCATTCCCCCCCCTTACAGCCAGGTGAAGTATGCATCACCCCCCCTTTCAGCCAGGTGAAGTATGCATCATTCCCCCCCCTTTCAGCCAGGTGAAGTATGCATCATCCCCCCCCTTTCAGCCAGGTGAAGTATGCATCATTCCCCCCCTTTCAGCCAGGTGAAGTATGCATCATTCCCCCCCCTTTCAGCCAGGTAAAGTATGCATTGGTACGTCGATCACCTACCCACTTCACATTTCCATGGTCATGACATGAGACTCACCGAGTAGCCAGGATCTCGGCCCTGCATGTCGCTCCATGTAGCGTGGTATTGTGGAGTTCCTCAGGACCATTGAATCATGGGTTGATCCGGGGAATCGGGCACAACAATGTGTGAGGATCCTGTTGAGTAACAGACTATTTGCATGTTGATTGAGTGAAATAGTTTATGGTTGCGGTACGGTACCTCCATGGCATGTGGGACCACCAATTCCACATGGGTGCAGTTGATGGCACCAATGCAACCAGGTATGCCGGCTAGTGCATGGAAACCCACTTTGGTGTTTGCAATCTCCTGGTCAGACCGTGGTAATGAGATGTGGTCGTCTGTGTGCTTGAGGAGGGCATCGAGCACTTGGATCAGTGTACATTAGAATAATGGTTGTGAAATGCCATGCAAGTGCCCCACTGTGTGCTGGTAGGTTCCTGTGGCCAGGAAGTGGAGCACGGACACTACCTTCAGTAGGGTTGGGATGGCGGTGGGTGTTTCTATCATGCTGACGATGTTGTTGTGTGTCATGTCTACGATGGTGGTGATGGTGTCCCGGTCCAAACGGTACAGGGTGTGGATCTGCTCAGCGGTGAGGTTGAATGGACTGGCTCTGATGCGTGGGATTGTGGGTTGCCTGCGTGGTGGCACTGGCTGTGCTGGTGGGGCTTGCTGACCCTGCCTTGCCCTCCTTCTCCTCCTGCGTCTCCTCTGTGCTGCCTGTTGTTGTTGTTGTTGTAGTTGTAGTTGTAGCAGTTGCATTGCTATCAGGTCCTCCAGCCCCAACATTGCTAGTCCTATTGGAATCATTGTGGAGTGTGACTGGGTGTGGGAAGGGGTGGGGTGTGCTCTTTTTGTACTTGCTGAGTCTGTATTGCCTCCATCTGTGCTGATTATGTGCACCTGTGGCAGCTGGATACACTGCACATGGCCATTTACGGTTGGTTCGTGATGGCGTAATTAGCACCATGGCAGTAAGGTACTTAACGGGCTTTGTGATGGCTTTAGGAGCATGTCCGCTTGGTTCGTGATTCGCGTAGCTTTGCGCCATGCCGGTATTTACGGCATGGCAGGTCGCGTGCGCGCGACCTTGGTGCAGTTAGCGGCAGCGTTAAGTACGATGCCGCTAATGGCATCGTAGTTAACGTTCACGGGTCATGATCGGACCTAGCGGAAAACGATCATTTACCGGCATTGTTTTTCACTTACCGCCAGGGTTGTAATGAGGGCCCATATCTCCGAAATCAGAAGGCAAGCACACTGGCTCCCTTTCAAAGAGAGAATTGTCTTCAAAACTCTTGCCCTCACCCACAAATGCCTCCACGCACTGGAACGCACTGCCACCTCACTTAAGACTGATTGTCTAAACTGAATATGAAATACGAATTTGTATCAGCCATTTCCTGCATATGTGCCTATTACTGTGTAACCATGAGCCCACTGGGCACCCGCCTGTAATCTTAAATCCGCTTATCTTCTGTAACAGCGCCTCGATGCCTTATGGGCTGCAAGTGCGCGTGATAAATGTAAATAAATAAATAAAAATAGAATTGCTGTTAAAATTGCCATAGTTCATTTTCTTGATGCAGTTTTTCCATCACAGCCAAATACCCAAAATGTATGAGATCTTATCTAGAGAAATCAGATCTACTTAATCTCGAGAGAGATCTTTATAGTCTGGGCATCTTGCTAATAGTGATAATAGTAGTATTTGAGAACTACTGCTGCACTACTTGACTTGTCATTTTTCTGATCATGTTTGTGCAATCATATTTTATCAATATTCTGAGACTTTTATTGATTGTTCATGTATTCTTGTAGGTCATGTATTTTCTTTTGTTCTTAACTTTCACTTAATGCTTATCTTGTATAGTAGTTGCTAAAGAGAAACAAAGTTTTTCTTTTTATTCTGCTTCGTCACTAATTCGTCACTAATTGTTTAAATCTGTTCAAACTTTTGTAATTGTTGTAATTGTTGCTAATTTGTGAAATGTTATTTCTTATGATAAATTGTATGTATTTGTGTTCTTGTTTTGAAAGGTTGATTTGTTTCAGCCAACCAAAATAAAAAAAATAAAAAAAATACTGTGAGCAACCATACATCAGCCCGTCTTTCCAGTTTTCTCAATGTTGTAGAATAAAATCCTATATAAGAGATGATTTCTCTCTATGGATTATCACCCAGGGATAAGCTGTACTCCCTGGTTAACATTTAAATCCCAGTTTATTTTGGGTTCACACTGTAAATTATCAACAGAAACATCCCTGATTCAATCCAATTCATCACTAATTCACAATATGACATACAACTTGCCTACACTAGTGTCCATAAATTGGTGTCCAGCTGCTTGACCTGAAGGTGGAGGTCCATTCGTCTGATGATGTGATTAACTGGTGCACCTTCAATTCTATTCCTCTCTCATCATGTCTAACACTAATCATATGCAAAGGGATCACACTATTGGGCATTTAATAAGGTCATTAGCAGGCAACCTCGCTTTGTGTCCCTCTTAGCTCTTAGCCCCGTACCATTAGTCCCGACTGAACTCTTAGCCCTGTGCCATTAGTCCCGGCTGAACTCTTAGCCCTGTGCCATTAGTCCTGACTGATACCCTTGACAGGATGCATAGTGGCTTCACCATATAAATAAACCAGCTTCCACCACGAATCCTAATTGCTACCTCCTTCAAAAGGGCCACATCACAGAAAGAAATAATCTTTCAGCATCAAACTCTGTGCTTGTCACATGGGTGTCAGGGTCAATTTGTTGCAGCATTTCCATAATCTTCCTCAATTTACATGAAACAGAGAAGCCAGGTAAAATGAATTCCTGGTCAGCTTTGAACAGACTTGGCATGTGTGATAACTATATACTGATAACTATTGTTGCTGAAATCCTATTACCAAGGTTCAGCATTGACATCATGCAATACAAACAACACCACCCAGCATATTTATCAGGAGTCATTACTAACATTATTGTCATCTCTCTGATCCAATGACTCTTATGTAATATCAAGTAATGGGGGCAAACGTGTTGGTAAATGCCAGATTAAAAATGATGGTCAGCCCATCTGTGGCAGGGGCTTTGGACACTGCACACTTCTTCAATGCAGAAATCAGCCCATTCTTTGCCATCTCTTGGTCCACTGAAACTCTAACATCCTCTGCTATTATAGCCCATGTTACCACTTTAAAGTATACAGAAAACTCCAATATATTACATTTCTCAACTTTTTTCTGGCAGCGAAAACTCAGAATTGACTCTCTTATTTCAGCAGACATCTTGCCTGTCCGTATCCTGTTTTTCTAGGAATTTCATTTATTTTTAGGAATCTGCTCTAGATTACTCCAACAGTGATCTAAACATACCTAAGCTCTGCAAACAGCTCTGTTACTGCTGTGGGCTTCTAGACCTACCCTCTGTGAGCTCCAGTTCTTCATCACTTAGATCTCAATTAACCCTAAAGTGTTTGCTATTACATCCACATTAGAGATGCAGATCTCCCTAATATATTGTTTAAATGATCCACAGAGGGCCCCCGGACTTAAATCACAGTCGGTATAAGTTTCAAATGGATTCAGGTCATCTTACTGCATGTTTTCTTTCAGCGGTGTACATTCAAACATACCATTCTGTCTTCCTGCAGCCAAGTGCATGCTTTTCTCATGCTGGTCCCAAGGAGTTACCTTTTTGTTACATGTTTTCCTTTTTCCCATGTTAGGATTTTCCATGCGGGGAACACAAGTAGGATTTGTTCGCCAAGAGCCAAAAACTGCTCCTGGGTATTGGTCATCACATGTTAGGTAGGAGCTACCACTGTAAATAGTGTGCAGCACTGTCTATTGTGTGCACGAAATGCATTATTTACAATCTTGTCCATTATATAATATCAATTATGCTTCAAATGTCCCTTAGATGTGACCTTTATTCTATAACGTTATTATCACATAGCTATGTTTCTATAGCACCACTTACCTGCAGAGTCTACATTATCTTCAGGTTGCCGTTGGTTAAAAGCCAAACAGGTTCACCCTGGCTATCACCAGGAGCAAAATAGCTGCCAGCTTATAGCAATTTCTAACCCTGCAATGATGTGTTAATCATGGTAAGATTAACGGTTATCTTTTCTAAGAAGTTTATACCTTGTGGGTTGCATTCCAGAATTGTACAATAGGAGATTATGTGTACAGATGTCCAAGTGGGGAGTGTTGAGATTTTGAAATGGAAGTTGTATGGAATTCTACTTCTGTCCGACTTCCTTTCTAAATCTCAGCAGCAACTACTTGGCCAACTGTGTATACAATCTCCTTGCAAAAGAGCTGTGTGCACTAAGAAGAGAATGCTGGGTTCATACAACCACAAATATCTAAGCAAGCACAGATCTCAAAACAGACCCCAATATATTGTTAAAAAGGCCCAATTTCCAGACATACTTCAAAAAATAGATACCGAACATTTCCACAGACAAATAGTAATTGGGCAGGAAACAAAGGATGTATTGAACCCCCCCCCCCCCCCCACCGCCTGCAGCTTGGAGAAGCAATTGAAAAGCAGCCCATCTCGGGCTGATTCGAAAAGTTCTCAACACCACCTCCAATTGGATCAACTTTTATAATCATAAACCACAGAATTAGAACACACACATTAATTACATTTTGGGGCAGGTCAAACACGCTGATTGGTCAGGCCCTTATCAAAAAGATACATTGCCATCCTCTTACTGGGCAAACACAATACCTGGACTCAAAACCCACATTCCTTTGCCCTACTTCAATTCAGGATAGAGATGCCAACTAACCAACTCCACTAACAATTTCCCCTCTGCATACACCTCTCAAACTCCAAACCTACAGCACAACAAACCGCACAAGCTTCACTACATTGCAACAACAAAACAAAAAGGCACATAGACTCGCACAACAGTACACGACGACTACCAGCCGCAAACACCCCAGGCCCAGCCAACGGACCCACCGGGCTGAGGCCGCCAACAGCACATCACTGCTCTCTTGCACTTTTCCTGCTTACTCCCACTAACTCAACCTCCCCTCCTCTTTCAGAGCCGCCAGAGTGCCAGGCGACCACTCCGGTGGTGATAGTGCGCGGTACAATGTCCTTTAACATTAACATATTTCTGACATCACCATGTGCTGACCAGCTGATTAGCCACAAAATACGGGTTTCAGATATATCTTAATGCTTGAAGTGTACGCGAGTCAAAGCCAGGCACTGAAGGCCGGAATAGACTGGACCATTGTCTCACTACACTTCTGATTGGTTCTCTGTCTTTCCGTAGCTTTCTCCATGTTCTACGCCAAGTTTAGTATATAAAAAAACCTCTACAATACACTGCTGTGATCGTCTTCTCCACCATTTAATTCTGTCCTGGATTATATTTTACTGCCAAAGCCTACACCTGGTGTTCTGGGCAAAATCCCCCCACCCATTCTTTCTTTGTACTTCAACCTTGGCTTAAGCTCCTTGCTTCCATCTGAACTCTGCCCAGATCCGTACTTCAGTAAATCCAACAATTTGAGTATTCATGAAGCCTTGTGGCCTTTCATTCATTTCAATGTGTTCTACAACTTCCATTTTAACAAAGATGGCTGCCTATTACTATCACATTTCTGTATTAGTGGGCTATACTCGTGTGCCATTAGTGTTACATTCAGCATATATATTGCTTATGTTGTGGTTTTCATATATAAATGGATACAAGTGATATTATTCTTGTATGAATGCATTTTTGACCCTTTGTTAGTTTTTCTTCATGTGAGTGAATATTTGCCTCATGTCTATTGAATGTGCTTGTGTCAGTTAACAATGAGGTTGCTTATTCTCGCCATCTTTAGCTCACATCATATTCATCATTTGCTGCACATGCTTAGCATATGGGCGATATGGTTGCCTCAGTCATTAACGTTTCTCACCTTTACAATATTGGACCGGGGAGGGGAAAAAGCTATGGGTGACATGTGTATCTGTCGTCAACAGAGCAGGGGGCAATAGCTACAGATGACGTATCCATCTGCCTCTCAACAATATCAAACATATTTTGATGGCAATTCTAGAGTACATACTGACCTATTAAACATCGGACCATGCCCAGTACCCCAATCTCCACTCCAAATGAGCACTGTACCTTCCAGAAAGCCACTTACACTATCCTCTTAGAAATCAGATGAGTCTATATTAACATTTATAGAAAATCAACCAAACTGATCTTTGATTCCAAAGATCAAAATGCACAGTAATTGCCTTTCGGGTCTTCAGCCACCGTGGGCTACGATTGATCATTTTGGTAATCAATATTGGCTCCTCTACGGCTTTCAATCAGGGAGCAGAGGTTGCATGTTTATAAACTGATCAACGTATGTGCTCTGTGCTGCCATAATATAGCATCTTTAATAGCATGACTGTCAAGATATGCAATGGCCCATTTTAGCCTTTCTAACAGTTTCCCTTCCACTATCCTTCCTGAAAATAATCTTTAATCATTTTCCTGCACCCCTTTTCCAGCCATGTTCCCCTTCAGTGGCATTCTTTCTTAACGGCCAGGTAGATACACCAATCAACATGGGCCAATATGTGTTAATCACAACCCACTTCCCCATTACCACCCGCACTCTCAACTCCATCTTGTCAGTGACAAACTTCTAGCCCCTCCTTCAAATTCCATTCACTAATCACAGGTATGCTCATTGCCTCATTGAGGAACTGTTAATGTCAGAGTTTATGAGAGCGGCTGGCCCGTAAAAACTAAACTGAGAGATAAGATTACAGGCAAACAAAGGGCTTGGCATGATCAATTGTCAAAAAGATAAATTATCTTTTGTATCACCTAAATATGAATACCTATATATTAACAGATCCACACAATCTGAAAACCTTTTGGAATTGTCCTCAATGTGTTTTTCCAGAAGTGTAGAGGATACAGTAGTTCATCACTTTACTTATGGGAAAACACATTGTTAAATCAGTCTTGTACTCTATTGTGACACCGGGGCCACAACAAGGTTGTTCTCAGTGTGAGAAGACTTCAATCCACTCAACACCCTGCTATTTGTTTCACTTTCAGAGATTCTAAACTGAGGTGTGGATCCAGGGGACACAGCATATAAATGTATATTTTAAAAAAGAATGGGGGTCATTACGAGTATGCCGGTCCGGACCGGCCTACCCCGAGTTCTGCGGGCGGGTGCTCTCCCGCACCCCAGGTCTGACCTGGCGGGTGGAACGGTACCCGCCCGCAGACCATGTCGGATGCACCGGCACCATTCGTGAATGGTGCCGGTGCATCTGACCTTCCCATTCTCTTTGAGTCCTATGGGGCTCAAAGGGAATGGGGAGGATTTCATTCCAGCGCCCGCGAAAGGGCGATTGCCGGGTCTGGCGAGGCTGTAATGACCCGGTAATTGCCCATTCGCTGGTGCTGGAAAGATTTGGCGGCAGCCTGACGGTTTTAGGGATACTTGCACACTTCTGTGTAGAAACACATGATGATAATGATGTTGACCTGTGGTCAGCACTTGGCACTGGGAGTCAGACAGAGGGCTAGGAACTGGTAGTAAGGGCCACACAGAGGGCAGCACTGGGCACAGAGAGCTACATGAAGTTTGAAATTGGCAATGAGAGCCACATGGAACATTGAGATTCACAAGAGGTAGGGGCACGAGCAGAATGAACATGTGGTTTGCAATGGCAGTGCTGGAATATATTATAAAGCAAGGCCTCCATGACACAAGCAGCATCATTCTGGGTACCACTGGCATATATGCTTGCGACAAGTCTCATGATTTTCTATTGAGACAAGAAGCATGAAAGTTGCACTACTGCTATACATTATGGAGGCAGGTCTCTTGCTGTTCTTGGGCATACAAGTAGCTTAACTATATGCTTTACATTGGCATATATTCTACATATTCTTGACCCAAAGTGTCATGATGTTGTGGCAACACTGGCATACATACTTGATTTCCTTGTGGCAGAGCCAGCGTGACACTTTTTTTTATATGCACATGTGTAATGTTGGTGACCTTGCACTGTTAAAATATTTAATGTGCTCTGCCTAATAGCATTAATTGTAAGTTGTTTTACTTTAAAACCAATCTTTTGGAAATGTGTGCTGGGAAATTAACCATTTCCACTCATTCTTTCAAACTAATTCTCATGTTGAAATCCTAATTTGTTCAAGCTCTAACAATTGGAGGAAACCACATAAACGCCAAGACTTTAAAAAGTCTCCAGTCACTCTGCTCTGCTAAACTTTCCATTTCAGAAGCATTTCTTCTTGTGAGCAGGATAACCCTCGGATTGCCTCTAATGTGATCTCCCTGGGTGACAGCACGAATAATATGTTATTTAAAAGGGTGGACTACATTTAATTATTTGTGATATACTTTGAAACAAAAGGAAATAAACTCATTTCACTCACTGAAAGGGAATCATTTTTGGAAGAAGCAGAGGTTATGAGAAATGGTTTTCAAACAGAAATGCTTCAGTCAACTCCATCTGGTTCACTAATTTGAAAGAGGCACTGACTCAAATCTTGTGTTTCCAGGGCTACACTTAATCTCTGTGCATGTCAGGAAATTGAACAGTGCCACATTATTTCAAAACAAATAAGCAATAGCAAGTGTAACAGTATCCACCTGGTTACAGGAAGCTCTTTCTGTTATGCAAGCCTCCTCATTGGCCCCAGGCGGAGAGCCAAGGGAGGCGACTTGCATGGAAAACAGAGCACTTCCATCAAGAGCAGGTGCAGAAACCACTGTACTCTCCTCTTCCCACAAACCTCTCCAGTCCTTATGTTTCTTTGTGTACACTGTCTTTTGAATGAATCACATCCCACACAGCTATAAGTATTCCTTGGCTCACTCTGTTTGACGCCCAAGTACAGGCTACGTGCAGCATAGCTAAAGCTGGTGCTAAAGAGCCATCTGTGAATAGAAACTAGGTAGCGGGGGCTGAGCTTGGGCTGAGCTTGGCCCGAGTCGGGAGTTGTGCTATCCTCATTCTGGCAGGCAAGCACACTTTTCCAAATAGGCTTAAGTGGGCTTAGATGTTCTGAATGTGCTGCCAAAATCATATTCCCATTCCCTATGGCATGTTCTTCATTAATGCCAATCAGCAGAACATTGATTTAGTCATTAACTCGTGACGTGAGGTTCTTCAACAGCATCCACTAAACTGAAATGTTTTTTTATTGATTTAGCTGATCGAAATCAACGTTTCAATGTATACAATAAATGCAGTATTTTAGATTTCTTCAAACATTCGTTCTCTATACATCAGTACAAAAATTCACTACACAGCTACAGCGTTTCGGGACAGAAAAATATGCTTTTAGTGCCCCTGTCTTGCGGGCCGGTGTACTAATAGAAATATTCCCCTCACCGCTGGGCCATTACCGAGTCAGGTAATGCCCCAGCGCCTTCGTTAAGGCCCTCTCGGTGCATATTGCTTAATTAATCTTCCCCAGGGTATCTCAAATCTGCAATTCAGACCTACCTCCAGACCAGGAGCCTAGGATCATCAGGCCAGAATAAACCTATCTCTGCTTCTTAAATGCACAAACACACAGGTTTTGGGGGATAACAGGCTAATGCATTGTTTGCATTGTTGGCAAGTCATATCCCCAGGAAATACGATACCTCTACCTCTCTACCCCTTCCTCTTCAGATTGGCCTCAAGCACATCCAGTAACGATTAATGCCAGCCTACTCCTCAAACCATGATCCCTTCCCAACCTCAAATACTCAGTACTCTAAATCCACCTACATCACATTAAGGTAACTTCTCCATTCCCACCATTTACACCTGGTTATAAAAAGGATGTGCTCACTCCCAGTGTTCTTTGAGGCATTTCTTAAGGCGTCCTGGTTGTCACTCCAATCCTCTGTGACGAGCAGCATTTCTATTACTGGCACATTAACTCTTGCTTGCACCCCACCTGTATCCCCTTGGCGATGATTCTTATATATAAAAAAGAAGACAACAATGCTCTCCCTCTTTTGCTGTCAGCTTGCTTCTCCCCGACCTTGGAGCACCACTTTAGGCTTGAGAGATGGAGTACTCAGCTTCGTGGTGCCCTTTGAGGAATGTAGACTCCTCCTTTTAACTTTCATGCTCATCATTTCACTTTGAAAAATCGCTTCTCTGGGTTTCAGTAGGATATAAGCGCCATTCTGAAAGTGAATTTATGGAAGTGTTAAAAAAATCAGGTGAGGGGTGGCTGGTGGCTGATAAGAGGGAATGCATTTGCCCTGAGCAAGTTAGAATGAGGTTTCAGAAGGCGCTCAACCTGCCAACCTACACATTAAGGAATATAAAAGGGGTGCATTCATATTTTAGCTATTTCTCTGAGCCAAACGCTGCTGCCTCCAGCCACACACTCTCTTTCAGAACCACCACAGGACCCGCAGACCATGCACATTGCTGTGGGGCCCATTGTAAAGCACAATTACTTAACAGAATGCTGCATCAGCTTGTCTTTCCATGCAGAGCCATGAATATGATTTGAAAGAGTTAATATATATATATATATATATATATATATATATATATATATATATATATATATATATATATAACAATTTCCACCAGACTAATGTAAACAGAAAACCTACTTTTTCTATGTGTCAAGGTGAAAAACATGTTTTATTTACCCCTATACAAAGGTTTTTGTGGCCCAGATGGCAAGCAGGTCCAGCAAACTATTTAAAGTACCTAACTGGACCCTGTTAGAAATAGTATTTGTTTATTTATTTATTTAATTGTTCTATATAGAATGTTATGTTATTTCTAAAGGGTGGCAGGCAAGCTGTCAAAACAAGAAAATAATGTATAGACCGTTTAATCTCAGCTCTCCAATCCCGTAAATATTAGTTCCAAAGGGGAAACAGTTTGTATTGATTTACACGGACTCATAGAAAAAGAAAATGCACAATGTCAACGGTTTCGGTCCGTTTCCTGAATAGAATGTGTATTAACACGTTTAAAGTAATGATTACCTCTTAGGAGGATGTGGCAATTTTTGCCATATATTTAACTTCCCACTTTGTCAAATTTAGAAACATTATAATCTAACAGGATCAGACAGTCATTAAAAAATATAGACATGTTTATTGAAAAAGTTGACAGCTTTGAAATAATACCTCATGTCCTGTGGTGGAAGTCTCTGCCCATGTTCATTAATGTCCCCTCCCGGACTCGAGCACAAATAGTATTCTGATGAAGGGAGCTGACCAATTGGGCCATTATTTTATCGCCAATATCAGCCCAACTGTCCCTTTCTTCAACCATCTGTCTCGTTCTCTCTCCAGCATTATAGAACCCATGCATTCTGCATTCTATAGAATGCCACACATCTGGTTTCTTCATACATGACCACATGCTAATCTTTCACAGTAACATAAAGTCATAAAAAAATCACAAACTTAAATTGTAATAACAATTGGTGGCGGATGTGGTTGCATGCACAACACGGAATACTCTGCGATCCGCAACACTCTTACAGGAGAAAGAGTGAAAGATGGCGGGCAGTGTGTCGGAAAACACACCCATGTGAAATTGCACTCAGAAAATATGACTTTGCGCCTGATTCGCTGCTTAATGTATTCTGGTTTATTACGGGCTTGCTGTTAGGGAGCTTTATCACTTGAATGCCAAATCCCCTGAACCTGTGAGATCCCCAGCACTTGTAGCTTATCTTCTGGACCGTGGTCTTGTTTTCCTGAATGAGGGGAGTCGTTTCCCCCTCATTCATTCTTTTTGTTCCTGGTCTTTGTGTTTTTACTTTGTTTTATGGAGTCATGCGTGCCATACTTTTTGAAGGCATCTGTGTTTCACTTTTGGAGCACTCAGCACCCTCTGTGCAGTTGTGCTGGTATCCCTTTGGGCTCTCCATTTTATATTATTTTATTTTCCTTAATAACTACTGTTCTCAAGGTTAAAGGGATACATTGTACCCTTCTTAGCTTGTCCTTATGAGAGATCAGCACACACCACCCCATGTGGAGTGCCGAGAGGTTAAGTAGTATAAACTATTTTACTGCTCCTGTAACAATCCTATTACAGTGATAAGCATACAGTTATGGCTGGTGGCAGTGGATGTGTTCTCCCAACCTTTGTGCACTCCAACCAGCTCTTTATCCCCACCTTTAAAAGAGCCAAGGCTGGAGGCGTGAGCTTTCCTGTCCTTGCACTGAAAATCTACTACCATCACTTAGGAACGAGTCCTCCCTCACAGTGTTCCACAGAACGCTGAAAACCAAACTATTCAACCAGTCCACCCATCCTGTAAAAAAAAAGATTAGACAGTCCACTTGCAACCCTGGAACTTGTCTACTCTTTATGAAGTATATCTCATAAATGTAAATGTAAATGTCATCTCCAATGCTTTTTCACTGTACCACTGTGCCTATGCAAGTCCTTCTGTAACAGCGCGACGATGACCCAGGGCCGCCTGTGTGCTTTATAAATTCAAATAAATAAATAAATATTGGCTTGAAAACTGTCTTCACAGCTGCGGCTATGCACAAAAGGATCACTGGTTTCTTTCTTTTTCCACCATTTCTTGTATAGCTGTCCTTTCTTGGTCCTTCTACCGTCCTCAGTGTGCCAGGTCCTGGTTTGAGTTTTGTCTTTGGTGGGAACCCTTTGTGTAGCCCACTGAGGCTCCAGTGTGTCTGCGTGGACAGTAGGCATGACAGGAACCCGAAACTCAGCTATCCTTTGTCTTGTAGTATTTATGAAAGGAGCCATTTTCCAGCTGCATTTTCTTCACAACTCCTCAGGTACTGTGGGACTCGTGTTAGTACATACCTCCAATCATTTTGTCGCGCTGGAGTGCTGATTCCAGTGTTTGGGTGTTTACCCAAACTATTTGCCCAGGCCTAACACTTGTGCACCTATTGGGAGACTTCCCCAAGTTCCCTGAATTCAGGGTCCACCAGAGCATTTTACTTACATGTAATAGAAGAATCCTCTTGAACATTGCCTTTTCTGCAGCTGTGCCTTACCTTCTCTACCTCCAATCTGACTTTTAAGAACTCATACCTAGATAGGGATGGACTGCTAAAGCCTTAAGGGGTCTGAAAAGTGTTACACATCTTTGAAAGTATTGAACTGCTATTTCTGGTTTTGAATAACCCTTAATATTCCTACAACAGAACATTTTCGGAGTTGCTATAACAAATAATTTGACTTACCATTGAACTGTGTTCATGATCTGTATAGTTCCCTGCAATTGGTTTATTCACCTGAAGTATTGCTTATGTTTTCTATAGTGGTGATTAGTTAAAATGGCACTTACTTCCCTGAATAATTGTACCTCGTGTACAAAGAATAAATATCTATTTTACTATAACTACAAGTGTGTAAGAATTTCATTGGGCCTATATATTAACTGTGTTCAGTGTACTTACGTACAGCTCACATCTCCCTCCTAAAACAAGCATGGCTGCTCTGCCATACTACCAAACCTTTGAGTAGTACAGATTTAAGACTTGCGATGGTGCATGTGTACAAAGGGATAGTTTTTAAAGTCTTCCCCCAGGTAGACTTTAGGAAATCTTCCCTAACCTTTGTCTAGGCTTATCTCCTGTTGAGGCTGATATATCCTTTATCATATGAATGTCACTGCTCAATTTCTCTCTTTCTTTCTTTCTTTCTTTCTTTCTTTCTTTCTTTCTTTCTTTCTTTCTTTCTTTCTTTCTTTCTTTCTTTCTTTCTTTCTTTTTCTTCCCTTTGAAATTCTCTGTTCTACTTGGGGTTCTAGTAGTTTTCCCACTCTGTTTCCTTTAGTCACTAACTTCAGACCTTCTTAAAGCAGTGTGGTGTGCATTTACAGGCCCTAACAGAAATCCCTGACCCTGAAAAACTACATCAAACAGTGCCACCAAAAATGGCTGTTCTTTGTTTTTCCTGCTACAAGTGTGGCAAGCATTTTAACTTTTCACCAAGAACAACTCTGCATTTGCTTTCTTGCATCTGAATCACAAGAAGTTATGCACTGCATTGAGAATGGCTCTGCATTTGTTTTTCTTCATCTGAATAATAAGAAGTTTTGCCCTGCATTCAGAACAACTCTGTGTTTTCCTTTTCATGGATCTGAATAACAAAAAGTATGCACTACATCCAAAATGGCCTTGTCTTACTGTTAACACGTGAGGGGCAAGGATGTCATCATTGCAACCTGACACAGCTTTTGTGTTCCCTTTCATGAGAATCGCAGCGCTCAAAACACTGCAAATGATAAAAACGGGTTTTTCCTCTTTATTCTGAGTAAAATCATTGAGCCCTTTGCAGTACCCCTACGTGTCAATGCACCAGCAGCAAATGCAAACCCACTCAAAAGGACAAATGAAAAGAATCCCATGACCTACAGAGCAGCATTTGAAATGTTAGATGAAAAACGGCTTGCACACATGTTCTAAATAAAGAAAAATGACTTTTAAAAACCATTGTGAAAGGGAACGTTGCTCAAATAGAAAATGTCAGTGACATATGCTATAGGTGGAGTCATGAATACAGCCATGTAGATTATGTTCTCCCCCACAAGACTTCCACCCCCTTGAGGCCCAGAATACTAATAAAACCAGTTTGTGGGCTCAGGCACAGAACTCAATTGACAGCCTTGCCGCCCACTGGAAGTCGCACCAATAAGTGAACCATTCCGCAATGACATGCAATGTGGCTGAGGGCGTGATGATTCTCTGTTCTACCAGACTATAAGGCAGTACTAGCAGGGAGGCCAAATAATTCAAGCATGGCCAGAGTTTGACCAAGGAGGGTGAGTTTCTCCAGCACCCACTCCCAAGGACAAACTGACACATTTCAAAAACCATAATAAAAGTCTTTTGTTGCAAGCTGAGCCAGGGGGAGACATTTGGCTGTGGGGGATGAAGCACCGCCCTCCCATATGTGACAGATCTTCCAAATTGACCGTAAAGGATATATTCTTTTTAGGCATTTCTCCCAGCACTCAGAATAGGAAAGAATTTTGTGTTATGATATTTTTCCATGTGATTTTCAGATAGTTGGTTAGAGACTAAGCGCTTGTTCCTAGGACTTTGTGGACTGAAATGTCAAGTAAAGACTTGATTCTGGCTAATTATAAATTTCAACAAATATGAAAGTTGGTGGAAAGATGGAGATGGACATTATCAACATGTTTAATCATTTGCAGAGTTATCACTATTATGCATTTCACGAAAAAGACAAAAAGGTGTCACTGGGCCATGCTACCTAGCACAGAGTTGGCAATTGGCTTGGCTAATTTCCTATGACCCCATGAAACTGCTTATCTATTTCTTATTGCGGTGTCTAGTTTAAGTTTGAAGTTATGATACATGTTGGGGAGAATTCTCAAAAATGTGCTAATTCCTCTGTACCTTGGAGACCTCCAGCTCTTTTTGCTGAACTTTGGGACCATGGACTTGTAATTCTATTTGTTTCTGTGTTTGCTTCTTTTCATTATGGAGTCTAACCAATTCCATAGGCATCATATTTTACAATTGTGTCACGCAGCACCTTCAGTGGCACAGGAAAGTCTTTTAGATTTCCCAATGTTTAGACACCGTCTCTGGGATAAACTACTGTTTTCCAGAGCAGTAAAGTGAAATTGACTTCATTAGCATTGTACTTGCTAGACCCAGCACACACTATCTTACAAAAGCATGCTAGAGGGGTTAGCTTGTATCCCCTGTGTCTAAATGCTCATGTAACATTTTTTTTATGTTACCCTTTCCTCAATTGACTGGCTGGTAGCAGTGGTTTTGTTTTAAACTACCAAGGTTTGCATTCACTGTGACCGTTTGCAGACTCGGTAACATTAACCAAGGAAGCCATCTTTTTCAGAATGGCGTCCAGCCATCCTTATTAAAATGGTACTAGGTCTTCTTTTTTCGCCATGTCTTTTGTGGAAAGGTTTTTCTAGAGTTTTTCTCTGCACGCCAAACCAGGTTTGGTCTCTTTGTTCATTCGCCTTTGGCGGGCTTCAGGAGTGAAACCCGCCTCTTGCTCCAGAGTGTCTGGGGTAGGCAGGAAGTGAGGGAGGTGCCCGAAACTCCCTGTACTTAGTCTCCTAAGAGATCCAAATGCACTCTGTGATAATTGGCTGGCTTACTGTCAGGCAAGGACAGCCACCCTGCTTGGTGAGTGACAGCTAGGCTGGAATGAATGGGAGAGAACTGAATGAAAGGCATGTCTCTTGGCTTGGAATCCAGAGTTGACCACTGGATGAAGGAACCAAAGAAGAGCTTGAAGAGGACAGCTGCTGCAACTCCTGGACCATTGGTTTGCCCGATGAAGCCCTGCTGCAGTTCCGATTTGCCAAGTTCTCATCGACAGAGAAGCCCCTGCAAGGACCGCTTCTCCCTTTGAGTTGGTGCGACCAATAAACTCCCAAGTAAGCCACCTGGACATCCATCACGGAGCTGGTTGAATTTCCTCAGAGTTGCTGCAGGAAACCATAGAGCGAGGGAGAGGGACACCAGATTGTCTGTGTTGCTTGGAAGCTGACCTAAAGGTTTTGGAAGATCCTCTGGACTCCCATGAAGCAGGACTGACCAAGCCTGACCCCCCCTCAGTTGAATGCGGGACCTCAGATGTGAGGAAAGTCCATCTTGACAGCCAGGAGCTGTGCTTATTGCTATTTGCTGTACCGCAAGGAGCTGAAACGTGAAACAGCTACTGAAAGTAAAGTTTGTGGCTGCCAGCTTTGGCGGTGCCCATACAATGTAGGAGTCCCCCGATGTCCTCCCTCTTGTCCCCACAACTGAGGCCCAGGAACAAAGAGATCTGCAGAGCTGCACAGGAACAAAAGTCTTCAGCTGCATCTTTTCTTCTTTACCAAGGTACTGAACCAGTCTAAGAGAACGTATCTCTTTCAGTGGAAGTGCTTGTAACTTCTGCAACTCACAAGTCTAATCAGCTTGTGACCACACATTTGGTTCTTATTTTTATCAAAGACTCCTAAGAACTTGTTCAAAGATGTTTCCATTTACTTACCTGAAGTGCTGCACCCTATACAAAGACTTTGGCCTATTGACTTTGGCTTAGCCTATTGAATTGAATGACCCCTATACGTGCTATCTGAACGTATTTGCCCTGCTTATGAATATGTTTAGCTTCTTGTGTGCCTTTTACCTACTTCTTAAGAGTGTTCTGAATGCCAACAGTAAGATATGTCCCCAGCACCCTTGTTACTGAAGTCACCTGTGGGTTTAGGTTCTGTCTGTGGGCCATCCCAAAAGGGTCTTGTCTGATTCAGAAACTCAGAGTGTACAGTATTGAAGTATATTTGTGTATTACTATTCTATTGTTCCCATCTCAGGAAGGTGTTATAGCTGACTGATAAATAAATTATTAATTGCTAATGCAAGAAACCTTGAGTGTAAGAGTTTATTTGAATACCTGTAACTGTGAATATTTGTGTAACTCCACTACAGCTCACATTTCCCCTCTTGTGATAAGTCTGGCTGCTGAACATGCTACCAAAACTGTGTAGTAAAAGCTTATACCAAAGGTTGGGTTGCCTATACATGTAGTCATAGTTGTTTGTAGTGTTACCAGAGGGTACTGCATGCAAACTTTGCCTAGCAATGCATAACTCAGTTTTGTTAAAAAGTTGGCCAAGAGAACAAAGAACTGTAATAAATGACAAACAGACAGATGGTGCTCTCCCTCTTGAACCAATCATGCCAGGAGTACTCCCCTAGATTGTAAAATGAATGATGTCATTTGGGCTATATAAGGGGGGACTGTACTACACAAAGGAACACCATTGTAAATCCCATTGAAACCCCATGGAAAATCCCATTGAAAATCCCATTGAAAGTCCCAAATTGCCAGTATAATTAATTCACCTCTCCATAGAAGAATCTGTATAAGCCTGTGTATATTAGTGTATTCCGTTGTCTGTATAAGTTCTTAGTATCATTTTGAAATAAATCAATTAATTCCCCCATCGAGCTTCACGTTCAATATTGTTGCCATTCGAAATTACCAATTGTGCCGAGTGTTCTTAATAATTATCGTCATTAAAGTATAGCATCAACAGAATTAGTCTCTGTGTTACTAAAAATCGAATTTGCCAGCGTATTGTGTGCATTACCCCACGAACTTCTAACTTGCATCTTTCCATTAAAAAACTAAAACCGTAGTCCCATTGAGAGTAACCCCGTTTGTCTAGAATCCTATCTGTTAGATACCTCTGTCCTTGTCCTTAAAAAATAATTTCTGATTTTGAAAGCTAAGCCCCTTTCCTTAGCTACCTGTCATTGTAAATCCTGTGTAAGACCCCATCAAATCCTTCAGATTTATTTCCCACACCTTCACAAATACATACATTGCATACTTTTCCATACAGTTCCTACCATTTACCCTGTAAAAATAGGAAACAAAGCATACGATTATTTCTTATATCTCCTAACATCCAATAACACCACCTTACGAAGCCAAGCGTGCTCTGTGCGCTTACTATTGTACTCATTTCTAAAGCACATTCAACTAACAGATTCTAAATAAAATATACAGAATGCACATAGGCAAAGAAAAGTGAACGTACATGCTATGCACAGTTATCAGAAATCACTAGTACTGCAAAAACAAAGAAATCCATGTCTACATTAACAACAGTGTTATTAACACACATATTTACTACCGTATTTCTTTCTCAATTGCAGTGAAGACCAATCTCCTGAAAAGCAGCAGTGTCTGAAGTACGAACGAGAACTCAGAAGAAACCTACTCTTTCCATCCAAAAAAGTAAGTGCAATACTGCCATATTGTTCTAACTGTTGCTTAAATTCTAGTAATCTAGAAAAAACGATTGTATTAATCCTGCAATATTAGATTCAGTATTAGTGCTTCCCTCAACAGCTCCATACTTTCTATTGCAATCTGAACACCAGTATAGTAACACACAAATACAAGAATAGCCTTCCCAGCTGGATGTAGCAGCCCATTGCACAATCACACACCTCTACATACATCCTTACCATCATACTCAGACACTCATGTACAAAGCGCACACACACTGCACAAAATCCCAACCCACACTTTATTTTTTTCTCCAACAGACCCCAAAGAATGCCTACCAAAAAGCAATTCTGTAGAAAGCAACGCAAAAGTAAATGAAATCAAACTAAAATTCTCCAAAATTAGCATGATCCTCTAGCAGAATTTGTACAAAAAGTTCAAACAAAACAGCTTATAAAGTCATTAAGTGAAACAAAACAAGCTTCCATTATAGAAACTTTGCCTCCTCTTTCAAAATGTAAAACGAAACAGAAAATGATTAACAAGATTGCAGCTACGACTAGTGCTAACACTGAACTATAAGGGGGTAATTCATAGAATTCAGCGCACAAGTGGCGCACGCGGCTGGCGCACAGTGTGCGCGTGCGAATCCCTGCGCCAGCCGCGTGCGCCAAAACCCATTTCCGCGCACAGCGTATTCATAGATTCCAGCCACCAAAACCAGCCGTGGTGCACAGTGGCACAGCGACCTTGCAGCAGCGACAGTTACGCCCCCAAGAACGCCTTCCGCGCAGGGAAAAGCCATCAAAATCCCCAATCCAGCGCAAAGGGCTGCGCTAACCCTGTACCAGCACGGCAAGCGGGCTACGTGTATCACTGGGGTGCGCGGGAAGTACCTCACGCGATTGGCCCCGTGCGAGAAGGGTACGCGTATTACAGGGGTGCGCGGGAAGTTCCACACGCGATTGGCCTGTGCGCGTGTATTTCAGGGGTGCGCGGGAAGTTCCACACGCGATTGGCCTGTGCGCGTGTATTTAGGGGCTCGCGGGTGGTTTCACACGCGATCGGCCCTGGGGGAGCGTGTGCGTGTATTTCAGGGGTGCGTGAGAAGTTCCACACGCGATTGGCCTGGGCGTGTGTATTTCAGGGGTGCGCGAGAAGTTCCACACGCGATTGGCCTGGGCGCGTGTATTTCAGGGGTGCGTGGGAAGTTCCACACGCGATTGGCCTGGGCGCGTGTATTTCAGGGGTGCGCGGGAAGTTCCACACGCGATTGGCCTGGGCGCGTGTATTTCAGGGGTGCGTGGGAAGTTCCACACGCGATTGGCCTGGGCGCGTGTATTTCAGGGGTGCGCGGGAAGTTCCACACGCGATTGGCCTGTGCGCGTGTCTTTCAGGGGTGCGCGGGAAGTTCCACACGCGATTGGCCTGGGCGCGTGTATTTCAGGGGCTCGCGGGTGGTTTCACACGCGATCGGCCCTGGGGGAGCGTGTGCGTGTATTTCAGGGGTGCGCGGGAAGTTCCACTCGCGATTGGCCTGTGCGCGTGTATTTCAGGGGTGCGCGGGAAGTTCCACACGCGATTGGCCTGTGCGCGTGTATTTAGGGGCTCGCGGGTGGTTTCACACGCGATCGGCCCTGGGGGAGCGTGTGCGTGTATTTCAGGGGTGCGTGAGAAGTTCCACACGCGATTGGCCTGGGCGTGTGTATTTCAGGGGTGCGCGAGAAGTTCCACACGCGATTGGCCTGGGCGCGTGTATTTCAGGGGTGCGTGGGAAGTTCCACACGCGATTGGCCTGGGCGCGTGTATTTCAGGGGTGCGCGGGAAGTTCCACACGCGATTGGCCTGGGCGCGTGTATTTCAGGGGTGCGTGGGAAGTTCCACACGCGATTGGCCTGGGCGCGTGTATTTCAGGGGTGCGCGGGAAGTTCCACACGCGATTGGCCTGTGCGCGTGTATTTCAGGGGTGCGCGGGAAGTTCCACACGCGATTGGCCTGGGCGCGTGTATTTCAGGGGCTCGCGGGTGGTTTCACACGCGATCGGCCCTGGGGGAGCGTGTGCGTGTATTTCAGGGGTGCGCGGGAAGTTCCACTCGCGATTGGCCTGGGCGCGTGTATTTCAGGGGTGCGCACGAAGTTTTACACGCGATTTCAGCAGGGTACGTGTAGTTCAGGGGTGCCGGGGAGTCCTACATGTGATTTGCCAGTGTGGGTCCTCCCAGGTGTTCCCTGTACACCCTCCACGGCCCCTGCAGGCAGCCCACACCACAGGGGACTACCCTGCATCCCTGGTCATGTCCTGCAGGCAGCCCACCCAACATGGGCATGCCCCCCAGCAAAGGCACATGTCTCCTTGCACCAATGATCACCAACTCATGTCCCCTTGCACCCCCACCCCCAGCATTGCGGGGCACCTGCCAGCAGGCCCCCATCCATGTCTCCCAGCACCCCCACCCCCCCAGTCACCAGGGGCAGCCTCCACCAGGCCCCCACCCATGTCTCCCAGCACCCCCACCCCCCCCAGTCACCAGGGGCAGCCTCCACCAGGCCCCCACCCATGTCTCCCAGCACCCCCACCTCCCCAGTCACCAGGGGCAGCCTCCACCAGGCCCCCACCCATGTCTCCCAGCACCCCCACCCCCCCAGTCACCAGGGGCAGCCTCCACCAGGCCCCCACCCATGTCTCCCAGCACCCCCACACCCCCCAGTCACCAGGGGCAGCCTCCACCAGGCCCCCACCCATGTCTCCCAGCACCCCCACCCCCCCAGTCACCAGGGGCAGCCTCCACCAGGCCCCCACCCATGTCTCCCACCACCCCCACCCCCCAGCAGTGCAGGGGCACCCACCACCAGGCCCCCACCCATGTCTCCCACCACCCCCACCCCCCCAGTCACCAGGGGCAGCCTCCACCAGGCCCCCACCCATGTCTCCCACCACCCCCACCCCCAGCAGTGCAGGGGCACCCACCACCAGGCCCCCACCCATGTCTCCCACCACCCCCACCCCCCCAGTCACCAGGGGCAGCCTCCACCAGGCCCCCACCCATGTCAAACACCACCCCCACCCCCCCAGTCACCAGGGGCAGCCTCCACCAGGCCCCCACCCATGTCTCCCACCACCCCCACCCCCCAGCACTGTGGGGCACCTGCCAGCAGGCCCCCACCCATGTCCAACTCATGTCACCCACCACCCCCACCCCCACCCCCCAGCACTGTGGGGCACCTGCCAGCAGGCCCCCACCCATGTCCAACTCATGTCTAACACCACCCCCACCCCCCAGCACTGTGGGGCACCTGCCAGCAGGCCCCCACCCATGTCCAACTCATGTCTCCCACCACCCCCACCCCCCAGCACTGTGGGGCACCTGCCAGCAGGCCCCCACCCATGTCCAACTCATGTCTCCCACCACCCCCACCCCCCAGCACTGTGGGGCACCTGCCAGCAGGCCCCCACCCATGTCCAACTCATGTTCCCCACCACCCCCACCCCCCAGCACTGTGGGGCACCTTCCAGCAGGCCCCCAACCATGTCCCCCTGCCCCCAGGTCCTGACGATACACAATCATGGCAGTAATGGGCAGCATACCCAGCACAAACACCCAGCCAAGGATTGCATCCACCCACATAGCAAATGCAATTACATGATACAACCCCAATGGCAAGTATGTAAATGAACACATGTCCGTCACACACACATACACAATGGGTGCAAGTGAATGTCAAAACCCATATCATGACATGCATGAAACCAATGAGAAAATACCACAAAAGAAAGTTATAAAAACATGTATTCTCGAAGAAAATGAAGTAAACTAATCAAACATACAACAATGGGGATAACAAAATAAATTGTCCATGTCCGATAAGTAATGTAAAAATCCAAAAAACAAAGGAATCCAAAAACTAATGTTGTCCAAAGCAAAATCATGGTGAAAAAAAATAAGGAAAAACCATTGCCTCATGGTGAACACAAATATAAATCAAAAAAATGTATTTTAAAAAATCCAACTATACACAAGAATATTCCAGGGTCCATGAGCCCAACACTATAAATGAAACCTACTACTACCTAATAAAAAAACTATATACAGAAAAGTGGCCATTGTCCGAGCGGTCCAAAAAAATCTCAAAAAATAAAGGAAACCTAACACTAACTAACTAAAGAACTATATACAATGGCAGCGGGCAAGTCCTGCGGCTCACTCTGTGATGTTGCCGGCCAGGGCATCATCGAACTCCATGTCGATGTCCTGGAGGCGGGACTCTGTCCTGGCCCCGAGGTCTCGCAGGGATAACCCCATGTTCACCTCAAACTCCCTGCGAGCTTCCTCGAGGCACTCAGCCCGCCTCAACGCCCGACGCATGGAGAACTCCGCCCTGACCATGGTGAGCCGCTCCTCTTCCGCCCGCTGCCGCTCCGCACCTATCCGCTGGACCAACTGCTCCCACACGGAAGACACTACCATCCCAGGGTTCTCCTGCCCTCCGGCCGATGCCTGCCCCTCTGATCTTGATGGCCCCGAGCCATGATGCCTCCCACGTCGAGCCTGCTGCTGCCTCCGACGCCACTGCCTCTGCCAGCACGACGGCATCCAGGATGATGGAAACCATCGACGCCGTCGTGCACGTGCCCTGCCCGATGATGCCGTCACATCCTCCATCTGCTGAGGTCCAGTTGCTGTGTTGTCCACCCCTGCTGGACCTCTGACTCCCGACTGTGGCAGGGATGGGATCCCCACCGAGCTGGCTGCATTGGTCAGGGCAGGTCCACAGGGGGCCCTGGTGGCATCTGGGCCGGAAGACGGCAAGGAGAACGACTGGCGTATAGTCTCCACAGAGGAGGAGAGGGCCGCCAGATTGGCCGACACATGCAGGAAACCCCCGAACATGGCCGATCCCAATTGGGCCACGTCGGCACGGTGCTCTTCGTGATGACGTGCGTGCTCCTCCTGGGAAGCACGCACGGCATCACGAATCACAGCCGTGCGCATCGCGACCCCAATCAGGACCTTCTCCACACGGCCAGGGGTCCCCTCGTCCGCAGGTGGAGGGGAGTCAGATGACATGGACATCCCCTCTACCTGCGGACGGGCCTGGGACGGGGCATCCCTGCTGGTGCAAGGTGGTGCACCCACAGGTTCAGGGACAGCGACATGCACAGGCCCCTCCACGGTGACCTGTGCTGCCTCCTGCCCCTGCCCCTGGACTGCACCACTTGCACCAGCAGGGATGCCCCCACCAGGCCCCATGTGCGCCTCAGTGGCGGCCTCCTCCTCCTCTGTGGAAACCACCAACCTGGATGGCTCCTCGCCGTCTACCGCCGTAGCAGGCCCCTGTGGGGGCTCACCCACCCCTTCCGCTGCAGCCGTGGGGGCATCCCCGCCGCCTTGCTCCACAGCACCGTCTCCGCCCTCTCCTTCACTAGCCGCTGCGTAGAGGGAGACATAGAACACAAGCATCAGGGTACTGTACAATGGTCCCCTAGACAGGAAGCAATAGCAGATGAGTGCCACCGTCAAAGTACACTTCCATCATGTCACACCACAACACATGTGTCAGTCCAGGCAAAACACACACAGTGACAGCCATGGTGCGTGCCATGGACATTTCAATGCATGTCCAATGGACTCTCGAATCATACAATGTAATGGGACTCACATGCATCATGGGTCATGCCTATCACATGCACACACTTCACCTCAGTCACATCCATCTGGCCCCGTACACCCCAATCACAGTGCATACAAGGATGACTAGGCTGCATCAGTGAATCTGTACATTGTCACACACATGTGTCATGCATCCATGGCACTCACAAGTCACAGACACGCAGGTCAGGCACACAAACATGGATACCACATATGTATCTGGCATCAGCACCCATCCCTCGCCCCCAACCATGTCCAGGAACAGAGACTGCCATGCTCTCATGTGTGCAATCTGCACAGGGCTCCCCATGTCGCATTCAAACACATGCAACAACCGTGCGGTTCACACATTACAGGTCGCACATGCATTCCCATGATGTCCCTGCACACATACATGCGTACATGGCCTATGTCACACATGCAGGCAAGTATCAGACAACCAGCACACTGCAACATGCCCTGTCTCACACAGCAATGCTTGGCCACTTACCGCTCAACTCCAGACGGGTCTCCCTCTCAAGGACCTGGGCGTGGAGCGCTGGGTGTGCGTGTTCCAGGACCCTCAACTGGATGGAACTCATGCGGCCCCGGCCCCCCTCCACGAGGCGCCGGGCCTTCATGAGGGTCCTGGACCTCAAGTCCTCCCAGCGCTTCTTGACCTTCTGGATGGTGCGGGTTGCCACCCCCTCCGTGTTGATGGCAACCACACAGTCGGCCCAGATCCTCTCCCGTCCTTCCCTGTTGGCGCGGGACGATCCAAAGAGGGCATCATACTGCCCCAGGACTTGCTCCACCAGGACACCAACTTCGGTGGCAGTGAAGCTGGTGCCCCTCTGCCCCTCTGGCCGGGGGTTGCCACTGGGGTCAGATGTGGATGTGCCCGACATGGCAACCCCAGGGGCAGGAGTGGGTGGGCAACTGGGTCCTGGGGCTGGGCTGTGGAGCGATGTTTTTCGAGTCGGGAGTCTTCTGTACCAGCAGGGGTGGACACAGCAACTGGACCCCTGCAGATGGCTGATGTGCAGGCACCAAATGGCAGGGCACGGTGGCAGCAGGCAGGCAGGCAGGGAGGCAGCAGCAGATGGCACGTGGGAGGCTGCTCGGGGCACTGGGGGGCAGTGATTCGGCCTTCTGGGCAGGAGCGTGGTCTTCCGTGTGTTTTCGCGTGGCCAGCTTGATACGGAGTGATTTGGCACGTGAAAATCCTGCACGTCAGCGTGAAAATCGAGGAAAGGCCCTTAGCGCGTAAGCGTGTCAGCACGCGTACGCGATTTCATTGGACCAAAGGCCCTTACAGCGTAAGCGCGTCTGTGATGTTTTGCGCACGGGCGTTGCCCTGGCAGGGCTTGGAGATCCCGCGTGCCTTTATGTTCTGTACGTGCTTTTCGTGCGGTGCGTGTGTTTTCCATCCGTTGGGGTTCACACGCTATTACTTCACAGCGGGTGTTGGCTACGCGTTCTTCTACACGCAAGGCAGACGGTGAGTGGTACCCCGCTCCCCCAGGCCCGATCGCGTGAAAAAGTTCACGCGAACCCCCGATATACACGTAGCCCGCTCCCCCAGGCCAGATCGCGTGAAAAAGTTCACGCAAACCCCTGAAATACACGTAGCCCGCTCCCCCAGGCCCGATCGCGTGAAAAAGTTAACGCTAACCCCTGAAATACACGTAGCCCGCTCCCCCAGGCCAGATCACGTGAAAAAGTTCACGCGAACCCCTGAAATACACGTAGCCCGCTCCCCCAGGCCCGATCGCGTGAAAAAGTTAACGCGAACCCCTGAAATACACGTAGCCCGCTCCCCCAGGCCCGATCGCGTGAAAAAGTTCACGCGAACCCCTGAGATACACGTAGCCCGCTCCCCCAGGCCTGATCGTGTGAAAAAGTTCACGCGAACCCCCGGTATACACGTAGCCCGCTCCCCCAGGCCAGATCGCGTGAAAAAGTTCACGCGAACCCCCGAAATACACGTAGCCCGCTCCCCCAGGCCCGATTGCGTGAAAAAGTTCATGCGAACCCCTGAAATACACGTAGCCCGCTCCGCCAGGCCCGATCGTGTGAAAAACTTCACGCAAACCCCTGAAATACACGTGCCCCGCACCCCCAGGCCCGATCGTGTGAAAAAGTTCACGCGAACCCCCGATATACACGTAGCCCGCTCCCCCAGGCCAGATCGCATGAAAAAGTTCACGCGAACCCCTGAAATACACGTAGCCCGCTCCCCCAGGCCAGATCGCGTGAAAAAGTTCACGCGAACCCCTGAGATACACGTAGCCCGCTCCCCCAGGCCAGATCGCGTGTGTGACTTCCCGCGAAACCCCGGAATACACGTACCCCACTCAATCGCATGTGTGACTTCCCGCGCAACCCCGAAATACACGTGCCCCGCTCGCACGATTGCTGTATGTTGCCACTTTTGTAATGCGCAGGGACGCTACCGCCTGCCTTCGTGTGGCGGACGTGTTTCGGCTTGTGCGTGTCTTTCGCTGTGCGTGGCTTTGCCCTATTCGATTCCATGAATACGTGTGGTTCGGGTGCGTGTGGGCGTTCCGTCTGCTTCCCTGCAGTACATCCCCAGTTACGCCCTTGTTTTCGCGAGTTGTTCCCCATTCCGCACGTTACGCCCTGTGTTCCGCCCACTTTCTAGTGTATGCGCAGAGGTTGTGCGCTTTCACTGTGCGCGTCGCGCACGTCTTTCGGGATGTTGCAGTGACGTGTGCGCCATGCACGGGTTTGGCGCACATCCCGAGGTGAACACGCGCAGGGACTTCCATGAATCGCACGCGTGCGCGTGCGCCTGTTTTTTTCCGCTTGCGCCTGCTTGCGCGAAGATTTTCAGCGCACGTTTGTTCCATGAATAGGCCCCTAAATCTTGATGTTAGCATACCAAAAAAATTATTTTACAAAAAATGTTTCGCCACAGAGTCCTTCAGAACCTTATAAAAACAGGATAGAAATCCCACACAACCCTTAAAGCCTACCGTAGAAATTGAATTCTAGAAGCTCTTATAGACAGTGCACTCCTTCTCAAAAGGAAATTATTTATTTTAGTTTTAAACAGAATGAAAGCACTATCAAAACTAAGTACTAAAGTACAAAAAAGACTTCTCAATAAATGAAATATCAACAGAGATAACTTCATAAACATCTGTGGAGGTGAATGGAGTCACACCACAAGCACAAAACCATATTTCAATGACTGAAGCATACAAACAAAAGCAAACAAACCCAATTGCCATACATAGAAGGGTATGAAAAACTTCCCAAAAATATCCCCAAAAAACTCAGTATTACCTGTCCATTCCAATGAACCAATACGTCCAGTCTACAAATGGCCGTGCACATCAATGTGTAACATTGCCAAAAAATCTTTCAAATCTTTACGCCAGTTCCTCAATCAGTATGTAAAAAGCAAAGACAAATTAAAAACTAAACTACTACAAAATATGGACCCGTGTCCAGTGCACAAATACACAAGACTACAAGGACATTCATTAGCCTGCATTTGGGACCTATTTGCAAAAGCACCTTCCACCATATCAAAATGATACCAACACATCATTCAAATATAATAAATCTGGTCCAAAAACTGTACTTTGCCAAAAGTCCTGCTTTAGTACTAGTCAATTGAAATAACAATCTTCTACATGGCACAGCCATACATCTACTCAAAGAAATAGAGCATATCCAGAAAAAATATTTTGGAATTGAAAGCCACTTACAAAATGCCATAGATTTACAACAGACTAGCAACAACTGTACAGATGGAAACCTTCTTTTACACACATACAAAAAATAAATATTACATTTTAAAAGTACATCTGCTGCAGTACCAAACCATGTGTATGTGTGTTGCCGCAGGACTTTTTATTAAAAATAGCACAAAAACTGTAGACATAATGTACAAAATAGAAGACAATGAAGATTCCAAACGGATCCAAATAGCTCTCTATTTTATAGCAGAAAACGAATACGCGATTACTGACCCCTTAATACTTTGCATTTACTGCACTGCAAAACTTGACAGCAACCAAACACCTTCACGTGCTATCACAAATAACTTGGAATTATTTCCATTACCAAAACCCCTGCAACAATTCAACGTATATGAGAGTATCATAATTCAAACAGTGCACCCATTTCAAGCAATATTACGCCTTCAACCAAAAACAGCAAAACTACCTCCCGCTGAATTAGTGAAAGGCATTTGTGGCAATGTAGTTTATTTGCCATTAGATCTCAAAGAAAATGTACACACTCTGCGAGTGCAACGTCCAATAGATCAATCTTTAATTATCTTAGTAAATGGCGTACCTACAAAAGACAAAAAAAATTGGCAACAACGTGTGGACTTACATAAAGTTAGACAAGCCCTGCAATATCTAAAAGACAACAATGAATACTGCAGAGAAATTAATATTGAAGAAAACCTGAGGGAAACCACTGAAATAATTCAAGAGTAATCAGAAACTGGTCAATTTCAACTTCTAGATCCTGCTACAGAATCCAATATTTTAGACAATTATACAATTCACCCATTACACTCTAAAGACACCATAGATGATGCATTGGAAACACACCAAATGCGACAAGCCAAAGGATCTCCAATCAGCATATGGAAAAAAAAGTATAGAAGCACGTGCCTTTCCTCTACTCTTTCCTACTGGAAAAGAAGGAAGGTACGATGATAGAACAACACAAATAACAGCATCAGAATATCGTTCTTTACGAATGTATTCTGAATACCCCAGATTACGACAAAACATGGAATACATATTCCACCTTCTCTTTGAAAGTAAACGAGCAACTCGATGCTAACAAGTTCCACGTACATTGAAATCAGGTACCCATTTTCAAAATATGTCAGCTATGAAATAACTACAAAAAAGTGAGAAAAAATGCGATTTTACAGTCAGGCATTACAAATCTTTTAGCAAACATGCATGGTACAAAGGAATACTGGTTCCAACGTCACAGAGATGTACGCTGTATGATAAGAAACCTTGGCCCACCCACTTAGTTTGTGACATTAAGTTGTGCAGAATATGCATGGGAAGATGTACACACATTCTTACTCATAGCAAACAAAAACAAAACAAACATAGATATAAAAACACCAGGAGAACTCTGTTCTCTAGATCCTTTGAATGTATCAAGATATTTTCATCATCGCTTCATTGCTCTGCTACAGTTCATTTGTAATAAAACTGTTCCTCCCCTCAGAGAAGTGCAACACTTCTTTTGGAGAAAAGAATACCAAGCCAGAGAAGCACCACACATCCACATGCTTTTGATGCTCCTAAATGTGGTCAGGATAGTGATGCCACTGTTTTGCAGTTCATCCAAAAATATGTCACTTGTGAAATCCCTTCACAAACAACACTTAGTGACATTCATGCAAACATTTTACAATTTCAAAGACACAAATGTGGGAAATATTGTTGTCGCAAATATAAAAAGAAAGGGAAATACTACACCAAATGCCACTTTGGTTTCCTTAGACCAGTTTCAACAACAGGTCAAGTAAACAACTTCATGTCTTCAGTTAGACATAGTGTCAAAGGTAAATCACCTAAGAACACATATTAAATGAAACTAATAGAAGAATCAACATACATCAATGATTACAATGCAGTCATTGCCCTCCTATGAAATGCAAACATAGATGTGCAGTACATTGCAGACAATTCCTCTGCAGTTGCACGATATGTCACAACATACTTAACCAAAGCAGAGAAAACAGAACATCAGGATCTCTGGGATGACATATCATGTGACAAAACACTATCACAGAAATTTTACAGCTCAGGCATAAAAATGCTCTCTCATAGAGAATGTGGCTGCTATGAAGCTGCAGACCGTTTAACCGGTACTGCCTTGCATGGAAAATCTGACAATATATTATGGCTAAGACTTGGTCCTGCAAAATCTAGAAAAAAGACTTCTCAAATCATATGAGGACATAGAAACAATAGCCAAAAATGATCCCAAAAGCCAAGTCATTATGAAAAACAATTTACTATACACATACTACCCAAACAGGAGTACCACTTTGGAAACCATGTGTCTCTACCATGTAGCCCAAAACTTTGCATACAAAAAGAATGTTAAATCAGAGGAAAAGAAAGGTAGATACAGTGTAGCAAATTGTGAAAGCAGCTTCATGAAACTTACCAAATGCAGAATAATTAATCATATCAAATTGTCATTAAAAACTCCTCAACAAAAAGAACTTTATTACATTTCCCTGCTACAACTTTTTAAACCATGGAGAAAAGAAGAAGAGTTACTGGATACGTATGACTACTATGAAGACGCTTTCAAAGCGAATGAAAGCACTATAACAGATGTAAACTTTACACAGTACCAAACAATGTTGAACAATGAACAGCAACAGCAAGAAGAACTCCAGGCCCAACTAGATGTGGACACTCCTGACAGTAGTCAACCTTCTGTACAAGGAAGCCAAGAACCACTTGGAGAGCCACTAATAGAAAATGAGGCATGACAGAAGTAGAAAACATACGACCCTGGCGCTAAGGGATTACCGGTACCGGTAAGGGTACCCGTACCGGTAATCCCTTAGCGCCTGATTACGAGGTCCCTTTGCGGGTTCCCACCTTAACGGCTGGTTTTACCAACCGTTAAGGAATGGACCCGCAAAAGGACCTTGGTGTTAATTACGGTACCACAATTTGCGGTACCGTAATTACCGCCTTCCCCATTCCCATTGAGCCCTATGGGGCAAAAATAGGAATGGGGAAGGGCCATGGAGGAAGGGGGAATTACCACCCAGCCAACCTTGTAATGGGGTGGTGATTCCCCCTTTCTCTATGGCGGAGTCGGTAAGTTACCAGCATGGACCATGGTGCTATTAGCACCATGGTTTTCCGCCTGGGTCGTAATGAGGCCCCATGTGTCAGTATGAGCAATCTACAGAAGACTTTGCTGTACTGAAATCACAACTAAACACTGAGCAGCGTAGCTTTTTCCAAGAAATAACAAAACAAATTGAACATGGTGTGCAACATGAAACTAAAAACCGTACCTGCCAAGATTACAAACCTATACTGCTATACATGAGTGGTCAAGCTGGTTCAGGCAAAACATTCTTAATCAAAATCATCAGCAAGTTCCTCCAACAATTGACAAACAACAAACTGTCAGCTGTTGTAACTGCCCCCACAGGTTTAGCTACCTACAGCATAGGCGGTGTAACTTTACACCGATTACTACTCCTTCCAGTAGAACACCAAAACAAATTAGACTATTACAAACTTTCTACAGAAGCTGCAATGGAACTACGCTGAGTTTTCAAAAAAATAAAAATGCTGCTAATAGATGAGGTGAGCATGGTCTCCAACCTAGTGTTGGCTTTAATTTACCTCAGACTACAAGAGGTCCTCAAAACAGACTACTAAGAGCACTTTGGAGGAAAACACATTATTGTTTTCGGAGATCTTCTTCAATTAACACCAGTGAAAGCTGAACCTATTTTTAAAACCTTGTGGCACAAACTGTGCTCTAAAGCTCTTGGCAGCATAGGAAATGTCAACCTTTGGCAACATTTCCAATACAGAGTATTAACTGAAAATAGGCAGCAGTCTGCAGAGCTGACATACGCCAACATTTTAAAAAGTATTAGAGTTTGTGTACTATCTCAAGAAGCACTAACTCTTTTTTTTCATTTGTTTATTTGTTTGGCTGAAATAATTCAACCTTTCAAATTTTCAATTCATCATTACAAAAATTACATACAAATGTATCTATTTTATATATTTCTATTTACACATACTTTAGTTACATTTACATTTTAAAGTTAATTAATAATAAAATTACAGAGCAATTTGTAATTTACCCAACACATACTTTTAAAGACTTACGACTAATCTTGAATTAACTGATTTAAATAATTGACAATTGCTTTCCTCATGGTAAATTTTGTACTACAAAAGACACACCGCCAAATGTCTTTATAATCATAAAAATACATGAAATCTTTGAAAAAAATTAATTTCGCTGCATTTCCAAATTAGGTCAAGAGATTATAATATGTTCTAAAGTCTCTTTCTGCATAGTGTTCTTGCAGAACCGACAGAAATTTAAACTCTTCGGGATCTGTTTTCTCCTTGCCAAGATGTCATCTTAGATATTTGTTTCTTATATATGCAGATGGACATTTAACCAAATAATCTGACATTTGGCGGAGTCTCTTATGTCCAAACAATTCAGTTCAAAAGTCCTTGTATGAAGCACGCTTTTCTCTATTGCTAATCCAGTTAATCTTGTATAGTTTCTTTTTAGCCATGGTTGGGTTTTCTAATAAAAGTTGGAGACTGATACTTGCATCTGATATACTTTCAAAAACCTCTAGTCACCACCGTTGCGAAAAACCATGTTTTGAAGTAGTCAAATTAAGTGCTACTACCCCCAAGATGTTATTTTTGTGTAAGCTCAATAAACATTTACGCGAAAGGGCACATTTCTTCCATGTTACATATGCTGCTAAGGGCACAAGGCCCAATTCATGTCGCAAGATGGGCATGGGTGTACACGAGGGTAGTCTCAATACCTTCTTCCGAAATCTAGCTTCAAGAACATGCTATGCTGGTTGTTGGTTGTTTATCAATGCCTCCATACCATAGGCAAGGACTGGCACAACGTTCTGCTTGTAGAAAACCAAGATGTGTATGTATGAAAATTTACCATACTTGTACACCAAGTTTTTGCTTGTGAAATCAACAAGGTTATTTTACTGTCAAGACTGTGCAGATGTTTCACATAGGATAAAGAGTCTTAAACATATATACCCAAATATTTATACTCTGGGACAGTACATAAAAGCTTTAGTTGAAAATGGCAGACATATTTAGTGAATCGATTTGCAGTTCTTCTTTTGAGTACCAGTACTTGAGTTTTTTCCTGATTGACTCGGTATACTGTGCTAAGCTGTCTATTAGTTTTTGTAAACCTGTCGGGGTTCGAGACAACAACGCCAGGTCGTCAGCGTATAACAACCAAGGTATACACTGAGTTCCTAAATTTGGTGGATCTTCTGCAATAGAAAGAAAAACTTCAACAATAACAAGTATAAAAGAAAATAAACAGAGTAGCCGCCGAGATGCAACCTTGTTTTAGGCCGCGGTTAGTTCTAATCGGTGATGTTAGAAGACCCTCAGTATTCACACAGACTTGCAGCTGTGTGTCAGTATGCAAATGTTTTATGGGCACAATTAAGTGGGGAGGACACCCATGGTGGTACAATTTTGCATATAACAAATTGCGTTCAATGGAGTCAAGGCCATTTTAAAGTCCACAAAGGCCATGTATAATGACCGGCCTTCAATTGCACTTTCTGATTTGAGCATGTTCAAGGGTATCATATTTGGAATAGTTCCTATGCCTGATATGAACCCAGACTGTAAGGGATCCTGTTTAAAAGTGTTTTGGGACCAGTTATTAAATTCACGTAAAACAATCCGCGCAAAAATTTTACCAGGTACGTCCAAGAGTTGCCGGATTGTTTCAGTCCCCCTTTTTAAAAATGGGAATAATAACATCACTTTTCCATGATTCAGGTATCCTTTGCATATGATTGATGTTATTAAACATGTCAAACAAGATGTTAGACCATATGTCTGGGTACTGTTTCAACATGAAATTTGAGAGCCTGTCAGGCCCAGGGGCTCTCGATTTACTGGCTTTATTTCTAAAATATAAAATATATTCCCAGTCAAAGTGTAGAAAAAATGGCCCAGTAAAAGGAGGGCTAGGAGTGATATTTGAGTCTATCTGTTGTGTATATACTTTAGAGAAATAATCAACCCACATTTGTTCACTAATACAATTTGACTGTATGGCCACCTGATTTCCCGCAGTAGAATGGTTTAACAACAACCAAATTTGTTTGGTGTTTTTATTGCTAAGAGTACGTAGCATATTAGCTCCATCAATTTGATATAGATTGTGCTTTCTTGTCCTCAACCAGTTTTAAAATTTGGTCTTAATCTCTGTTAAGCGCTTTATTCGTGAAGCTAGTGGTAATTGTAAAGCCTGGCATTTTTCATGTCTGAATTGTGTTTTCCTATCTTTAACCTCCTTACTAAAATTATGGAAGTGTGGTATTTGCTTTTGCAATTGTGATCTTGTGGTGGACTGGAACTTCTGCATAGCCTCAGTATAAACTACTTCCTCCAAGTCTTGGTTCAGATTTGTCTGCCAAGTAACCATGCATAATATTCCCCAAACGCTTTGAGCGAGTTGTTGTTCCACGAAAGTCTATTTCTATTTGCCTTGCATATATTCAGGGGGAATTTTCTCTGCCAAATCTTTAACTGCCCATTTCATACACAACATGTTATGGCCACCCAAATTATTTTGGCACACTTGAAAAGACATGATTAGTGACATAACATTTTCATCCACATAGATGTAATCTATGGTGCCGGCACTATTCTCTCTCTGCCAAGTCGCATTTGGAGGATTGTCAGAGGGAAAAGAGCCATTCAAAACCATTAGATTTCTTGATTTTGCCAAGTTTAGCCATTTCATCAGCTGCCTAGTATGATGACATTGTTGTTGCGAGAAACAGTGGAGGTTAAAGTCACCTGCAATAATGGTGTAACAAATACAGGAATCAAACAAAATCAAGTCCAGCATGCCTATAAGGTCATCCAAAAATTGATCATCCGACATGGCCTCAGGATTCCAATATAAGTTGAGCAGGGCAAAATATTTTAAATTATGTTGAGCCCTGACCAACTGGATGTATGGGTTTGGAGAATCCCAGTGTTCAATCTTTTTGGATGCGCTCTGTTTTGCAGCGATCAGCAACCCTGATGTGGGGCTCCCCCGAACTGCCTTATTAGCTGGAATTACCTGAAGGTCAAAGCCATTCCACACAGGAGGCTCTATGAGCCACGTGTCTTGGAGCATTATTATGTCATGAGTGGTTAGTTCTGTAGGTTTATTCAGGAGATGTCTAAAACCTCTTGAATTCCAGCTAACCAGTGACAGGAGCTGATCCTTCTGAGGCAAACTCTAATGAGAATTTCCCTGTTGCTTGCAAGCACAACCTGAGTTTTTTTTCCTGATTTTTAGCCATATCCAAGTGAAGGTTATTGAGGGTAGGGAGAACCGAGTCCACCTTCAGCTGTTGTGGAGAGTGCACTTCTTTCAGGAGCATAAAGCCCAATTTCAACAAGTAAGCTTTTTCTGCCCAAATCATATTCCAAATCACTTTGGAATTTATCCATAGTCTTACCTCTGTCCCATTCCTCCTCAATAGAAATTCCACCTGTTCAATGTCACACCTTCTTAGTTTTGCTCTTTTCTCTATGAAACACATCCTCACATGAATTGGAGGCTGAAGCTGCATCAATTAAATCATCCAGCGGTTTATACGAAGGAATTGATTTAGTCCCATTTGTTAATGTGATCAATTTTCTTTGCTGCGCTATTTGAGCTTGAGCTTGGTATTTCTTAGTAATTTCTTTAACCTTTTTGTTAATCACAGGTCAGGGTAACCTTTTAACACATTGTTTTGTCTGGGATGTGGCGTTAAGCTTTACATTTTTAAGGTTTTTCGTTTTTTTTTCTTAAGCAAAAATTACTTTTTTCCCCATCTTGGCTACTTTAGTTTGTGAGCTAGACACAATGAATATGGGGTATAGCGGTTTAGGCAGACATGAGGTTTTACTATTCGTCGATTTGTTATTTTCACTGCCTCCTGCCATTCCCTTGGCTTTATCAAGCACCAAGTCTGTTTCCAGTTGAGGGACATCAGTTTCCTCAGTTATAATTTCAACAAAATGAGGGAGAACAGATTTTCTAGGAGCTCGTACTGACTCCTCGTTTGGAGAGCCAGTGGTTTGAGTAAATGCATTTGATTTGGATTTCACTTTTGCGATGGGTGCAACCTTTAGCAACCTCTCTTCGTTACCCTCTAGTTTCAGAGTCACAGAGTGTTGCCACACCATAATCTGCTCAATTTGTCTGTATTGAGCAGCGATCTTCAGCTCCATAGATTCAAAAAGTTTGCCCATTGACTGGATGCCCAAGTTCATCAAGTTTAAAGTAATCTCTAACAGGCTATTTGGGGGTTGCACTTGACTTAAGTCTCCAATGGGGATATTTTTTTTAAAGTTTCCTCGGGGTAGGAGCAGGGAAAGATGAATCTGAGATCACAGAGTTAGACGTACTTCGGTATAACACAGGAAAAGCCGATAAATTATCATTCAATGTTTGTGAAGAGAAACTAGAGTCATTTAAATCAATATTAAGTATTGCAGGGTCTTTCAACTGATGTCCCTGGGATTCTTTTGTTTGCCTAAGTGTGGAAGTTGGGGCTGTCATAACATTGCACAATAACACACTGTCGGACAGTGAGATATTTTTTTCAGACAAACCCAGCGGAACATCAACACATTGGGCCTCATTACAACTCAGGTGGTAAGGGGTTTACGGCGCCGTAAACAGCGCCGACCCTTACCGCCTGAGTACGAGGTCCCTTAGCGCCATGGCGGGTTTAACACCTGCTTTTAGCAGGTGTTAAAATCCATGGCGCTAAGGGACCATGGAGTTAATTACGCCACCGTAATTTACGGTGGCGTAATTAACGCCTTCCCCACTCCCATTATGCCCTATGGGGCAAAAATGGGAATGGGGAAGGGTAAATGGGGATTGGGGACTTACCGCCCCGCCAAACTCAGAATGGGGCGGTAAGTCCGCCAACCACCATGGCGTAAACGTAGTTTACGCCATGGTGGTAAAGTCACGGCCCAGGCGGTAACTTACCGCCTGGGTCGTAATGAGGCCAATTGACTCGCACGTGGTATAGTTTTCCACTCCTCTGATCCCAAAGCAGTGCTTTCTGATGGTTCTGTTGGTGCACTTATTACTGAATCAGTTTTACCATGATCCACGATCGACCAGGGCCCCATACAAATAGCTCTTTGCAAGGTAGGTGTTCTTTTACTAAATACTGGCGAAGAGGCTTGCGACATGCTTGAGTAAAAAGAGCGGATGTCCATGTACCTCACAGGACTTTCCATTGGTTTTGAACAAAGTTTAGTGATCTTCGGGAAGGGGGTAGAAACACTCCAGGAAAGTTTCCTACCCTGTGGGGGAGTTGTAAGCCCAGAGGTTTATTCCCTAAGGCCGGCTATTAAAGTTCCGGGGGGCATGCATGAAGTCAGCGTGAGCATATCCAAATGTGTGAGAGCTGTATTGCTTTCCAAAAGCTCTGACAAATATATTTGAAATGGAGCAAGTTACTTAATAAGTGTAACGGGCCACCTCACAACGGCGGCAAAGTGGTGCTTTGAAGGTACTTGCCCCAGTGTACCTGTCCCTAAAGGAACAGATAACCCGATCAAAGAGAAAGCAGGAATAAGTATTAGTCTGCAACTGTGCAGTCTCTGGCAGCACACCACAAGTAAAATAACTAATATCTGTTGGCTATATAGGAGCCCTAAACCAGATTAGAGTGCTAGGTGCTTAATTAGTCACACATCAATGTTTGCAGTAAAATAAGAGTGCTTACTAGCATCCGACAGCTGCACACACCGAACAGCCAAACAGCACCAGCCCTTCTTCCACCAGGGCTTATGCCACAAGGGTGACAATGCAGCGCTTTTCAAAAGGCCGGCATCGTCACGTGACGTGATCACGTGCTTCTTATTAACTCCACCTCCCTCTGAGCAGCAAGAGCAACCTGCTCGCAATGCTACTGGAGGGGGGAGCAAGGCAAATATTTCAGGTCTTCAGGTAAGTAGAAAGTCTTCTGCAGGTCCGTTTAGGTTTTCTACTCAGTTCAGCACGATACGCCACTCGGGCGACAATGTGGCGCTTTTCAAAGGGCCAGCGTCGTCACGTGATGTGAACACGTGCTTCTTATTAGCTCAGCCTCCCTCTGAGCAGCAAGAGCAACCCGCTCGCAATGCTGCTGAAGGGGGGAGCAAGGCAAATATTTCAGGTCTTCAGGTAAGTAGAAAGTCTTCTGCAGGTCCGTTCAGGTTTTCTACTCAGTTCAGCACTAACTATATTAAAAACCAGGCACATCCATGCACTCTATGGCCATAACTCATGTGCCACTGATGCCATGGAACAATTATCATACAAAAATGTTGATTGTATGTACTTGATGCCAACTCTTGCAAGCTGTTCAAAAATTAATGAAAAAATGTTACAAAAAGAAATGCAACCAATAGTTCAAATTGCCTCCACAGACAAACTGGACGTACATGGTATGACACTACCCATGTGTCAACAAGCCACAATAAGGCTAAAAACTTTAGAAAACTCTATCTCTAACACAGCTGGTTCAGCACAATACGCCACTTGGGTGACAATGCAGTGCTTTTCAAAGGGCCGGCGTCGTCACGTGATGCGATCACGTGCTTCTTATTAGCTCCGCCTCCCTCTGAGCAGCAAGAGCAACCCGCTCACAATGCTGCTGGAGGGGGGAGCAAGGAAAATATTTCAGGTCTTCAGGTAAGTAGAAGGTCTTCTGCAGGTCCGTTCAGGTTTTCTACTCAGTTCAGCACTAACTATGGTATGACACTACCCATGTGTCAACAAGCCACAACAAGGCTAAACACTTTAGAAAACTCTATCTCTAACACAGCTGGTTTGGAGAAAATATTAAAATTATCTTTAAACTGTAGAGTAATGCTTAAACGTAAGCTTGACGTGGAACAAGGATTAGTTAATGGAGCACTTGGTACAGTTGCTGGCTTTCAAACATACCCACGTGACAACAATATTCAATTTGTCAATATTCTCTTTGACAAACTATCTGATGTTAAAAGGATTGGACGCTCCACTGCCCGCTTCCTTCTTTTCAAAGACGTGTATGAACGCAGAGAACAATTTTCTCTAACACTAGCATACGCAGTCGCCATTCACACATCACAAGGTCTTAGCCTAGATAAAGCATTGATAGACATTGGTAGCAGAGTCTTTAAAGAAGGCATGAGCTATGTAGCACTATCACGCTTACGTACACTTGACAGACTATTTCTAATCAACTTTGATGCAAGTAAAGTAAATTCTGATATTTCTTGCATTCTAGAAACAATAGACTGCGTTCACTCTATACCCCCATACTAAAAACCTACCTATTCCGCAAAAAGCAAAACGTTCCTCCAAAAGAAAGTAAAAGAAGGTAATACTTCATCAAGGACCACAACCAATGAAGAATCTACCGCTCAAAATAACTCAACTACCTCTTCAAAGAAGCAACGCACACTCCCAACAAATGACTTGGACAAGAAATGTCAGGTCCATTTAAATTTTCAAATACAACTGGTGTAAATTGCTACGCAAATGTAGCAACAAATATTGTATTCCAATTGCCACCAATTATTGACAACATTTACTTGCACGGTACAGACCAATTGTGTTTGCAAATGTTAGTCCTTCATAGAAATGCAATCACAACTCTTAGAGTGTTCATGGAATAAGACAGGAATTGGACTACTGTGCTCGAATTTTCAAATTCACTATAAACTCACAAAAAGATCCACAAGAATGTGTAATGTACTTGCTACTAGTACTAGAAAAAATAAAAAAAATACCTATCAATGTAATCTTCCAGATTTCATACATGTGGAAACATACATGCACTCTTTGCAGGCATGTAGTACAAGAAGACGTTTCTAATGAACGCTTTGTGAATGTATCCATACCTAACTGAATCCATTCCATGTCAGCAACTTGTACAAAATGCAAACCATGGCTGATTATGTACTACCTGCAATTCCGATAATCGTTCCAACTTACAAATACAGACACATAGTAAATACATAATAATAATGCTTTTACGTTATAATGCAGATGGTACCAAAAACAACTGCAAGCTGACTGGATTCACATATGGTCAAATATCACTTGGTAAGAAAACCTTCACAACAATAGGTATAATCTTCCACGCAGGGGCCACAACCAATACAGGTCACTACACTGCATATATAAAAAGGAATTGTGGATGGTTCGAATGTATGATAGTACCATTACTCTAAAGCAGAGATTACCAGCAAATCTTGTAAACGCTTACTTAATATTTTATAAACCAAAATGTAATAACTTATCTGTGTATGAACATAAACAAAACTTGAACTTCAAAACTATGACCAGTTAGAATACGCCAACAGGTATTTAACTGCCCCAACAATCTGCAACAAAGAAACAGATAAATGAATACCACTAAAATTAAAAAAAAAATAAACAGTTACAAGACGCCAACAGGTATCTAATTGACCCAAAAATCTGCAACAAGCCCACAGATAGATGAATACCACTAAAATGGAAAAAGAAATAAACAAATAGAATACACCAACTGCTATCTGATTGCAACAATACTACCACCAGTTCCAAATGAAAAACCATACACCTATTAAATTCCTCCTATTGAAATCAATGACAGAGATATATTGTACCACAACGTAGAACGTTTTTTTTTTTAATCCAGCATGGATTTTTTTTCCCACAGACCGAACGATTTAATCAACAAACACAGGAACTGATCAAATTGTACAGTACACTGGTTTAAACTATAGCACTTTTAAAGTACTAACTATGAGGGTCGACAAAATACAGAAATGTCTGCTTTGCAATGCAATACTCATAATAAAATACCTACACTAACATGGGATTTTTTCTTCTATCACAGTGATTGAAAAAGAATGTGTGCTCCAACTACCCATGTCATGAAAACACTGCATACAATCACAAAATGTCAAACAGTAAGTATATAATGATTGGACTCACAAACACCACAGCATAACATGCCCATTCAAGCAGACACCTGACCATAAACCACAATCCAAAATGTTTGCTTCCATGGGTTTCTTATGCTGCAGCACTTGTTGCCAAACAATGCAATCTTGAGTGCATGGCCTGGCCAAAACTCAAAAATACAGCCTCAACAAAGTAAGTATGTGATAATTAAACTCACAAATCACAAACACTTCAACATAACACAGCCATGCAAACAAACACATCAACAATAAATACAACCCAACATGTCTAGAGTATTCAATACCAACAATCTGAACACAATCCAACGAACAAACAAACACACATCATCTCAGTATCCTATAAACACTATTACACTACTACCAATCAGTACTCACATTTTTGAAAATATATCCTCTAAGCAGCCCACATACCACACTCAAAATGTTTGGTAGCATTGTAGAGTTATGCTGCGGTAGTCGTGGCCAGGGCCATGCACCCAAGACTCTAGGCCCTGGCCACAACCACTGCAGCATAACACACCCATAGAAACAAACACCTACCAAACGACCACAACCCAAAAACATAATACATTCACCTCAAAACTATGCACTTCAATTAACATTCTAAAAAATAATTACAACCAACGTACAAACTCTTGAATGCATACCCTCTTCACCCAATGCTCTTCTAACGACCCAAAACCAGCATCATACTAAAGTAAAATAGCCAGTAGTGCACCCAGTGTCTAGTATGTCTGCGGACAACCGCGGTAACCTGAGACATGGCAAACACATCATGGCCTTCTGCCACCTAAACAAATACAGCATTTGACCCATGTCTCTTACTCCCCCACCCTCATACACACCAACACACTCCCCAAAATTCGATTTATGCCCAATTCCATTGCATGTCCGTGCATCCAATATGTCAGGCGCATCGAAACAATTTGACGCACCTCACACACGTCACCCCAGCCAATCAGAGAGCACATTGCGTGTCCGTGGACATTACGCAAGCCGATTATCCAATCAGTGTCCTGTCCTTTGCTATTTCTCTTTGATCCTTGCCGCACCACATCCAATTTAATACTGGTTGTTCCTACTCTCCCTAACCAAGATGGGCATACTCTTGTATTAGGTTTCTAAACGGCGATACCATGACATCGTATGAGGAGTGACTCTGTGAACTTTAACTGTGTCCATAACTTCTTTCTTCCAGTCTACTCCTGTGGACATTGTTCCTTGAATACTCTCTTTATGACCCTGCTAAACATTTCAACAACATCATTGGTTTCTGGTGATATGCTGAACTGGTACAGTGTTCAATGAAGTTTTTTTTTTTCCTAGGAATGTTTCTATTTCCCTTGAGAGCAATTGATCACCATTATAAGACACTAATACTGTGGGATACCATCCATATTGAAATAGTTGTCTAGAGACTTCATACACGTGTAAGAAAATAAGTAGATACTCTATGCTCTGAACCCAAATGTCTCATTCAAGGTGATGTGTCTCAGTCCCTCTCAATATCAATAGTCCTGAAAAAATTGACATAGTACTCCTACAACCTATACATTTCCAAATTGATTACATTTATTAGTTCATATATGAAGAAAAAAAATATTTAAATTGAAAACAACACCCATACAATCATAAAGCGGAAAATGACTCAATACAGTTTTACATCAACAAGATAAAAAATCATAACAACATTAAACAATACACCAGAAACAAATGACAATAATGTAAACTTAGGCACTCATAAAGTCTCTCTGCATTAGACTCCCAACATGTTTCTGTTCCAATCACCATGCTGGTTGAACATTCATCAGGGGAAATTCATTAGATTTTGATTTTTCAACACTTTTCACTTTGGGTAATTCGAATCACAAATGCAATGCTGATTAAAACCTGCAAATGCCACTTTTTCCGGTGTCAAACAAATTGATTCCTTCGCCCAGTTCCAAATAAATAAGGCCTGCTCACACTGTGTGTTACTCTTGTGTAGCATGTAAGCTCTTCGGTAACTTACATCGCCAAATCTGGGAATTTGTTAATGGTACACCTTGATTCAACGGACCGGCTAGTAAGACAAATCTTACTGTCTTCTGAACTCTAAATGGCTCCCATTAAGTTCACTCGAAGTATGCATTATATCTGTGCATCAATCACTTTCTTCAATACTTTCTTCAATGCTGTCCCTTGACATGACCATTACCGGCCTCACTCTGTGTCACACCGAATGCCAGATCTCAACGCGGAAAACAACAGAGACTTCATAGCATCCCAACCTCTAATCTATTAATATCATACAGTAGATTTGTGTGCCTGACATCCTAATGGAGCAAACTATTTAAAATTCCACTCGCACAGAATGTTGGATATAGACATGATTGCCATAGGACTAGATCTGCTAGAACAAGACTTTCACATGTTGTGCATTCTTCACAGCTCTCTCTTTTTGCACATCCATGTTTGGTCACGAATCATCTTCTCTTATTTTATGTTTTGAAATTCCTTGGTGACCCTCATGTTTATAATCACACCTTTCCAATTTCTGGTGGAATGATTTGATCACCCCACAATATAAGTCCTACTAATACAACTGTTCTCTTTAAGGTTGATCTCACATCACTTAACATCATGTCAGTACTCCTGCTGTTTCCCATTCTACCTTTTCTACCAGCTCCTGCTCAGTCATCAGACAAGTCTTGTCCAATTCCTCTTTTTTTGTTACTCTGGATAGGCAATCAGCTGATCTATATTTGACAAAGAAGAACATATTTAATGTCCCATGTATATACTTGTAGGTCATTTACCCATTCCCTAATATGAAAAAAACACTTTGTCAAGGCTTTCAGAAGACAAGATCTCCTTCAACGGTCTATGTGACATCGGAGTTCAAAGTGGTTTCCACGTAAGAATTTTCGGAATTTCCACACAGCCCATTTTATAGCAAGTAATTCCTTTTCAGTAGTTGAGTAGTGATACTCTGATTTTTTCAAATCACTAGAGGCAAAGGCAATTGTTATTCATTCTTGCCATCCCTTTGTGAAAGCAATGTCCCAGACCATCATTACTGGCATCAGTCATCAAAACACGTATTCTAGATGTGTCAGAATTCCTTAGTTAGGGTGCTCAATCCAATGCTTCCTTCACCTTTTGAAACTCTTCCACACACCTTTTGTCCCCCAAAAACATTATACCTGCCTTGATGAATTGCCTCATCTCGTTTGTGGAGCTTGCAAAACAGGTATACACTTTGCATAGTAGACTGCCATACATAAGAATGGCAAAACATTTTCCTTATTTTTTGGAGTAGGTGTTTTTCTAATTCTGACACTAGAAAACCCGCGACCAATGTATTGTATTTTTATCTTCCGGAGTTTACACTTATCCTTGCTTATCATCATTCCAGTTTTACTCAATTTGTCCAATGCTCGTTGACGTCTCTCTTCATGTTCCTCAGCGTGGGGGCCCCATTTCAATCTGAACTAGTCCTTTTGCGGCTTAGTGTGATTCAGTTCATGGCCAGACACTGCCTGTACTACTGGCTCCAGCTCTCCAGTGATCCAGTGCTTGCTGATTCCTGAAGGATTGCTACTCCTGCCATGTTCTGCTCTTTCCCTTTTCCTTATATACAATGCTATTTCTGCACCACCTTCCCATGCTTTTAGACTGTTTTGTTAGTCATGTTTCCTTGCTTCTTTGAGGTTCTTTCTGTTTTTCTTATTCTTGAAACATCTCCTGAGTTCCCTTTCTAGCCAGCAGAGTCCACATATTTGCTGTGTTGGCTGTCCCTTGAAAACACCTTTCCTCATGTGAATCTCTGTGGCTTGGACTCACTCTTCCCCAAAGCCTAAAGCTCCTCACTGTGTCTTGTGCTCATTGTTTCCCCATGTGACTCCAACTCACATTAGCACAGCTGTCAGTGGCTTCTCTGTGACTTGAACTCACTATGTTTCCAAGTCTTACCTGTTTCCTTCCTCTCACTGTTGCCTCCATAGTACGTATATTCTGTGCCTGACTTCCCTGGCTTTCTGAGTACATTTTAATGGTCTACCTCCTATCAAGTTTGTCCCATTGCAGTCTTTCTCTCCATTCATGCTCACATAGCTATTTTTTCCATTCTAGTAAGCAGTTTATTTCGAAATCGGTCCACCGTTGTTGCATCTGCACCATATCTGTAGACAGTGTGCCTCCTGGGTTATTGTTGGCTGCGTGTGGAAACATTGCAGTCTTTCTACGCTTTCTACCTTCAGTGACTGGAGACAGCCTCAAAAACCCATTTGTGCCTGGAGCGCGCAGTGTGTTTAGTATGCTGTGCTGCCCGGAACTCTTCCCTGACTTGTTGGCTGCTTGAGGAAACACTGCAGTCTTTCTATGCTTTCCAACTTCAGTGACTTGAGAAAAACCCATTCACACGTGGAGTGTGCGATGTGCACAGTGTTTTCCAGCAGGCAAGCAGAACTGCAAGCTGGTGTCCTGCTTCCATGGGCATTCACTTATAATGCGAAATTGAGTGGAAATCGCTGCCTTCAAATACATTGAGTAACGGCTTGCTTTCAGAAAGCGACTAAATATGGCTAATGCAGTGCTGTGGCCAAGGCACTGAAGCAAATGCTTGGCTTGACGTCTGTTACTACAACCTTGCCCTCAGTAGGGAAAAAACAAGCTAATAAGGCAGTTGAAACAGTACAATCCTGTTTGGCATTTAATGCACTGGCCTCGGAAAGCCACTAATCCCGAAGGATCCCGAAGGAGCAAACATCACAGACTTTTATAAATCCATTACGGTCGGCAGTGTACTTGGTAGCTCTAAAAATATAAAAGTAATTGAACCGGAATTCATTACCCTATCATTATCCCATGCTGAAGTTGACTTTGATGAGAACATTTCTGATTCCCAATGATCCACAATAATAATTCTCTTCTGTAACTCTGTATGGGACTACAGATTCCAGCCGGCAATACGAGACATGTAACCTCTGACCTTGAATACAACAACGTGATTGGTACACAGTTTTCCACCACTACAGAGTTGCAACGTTTCTCCCAGTTCTTTTTTAATGGACAGTGACACTGACAGAGACTCTGTGGGCCCCATTCATTGAATATTTGCCCGTTTCAAAATGAATTTAAACTGCTGAAAAGTGACTTTGCACTGCCGACATAAACCCTGATTCATAGAACGTTGCAAAGTGTATTTTTGCAGTGCAAAGTCTGGGCAAAGTCAGTGCATAGTTATTTTTGCAGGACAAAATTCATTTGAGTTGGCACAGTAAAAATACATGTTGCACGCTTCCATGATGTGTGTTGGCAGTGCAAAGCCACTTTTCAGCAGTGCAAATTCACTTTGAACCCGGCAAATATTCCATGAATCAGGCCCTCTATTTTTTTTTATTGTTTACAGCTGATGAAATCAACTTTTACAATTTCAATTTTGAAACAAATAAAACATTCAAAACAATCAATAAACATAGAATTAAACATTAATAAAAAAAGAAAAAACAAATAGCCACATTATAAAATCTTACTAGCATAGATGTCTTTCCTATAGATAAACAAAATTTATTTGATTTTGCATGCATTATGTCATATGAGTTTGCAAACTAAAAAAAAAGACAACCAACCCGATGCTGTCACAAAGCGGTTGGCCTATCATACCTCATTCCACTGTCTAAATTTAAGTCTTCAAGTTTTAAAGCCTGCAGGAAATTGATTGTACCAATCCTGAGGGTTACCAGGAATCCCGAGAATATCATTTGCCACATATATTGTTTGTTTGTTTGTTTGTTTGTATGTTTATTTATAGGGCGCCAGAAAACCCTTGGGTAGCTGGGCGCACAGAATAACAAGAATGCTTAGAACTTGGTTACAGGTTGCATATTACAGGTTGTTGGTAACATAAATTGTATACAGTAATTACATTATGTACATTCTATACATGTAAGGGTGGAAAGGTAACAAATTATATACAGTAAATACATTATGTGCATTTTACATGTAAGAGTGAGGGGTATGTGTGTCATCAGATCACAATGCTCAGGGTCACCAGTTTCAGAGGTCATTGCGTTGAAGCCAGGTGCGGGTATGGTGCCCGAAGCTGTTGTAGGGCTGGTCCCTTCTTAGTTCAACTGGTAGGGCGTTCCAGTATTGGGCTGCTTGCAAAGGGAAGCTATTACCTCCTGTTTTTTTTAGTTGGGATCTAGGGGTTTGGAGGCAGAAAGAGTTGGCTGTTCTGGTTGGTCGTGCAGTGGTTTTTCTTATTATTTTATCCCTAAGGTCTGGGTGGCTGCATTGTTCAAACATTTGAATGTTAGTGTGACAATTTTGAAGGTGATCCTATCGCTAATTTTTAGCCAGTTGTATTTTTTCCACACATTCGAGATATGGTCTCTAGCTGGGGGGTTCAGGGCCGTTCTGAACGCATTGTTTTGTAGGGTTTGAAGTTTATTGATGATGTATTTATTTGTGGCTGCATAATGTGCATTGCAGTAATCCAGTTTTGAGAGGATTAGTGCATTGGCTAGGATAATACAGCTAGCTGGTGAGAGGAAAGGTCTGCATTCTTTAATAAGTTTACCGGTATAGGCTGTGGATGAGGCCAGGGAGTTCACTTGTTTCCTTAGGGACAAAGTGGAGTCCAAATAGAAACCTCTTTGGCAACAGGGATTATATTGCCATCGATATTGAAGGAGCTGTAGTTGGAATCAAGTTTTTTTAGGTTGTTGGGTGAGCCTCGAATGAGTATCTCTGTTTTTTTGTCATTCAGGCAGAGGCCATGGGTTGCCATCCATGCCTGAATGAGGGTGTACATTTTGTTTACTAAAGCTGTATCCGTAGTGAAATTGCCCAAAAGGGGGATGAGGATCTGGGTGTCGTCTGCATAATTTGTGTAGGTGACACCCAGTCTGTCCAATTTATCGAATAGAGGTTTAGTAAAGATATTACACATCATTAGTGAGACACAAGAGCCCTGTGGGACCCAACGTGTTTTCTGGATAGGGTCTGCAAAGTCTAAGGTGGAGAAGACTCGCATGCTTCTGTTGTCGAGAAAGGATTGGATCCAGGCTATGACTTCACTTGAGAAGTGGGTGGCTGATGCTAGGTGTTTGCAGAGTACTGCATGGTCCACTAGGTCAAAAGCCGCTGACAGATCAAGGAGGAGTAGCATAGCTGTGTTTCCTTTATCGTTGAGTTCGTCAATTTCGGCTTTGAGATCTATAAGTGCGGTCTCAGTGCCGTGTTGCGGTCTGAAGCCCAATTGACGAGTGCTGAGGAGTTAGTTGGTCGCCAGGTATTTTTGGATTTGGAGATAGGCCACTCTGTCAATTATCTTCAGGAGGAAAGGGACAGTAGTGATGGGCCTATAGTTGGTGGGGATGACGGGGTCTAAGGTTTGTTTTTTAAGCAGGGGGAGGACCCAGGACTCTTTTAAGCTACTTGGGACGGTGCTAGATGAGAAGGAGGCATTGATGAGTTTAGTGACGAAGGGGGCAAGGTCTCTGGCGGCATCCTTGATTATCTGGGCCGGGCAGTAATCACCTTTGCAATTGGATGGTTTTAGTGAGGCAATGATTTTTTCAGTTTCATGAGTGGAAACTTTAGAGAATTTGAAGGGTGTTAGGCTAGGTTTGAGTGTGGGCGTGGGCGTGCTGGGAATTTCACTAAGAGGGAGCGAGGCTTTTTTTATAGCAATTTTTGATTGTAGTGTTTTTACTTTATTAGCGAGGGCATTTTGGATATTGGTACACCATTGCTTGTCTTTGGGTATGTTATCAGGTGGTGATATGGGGAATTCGAGTTCTCGCAAGATTACAAATAGTTCCTTTGTATTGGAGCATAATTTGGAAATTCGGTCGTCATAGACTTCTTTTTTAGCTTGGATGATTGCTTTCTTATAATTCGTGTCACAGTTTGAGTTTAAGTTTATTTTCAGCTGTAGGGGTGTGTTGCCATACAGTTTCAAGCTTCCTTTTTTCCAGTCTCAGTTCTTTTAGATGGGGGGTGAACCAAGTATTAATGTGGGATTGTTGTTTACTTTTATAGTTTTTCAGTGGGGCGATGGTGTCCATGGCTATGGCCATGGTGTCGTTGTATATTTTAACCATGGTGTCTGGGTCAGAATCAAATGGCAAGGCATTGATGGTTGGGAGGAGCAGGGGTAGGATATTGTCTGGTGTGTTGTTTTTTCTGGATTTAGTAGGAACAGATGGTGCCATTGTTTTTTTTTAATTCTGGGCATCTTGTTAAGTGTTAAGAAGAAATTGATGAGGAAGTGGTCAGTCCAAGGCTGGGGTGTAATTTTAGTGCTAGTAGTAGGGCAGTTGGAAGTGGCTACCCAGTCTAGTATTCTCCCTTTGTCGTGAGTGGGGGGTGAGGATTTTTTGAGTGAGGCCATGCCCTTCAAGCATGGTAGCGATGGCTTGCGCTTGTTTGTCATTTAGGTCATTAAGACCTAGGTTAAGGTCGCCAAGGATCATTGTCTGGGATGAATTTTTTGTGTTGCCCACTAAGAGGCTGAATAATTCCTCTTCGAAAAGTCCTAAGGGCCCTGGTGGCAAGTAAATAAGATAAATAGTTAGGGTTTGGCATGGGGATATCGGTAATTTAGCGGCCAGGAGTTCACAGGATTTTATGGTGGGCAGTGTTGTTAACCTTACATTCAGGTTGGATTTGGCGATGATGGCCAAGCCACCACCTCTGGTGGTAGGGCAGTCTAGTCTTAGTAGTTGGTACTCTTTGGGTATTGCTAGGGAGAGGGCTGAACCTGTTGCGTCATGTAGCCAGGTTTCTGTGACTGCTAGGAGGTCAAGGTTATCTAAGGTAAGGAGGTCGGTTATTTCAGTGGCGTGGGCCACGACTGATCTAGCATCGATCAGTGCTCCTGATATGGAGGTTGTTTTAGGTAGACAGTTTGGGCCTCATTACACGGTAGACGGTAAGGGTTTACCGGTACCGCTAAGGGCACCGGTACCGGTAAACCCTTACCGCCTTACTACAAGGTCCCTTTGCGGGACCCGACCATAACGGCTGGTGTAGACCAGCCGTTAAAGTTGGGACCCGCAAAGGGACCTTGGTGCTAATTACGGTACCGCAATTTGCGGTACCGTAATTAGCTCCTTCCCCATTCCCATTGAGCCCTATGGGGCAAAAATGGGAATGGGGAAGGGCCGTGGAGAAAGGGGGAATTACCGCCCCGCCAACCTTGGAATAGGGTGGTAATTCCCCTTTTCTCCATGGTGGTTCCGGTATGGTACCGGCTGCAACCATGGTGCTAATAGCACCATGGTTTACCGCATAACGTGTAATGAGGCCCTTGGTGTTAGAAGTAACCGGGATGGATTATTTCATTAAGGTGCTAGCAGGTAATTGTGATTTAGGTTGCGTTGAGCTCTTAGTCTGGTTTTTGGGTATGGTACGGCGGTTCAAATAGGCGTTGCTAGGTAACTGCAGTTCGTAGAGGGTGGAGAGTCTAGCGCGAAGCCTAGAGCTCCAGAGACAGTTCTTTGTACATGAGTAAAGGCTTTTTGAGAAACTATATTGGCATATCAGTTAATTTCTTACAAGTTGTCATAAATGTTTCAAAGTTTCTTTCTCATCAAGAGTCCCACAGAAACGGCAAATTAAATCCCTTGTTGCAATTAAATTCCGTCTGCTCTGTATTTCTTTAGTTGGCCACAGATTAAAACGTACTTGCATGAAATCAGTTCTATGTTGCCGGGATGGAGATTGTTTCAGATACTTTTCCGGTTGACTAAATTCTTTGAGACAAAAGGGTTGGTTACAAAAATCTCGGTACTTCATACACTTATTCCGAGTCTGAATCCAATCCAGTAGGAATAATAAGGTTTTTGCCTTAGTTGGGGTAGGGATATGTTTGCATCAGTTAAAGCACAAGTAGCTGTCAATCTCCATCTCCTAACAAACAAATCATGTGACCGAAACATGTGTCTTGATAGAATAACAATAAGCATTGTTGAATCAATCGCCATGAGGCACTTTCTGACTGCCAGATGTATCGCGCATACAAGGAAATTATCCCTTGTTCGTATCTGATCATTACCGTGTGTATACATCCTGTCAACCAAAGGAGACGTTTCCAAAACTTAAATTCAAGCTTGTTCCACATTACTTTGCTCATCGGATGTTTGGTTTCAGCACCATACAAAATAATAGGAGCTGTCTTTTGTAAGAAGAATGTAAATGTTGATAAAAGCGAGAACTTCCATATTTGCCATCAATGATTGTGGCCTGTGAAATAGATCTACTTACTTTAGATTCCACGCACTGAAAGTGAGCCTTGTAATCAGCTCAATCAAACAAGGTTGCTCCCAGATATGTGTGGTGATGTACCTGCTCTAACACTTCTCCCTGAAGTAGCCACTTGTAATTTCTCTTAAGTGTGTGATTGTTTTTATGACAAGTCATAACTTTGGTTTTCGTCAAGTTAATAGAAAGAAGATTCTTCTGTACATATAGAGAGAGTGCATGCAGCAATCTCTGCAACCCCTGTGGTGATTTTGAAATTAGAACAAGGTCATCGGCATACAAAATGGCAGAAACAGGTCTAGATGCTAACTTGGGTGAGTCAGCCAGAATATTCTCAAAGGAGTCCTGAATATCTGATATAAAGAAGTTGAATAAGGCTGAGGCAAGGATGAATCCTTGCCTCAGGCCCCTTCGCGTGTCGATATATGGTGTCAAGGAACCCTGTTGATCGACTCTCACTTGCATTCTGGGGTAAGTGTGCCGATCTCTTTTGAGTTTTACCAAATGTGCCGGACATCAGGCTCTCTATATTCTGTACAGCCTCGTGCATGAACATAATTACTAAGACTGTTGCTTGCTCTGTTACCACTCTAAATGAGGTTGCAGCCTCGATGGATGCTTTGTTTGCTTATGCACCAAAATGGCTAACAAACAAAGTTACTTTAAATTCATCTTGGCATGAATGGTCGACATTGTTATTGCAAATTCCAGCGCCCCGATACCTACCATTGAGGACGCATCATTCTCGGACTTGCTGGAGGTTATATGTCAAGCCAATTGTTAATATGCGGGAGCAGGCGACCAGTGCATCTGCACAGGTGGAGATGGTGGATGAGGTGTAGATACTGGAGTATCAATGGCCCCCTTGAACAAATGTAATCACACGGGGAAAAACACGGGGAAAAACAACTGGGAGGTTGCTAATCCGATTGTTATAAAAAGGGATTCATTTTGCAAAGAACAGAAGGCTGTGAATGCTAAACTACTTCTGTGGGGCCCATTAATACTCAATGCCCTCCACCCGAGCCTATAACAACATTAACATGTACTTGCAGTGAGCCCATCAGGCAAGTGACCTTACAGGGCCCACCGGATACGCATCTACAGCCAGCTACAATGTTAACATCTAATCAGCCGCCATTGAACATTGGGCAAGGCAATACGCCTATCACTAAGTTTGCGATCATTTCTTTACCCACCGATTCGAGAACTAATCAAGCTAAGTGGGTCCTTCCTCAACCTTCCTGTAATAACAAGATTACAGCAACCACTGACTGCTCCAAAGGTGGCCCTTTAAGACCACTTGGTTAGTGGGTTAAAACAGAGGATTTTTACCCCACAAACTGTAGTTCTTTTTTAAATCAGAGAATCCTGCTTGAGATTTTTAATAAAATCGAAGCCTTGAAGAACATTAATTAACCCAATAGTTGGAGGGAATCCATTTTGGTTCCTGTTTTTAAAAGAAGTAATAGAGAGGATCCCTCCAGCCATAGGCTTCTTACCATGCTTGATACTGGCTTCAAGAAATTTGTGTCACTACTCTTGAAGCAACTTTCACAGTGGGCCACTGATATTCATCTCCTTAATAAATGCCAGACTGGCTTAGGAAGGGCCTCAGTACTATTCAACATCTTTGTACTTTGCACTACCTGACCGAGGAGACCACTAAGCAACCCAATGGGCGAATATACATACGCTTTATAGATTTTACTAACGCATTTGACTCTGCTTCTCGCCCATTACTATGGCATAAACTCAAACCGTTGGGCTTGGATCCTGTATTATTTTTTTTCATTCTGGAACTTTATACTGATACTAAGGTGACAGTAAGACTGAACTAGGAGGAAACCCTATCAAAGCAGATTTATACTAAACAGGGATTGAAACAAGGGTGCTTTTCGGCTCCCCTGCTTTTCAAACTCTATATTTTAGTCTGTTGCGTACATTTCCCCCATAACTATATGCAGATAATGCTGTTTTTATGGATCAGACCTCTATAATTCACCAGCGATCTATCACTGCTCTTTATGCATACACAGTGCTGAACCACCCTACCATAAACAAAACCAAAAAAAACATTCTGATACTGGGGAACCGTTGCTCTAAACAAGGTAAATTTGTGTGGACTTTGGATCAGCATGTATTGGAAATTGTTGATAGTTATGTATACTTGGGTTTTCCTATACAATCCTCCCCTCCCAAACCCTTTAATGAAGACTACATTTTCGCTAAAACCTGTAAAAAGTGAATTTTAATTAAATAATGGATTGCTTCTAAGGGTGGCTATAACATTGAAGGGATGTTGACCATCTAGTGCACCAGCATAGTGCCTGGAGTTCTATGGCTTAGAACTATTGCCGGAGGGATATGTTGATTGGTTAGAATGGACAGAAGGAAAGTTCTTGAGTTCTATTTTAGGGATACCCCAATCAGTTTGAGTAGAGGTTGCTAGATGTGTCTATTCGGTCAGATCTTGCTGGTTAATTCCACCGTGCAGGTTATATAAGGCTAGCAGCCTGCTCACCAGAAGACCAGACCTTAATGGAACTATTAGCAACGTGTCCGAGGCCTCCATATACAAATGGCTTCCTTAGTGCTCGGAGGGAAACTGTTACTTCGCACTTTGATAATATCCTCTATAACAAGGACCAAACACTGTGCTTACCCAATTATGAGCTGATTTCAAAAATAAGATCACGACATTGGGGCAATGTTGAGAATGTAAACAAATTTCAGAGTAAGAAACGTTATAGTGAGCATATCCAACAGAACTTCTCATTTGGAACTCCTCGTACTTATCTGACCAAGTTGTGCGATGGGAAATTAAGAAGGTTCATAATTTACCTTTGCCTTTACATCCTCCCGACCATGGAGCACACAGGAAGCTAGTTGAATCTATCTACGGATGAAAGAAGCCGCAGGCTTTGCAACATAGTAGTAGAAACCGCACGTCATGTTTTAACAGGTGGCCTTATGCTGCAAACTGCCTTCCTGAAAGGCTACCAAGATGTGTCAGATAACATGGATTGTATTACAACAAACCAATTTTTGAGTGCTCCCTATTCGGCTAACTCTTTGGTCATCTCTGCCACTGCATTGACATCTGTCTGAAATGTCTATCCCTACTCGAGAAATCTTAATTGATTACTAACTAGACCCAGCATTGCTAAACTTACCTCATAATACTGTCTAATGACTGGGACGCTAATGAAGAAATTTGGAATTTTATCATTTATGAGGATGCATGTTTCATCTTTTATTGTATTACTTTTATTGTAGTGTATTGTTTTTCTTGTATTTTTGTCTATGTGCCAAACTTGATTATTAACAAAGACCATAAATAAAAACATATTTTAAAAAAGTGATATTCTCTGCTCCAGACCAGAGAGAAGGAAGACTTCTGTTGCATCTACCGAGTTTGTTGATCCTTTACCAGTCTCAAAGTACTTGCCACTCAAAGCCTACCATGTGTAGGCTACCACAGGCTTATCAGCATGTATGTTAACATGATATGGGGGGGAATACCACCCATAGGACTAATGATCTTTGTAGGAGGAGCCTGTATAATGCACCTCCGTGATTGAGTATTCTGAAGATGTCTCCGCTGAGAGAAGAGCAGACAAAGCTAGTTACTCCCTGTCAATTTCTAGGAGAAAACAATAATTGCTCATAGACTTCTCTGCAGGCAGTGATGGCCAAGAGAGGAAGGGTGAGAGAGAAAGTTCTGCCTACCCCTACCTCTCTATACCGCTATCCCTAGGCAGCGCTGGTGGGCCGCCTATCTAATAGTGGATAGAGTTAGGAAAGATAGAGAAAGACAACGCACTGGTGGGCCAGTTTTATCTGCATTAAAATAGCGTCCCTGGGTTAGGGTGTATATCTAGAAAAGGTCTCTTTGTGAGTTTTTTCACCGCTATAACATGGGATATCCACCTACTGTATCTTGTGACCTCGCCTTCCACTGGCTTTTGTTAATACGAGACAGGAAAAGAAGTGGAGCATAGGAAGAGAAGCCAGCTGATCACCCCTTCACTTGGAAAGGATAGAGCTTCTTCTGCTAATGTTCAAGATGCATAGACAACGTATCTTCGTAACAAGAACCACTAGCTCCTTTCATATCATCAATTCAATGTTATGATGCCCACACCATTATGTTAGACACTTGTGGTATGGCAGGTAGCTCTAAGGGGGTTGTGTGTGCCAGGCCATGATCTGTCTAAGATGAAGGAGAATGCTTCTATACATTACTCCTTTTTATGTTGGCTTGGCCTCCGGTAATGGCTGTTCTACTTCTCTGCTCCGTTTGAGCCTCTAGGGAAAGTGTACTTTAATCCTAGGTGATTTTCCTGGTTTCAATGCATTCAGCAAGCAGGGGAATGGAGACCTCTTCTTTGCTCAACATATGCTCTCGTGCTGCTTGACATGGTAATATTTCAGCCAGAGATTTTGTAATGCTTCCACTATTACCTAGAAATAAGTCTTTACATGCTTCTCCCTATCCTCGAGAAGCAGAATCGGTCACGATGGAAGTCAAGAGAGTAGTTCAGATTTATGTTTCAATAGTTTCTTCATCTTTCAGGTCATTGGGCCTCGTTACGAGTATGGAGGTAGCCATTATTAAGGGCATGGCTGCCTCCATACCGGAAACCAGCTCCAGTTCCTTCAATGAGGAATTACCGAACCATTCCATATTTGGAGGACCCGGTAATTCCTCATTGAAAAAACCAAATCCCCATTACCATTTGAGCCCCCATAGGGCTCAATGGGAATGGGGAGGAAGCTAACAACGGACCCGTTATTAGCTCCCTGGTCCCCTTGCGGGACCCGCTAAGGATGTCTGGTCTGACCAGATGTTCTGAGCGGGTGCCGCAAGGGAACCTCGTAATAGGGCATCCTGTAATGAACTGTGCCAGTCCCATACCGGCACCGTTCATTACGGGTTCGCCAGGGTCGTAAAGAGGCCCATAATCTTTGTTTGAGAATCATGAGATAATGTCAAAAGTTCTAAAGACCGGGAAGATAGCTCAGGGGCAACGTGCTCACCTAGGGAACAAGACGCTGCAAAATGACATCTCTTATAGTCAGGGAGATCATAATGTCGATAGACATCCTCTCTTGCCCTTCTACATTTGGAGTTTGTTATGTCCACATGGAGGGCTGTTTTGGTTTGGGATTAAGTATCTGGGGTGTATTTTATAGATGTTTGCAATGCAGGTGCGTCATTCTTACTTTACATTATTATTCCATATTACAAATTACTCATTTGGTTCAGAGGTATTGAGTGTGGGTCTTCTGTAATCTTTGTAAAAAAGCGGGCCTGATTTACACAAAACATTCAATGGGACTTTCCCCACGTTAAAACATGTTTGTAAATCGGCGTAGAGTTTGATTCACAAAGATTTGGATAGGAGCATATCAGGTGATTCGGGTGAGCATCCCAGATTTGCTTCTGAGACCTTGTACCTGATTCTCAAAGTCAAAAGGCTGACCGGACCTTTAAGGATGATCTCTGAAATGCCCTTGGGCAAATCTTTCTGGAATCACATTGGCACGAGAGCATCTCAAAGATGCCCCAGGCTGCCCCAAATGTGCTAAGGTTTCAGGCTTTCATAATCGGGTATAAGGCAGCCGCTACAGATCTGCCATGGTAAGGGCTCCTGCTCGTTTGCTCCAGTGCAAATCTTGGAGGGTAGGCAAATTGTATTTATCCTCATTATTCAAAAATCCTCCTCACAATAGTACATATGATTCTCTCTTCTTTTGCAGCACGAACGTCAGCATCTATACTTTGGGGGAGACATCAGCTCGCTTAAGTCCCTAATATTGGGCCTGGCCAAAGGGGCAGTCCTTTCTTCCAGGCACCTGCTTGCTTTGATGTTTTTTTTTAAATATGCCCATATTTTGGATTACCTTTCTCCTTCCCTTGCTCTGCTTTCTGGAATAAGCCATGATTTTTTTAAAGATCTCTTTTTGTACAGTGCTTAGCTGCTTGCTAGATGTCTATGCACTAGTCAAATCCCAAACGTAAATACGTAAGCACACATTTTAATGTTACCTAAATTAATCCTCAGTGACCAGGGTTGAAATATCAGAAGGAGGATTTAGTAGTTAAGTATACAGCTATGAATCTTATTAGGAAACTTAAATGTTGCTGGGGGAGCTGAAGTGGGTATGTGCCCTCCTAGCTTTTGGTGTGCTTCCCTTTTGTTGTGTTGCTGATGGAAACCTGAGAGCACAACAAAAGAGTTGATGGTTGGGCGGTGTACAATTCATTTTAACCTATTGCATTCTTCTGGTCAACACTCCAGACCATCGCTCTTCAACCTGCCAAGCTATTACATAAAAGGGAAGACTATACTCAAATCAGACTTGGCCCCACCCCCAAAGGGGCAGTCCAGACCAAACTACTAGATAATTTCCCTTCTGTGGGAGTGCACAAGCAACGCCCGACGTTGTTCTGCCTCATTGGGCATGATCAGTGAGGTGTAGCCTGGGTCTCTATGCCCAGCACGCTCTGTACCCACATCTGGGCGTACGAATCCACACAGGGTGACTTTAGCATAACAAAAGGGGTGTGGTTGGAAGGTTGAGAATTAATCTTAGCCTCTGGCCTTTGCTCTGGGCAACTGTCCATACCAAGTGCTTATCAAAGTGGTCAGTGATTAGATTTGGTCCCTGAATCCTTACTTTGTGTGATAGAATTCTTGCCGGGCACAATGAATACAAGAACAATCAAAGGCTACTTTGTGCTTTACCCATCCTTGTACCTCAGCTTGAGGTATTCCAATCAGAGAGGAAAAACAGACCAAAGTAGATACTGTGGTGATGAGCATGAGACATTCAAGAGCGAAACGTCTCACGCAAGAGAGAGACAGTTTGGGGACAGAGACAACGGAGCAGTTGAAGGCCGGATTCAAAGCTCCTTTTATAAACTGATAAAAATAATAAATATAGTTATAACATACTCCCCATGGGCATGCCTCATGACTGTAAGTGGTGATGAGGGTCCAGAGCAGAAGCCGGAGCTCCATCGGAAGCAGCCTGATTTCCTGGGGCCTGTCCCTCCATGTGAAGCCAACCACTGGACCCAGCAAGGTCGGAATGTGCAGCTATTCCAAGGGGGCTGCGCTGAAGAGAGAGCACCAGCTCCATCACAACCAGTGCGGAGCACAAAAGAGGCGCTGCGCACTGCGGGCCGCCTGTGTTATGCCAGCCTGCCCTCTGCTGGTACGCAGAGGCATGGTCTGCCAAAAGCAGTGGCACAGCACCATCTGTTGGTGCCACAAGCATATTGTATGGCAACAGCTTCAACATTGAATTTACAGCTATCCAACTAAAAAGAAAATGGGAAAGCAGCTCCAACAAACGAAGAAAGCATACCCATATGGACTACAACAGAAAGAGTGAAACAGGGCCCTTAACATCAGTGCCAAAACATTAGCATAGTACAAGAAGGAACAAAAGAAAGAAAGGACACTCCAAACAGCGATAAAGAAGGAAACCAACCCTAGGCAACAGGGATCACGGCAACGGGCAATCCAAGCCATGACCATTGAAACACGCAACATATCAAACCCTCATGAAATTCCTGGCAGAACCAGGCAATCTGCCCATCCCATGGGACAGATGAAAAAAGTCCTTCAAGCATTATGCCATGGAGGTATGTGGCATGAACCACAGCACAGAGAGAAGAAATCCACTGTTGTTACACTGGCCTCATTACGACCCAGGTGGTAAGGGGTTAACGGCGCCGTAAAAGGTGTCGGCGCCGTTAAACTCTTACGGCCTAATTACGGGGTCCCTTTGCGGGTCCCGACCTTAACGGCTGGTTTTACCAGCCGTTAAGGAAGGAACCCGCAAAGGGACTTTCGAGGTAATTTTGGTAACGTAATTTGAGGTGCCGTAATTACCGCCTTCCCCATTCCTATTGAGCCCTATGGGGGAAAAAATGGGAATGGGGAAGGGCCAATGGTGAATGGGGAATTACCGCCCCGCCAACCTTGGAATGGGGCGGTAATTCCGCCATTCACCATGGCGGAGTTGGTAAAATACCGGCGTCAACCATAGCTCTAATAGCGCCAAGTTTAACGCCAGGGTCGTAATGAGGCCCACTGTTTGGGCAGAGCGGGTCAAGAACCATACGAAAAACTATTAGAACTCCCAGAGATGGAAGCTGCGAATCTCAATGAGTATGTAAAGAGCCTAAAGAAAAGAGACAAACACTACAAAAAAGGACAAGTATGAGTCTCGAAAGAGACCATTTTGGGAAGCAGAGCCAAGGAGATGGAGAATCTGTGGAGCAATATACAAAGGGTGTCAGGGGTCTAGTGAACACGTGCAGTTTTGGTCCCCAACTAGAAGGTTAAGAGACCATTTCATGTTGGAGTGCAGGAACTATGAAGTAAAGTGAGTGATAGATTGTGGTCAAAGAATGACCCATAACTGCAAGAGGTACTTTCCATAGCCAAAGATGTGGAACACACTGAAGTCTGTGTGAAGACACTTATCAATAGTCACAAACTCCATTCAAAACAGGTGGAGGCACAAACAGGTTGTAAGGAGGAAACCACAGGAGCCATACAAGCGGCCCAGAATGAATGCAGTTGCAACAGGTCACAGCAAATCGGCACGAGGGGTTGCAGCAACTTCCGCAACAGATCTACACAAGGAATGAACCAAAAGAAATGCTGCAGATACTCCGGTAATCAAGACTGGGCCAAGACCCAGTATTCACGTCAAGGCACAGTTTTAGAAAGAATTGTAACAGAAAAGGACATCTTGTGAAGTGCTGCTGGGCTACGGATTTTGTCAATTATGTGGAAGACTTCAGTGAAGAAGAGAGCATTTGCAAGGTGCTGAGCTCCGATTAGGCTATCAATGTATCCACCGCGGCGTTCTGTGTACCCACCAAGACGTTGATGATGATGAGAGATTCTGGAGCGAAATACCTAATACTCTCAGTGGAAAAGTTTAACAGTCTCTTTGGAGGACAGACTTCCATGAAGTAGATATCAGGCCGATGGGTTAGGGAGGTGCTCATATTGACCTAATTGGTTGGTTTGAAGTAAAATTTTAGTTCATTGAGGATCAACACAAAATGTATGTGACAAAGAAGGGCAACGTGCCCCTTTTCAGTTGGGTGCATCAAAAGAAACTAGCATTCAAATTGAACCCCAATTCGAAGAAGCAGTCATGATGTGCTCGGACCAAGAGGCAATAGAGGAGAACGTATTGTCATTCCAATTGGGTCGTCTCAAAGTATTCGTGCATAGGTCCCCTCCCCCACCAGGTGCAACCCTGCACTGCCTCCCTGGTAACCCCCACACTTGGGGACAGTATTCTGTGTCCCTACATTCCCACTACCAGCACTTAACACCTGATGTCTGCACTTGCACTTGCTGCCAGCTGGTCGCACTTTTTACTTATTGCTTTTACTTATTCTATTTATTTTTTACTGTCGATCCCGTGTCCTTCACTGCCCACTCTCTCTTTCCCCGCACTTTCCCCTTCCCCCTTCCACTGCAATTGCATGATCTCAATGTCACCTGACCTAGTAAGATAGTTATCCCTGTCTTCCCTCTGTTCCCCCTCCCTTGCCTCGTCACGCCTTGAAACACTTGTGTATAGGCACGTTATAAATGCCATATCAGATCATATCATGAGTGAGTGACCTGAAGCATGGTGTACTGTGAGTCAGGCGCAGTGCAGTGGCCTCTTGTGCATCATACTTTGGCTATGCAGCAGGCATACCTCGTACAGATATGGTAACCCTAAAACTGAGTCACTGTTTAATACTCAGGTGTCCTGTCCTTCTGGTCATCAGCCAGTACTGAATCTGCAACTGTTTTGCAGCTATCCCTAATATGTTTTAAAGATATCAGAAAAGGGCCTGTGGTCAGTTTCCCTTTAGACTGTGTACAGCAGAATGTTTGCATGCGTGCCTTTTATATGAATGTCAGCAATCCAGTTACAATCCCATGACCCAGCCAAAAGTCTCGCCAGAGCCTAGCAGAAAAGGAAACACTTAAAAGATTGTAATTTCGTTCAGCATGCGCTCTTCAGTTTGAAAAAAGAAAGGTGAGGTTTCCATCCCAGGTTGTCTTTGTCGCTGCACAGGTCGGCACACTGAACTGGGATGCACAAAAGTACAGCACACTACTAAATGGTGGTTGACTGGCACATCTGGCAATTTGGCAGTATCCTATAACTAGCTGCATCATGAAATATGTTCGTACAGTATAATTTTTGAAAAAGTAAAAGAGAACTCACAAATCTTTACTTCATGTGAGGTAAAGACTCCCTGGTACTGGAATAAAATTCTGTTTGAACTCAGGCATTCTAAGTCCTGTCTGGAACTCAAGAATAGACTCAAAACCCATTTGCTCAATCTTTACTCAGATTAAATATTTGCATCTATACTGCTAACGTTTCTGATACATAGACGGTACATTGTCGGTCCGATAGCACAGCGAGTAGAGCGCTCGCTTTGACATCTGGGCAGAGCCTGAGGTCGCTGGTTAGAATCCCGGCAGGGTCGTCTTTGATACTTCCGAGGTCGATACATGAGCACCACACACTGGCCCTCATTACAAGTCAGGCGCCGTTAACCCTCAACGCCTGCTTTTTGCAGGCGTTAAAGTCCAAGGCGCTAAGCGACCTTGGTGCTAATTACGGCACCGTAATTTACGGTGCCGTAATTAGCGCCTTCCCCATCCTCATTATGCCCTATGGGGCAAAAATGGGAAATGGGGAAGGGCAAATGGTGAATGGGGAATTACCGGCCCACTCACCTTGGAATGAGGCGGTAATTCCGCCATTCACCATGGCGGAATCCGGCATGGACCATGGTGCTAATAGCACCATGGTCCACCGCCTGACTTGTAATGAGGGCCACTGTGCGTAATAATAAGCAGCGCTCAGAAGCCTGAGTGTTCATAGCACTATATAAATGCTAAATTATTATTATTAGACTGACTGCCTTTCCCTCTGGCTCTTTGTTCGTAAGTCTTGTCTCTCCGCTCTGTGTGCTTTGAGGTCCACAGGCGGGTAGCGCTATATAAGAATTATACATAAATAAATAAATGTGGAAGAGATCGGCCCATGTGGTCTTGAGAGCCATCATAGAAACTATGACATAAACATCTGTCATCTCTCTTTTTACATTTTAAAAAAAAGAAACAAAAAACACCTCTTTTCATTTGGCTAACATGGCATTACACATGCTCTATAGAAACCTTGATCAATCACTAATAATATTTAAAGCACCATGGATTACTTGAGCAAAACACTCACATACAGTGAAGTAACTTGGCATGTGCCAGCATCTCCCTTTCCTACAATAGCATCTCTGCATGACTTCCGTTTCTGACACCTGTGACAGTGGTACATTGAGTAGGATGGAAGCTCATTGATGTTCATTATAGTTTCTGGCACAGAGCTTGAAACAGATGTCATGTCTGCAGGATGATTATTAATTTCCCCAGTGTTGTTGTGACATCCCAGGCACTATGTCAGTGGTTTTGCAACGCTGTGTGACTGTTGTGCATCTAATGTTTATCAGGTGCAGTTTTATTCAGGGCGAGACACATAGATGATTTGCTACAGGGAAATCTCTCTGTTGTGACAGACCTGCCATCGGAATTGTTGGAATATCCCCCTGACAACTTCCTGTAAATTCTATGGAGCTCATATTATGGCTCGGAAGTGTTTGGCGGCGGTGGCCTGGTACTTGTGCACTGAGACGTAGCCAGGTCTCTGCCCTGAAATATTCAACATTTGCACAGCGGGGTGTAAAAGTGCATAGGAAAAGGTGGCGCCCACTTGTACGCATGGCACTGAGCATTTACAATGGATCCCTACCAGGGCCGCCTGCTTTTTGCTGGCTCATAAAGCTGGCAGACTCCATAGGCATGAAAATGCATGCTGGCACAAATACTGGGGCATTTGTAAAACGGTCTGGAAGGGTGGCGGCAGAAACACAAGTTACGGTCCAACCCGCCCCTGCCATAGAAATTGGGGACAATTAGCCACACCATACAGTAAATGCCTAAAAGGATTATGCAAATATTTTCCACATTTGTTTTACGGTAGTGCTCATGAACATTCAGCCCCTATGGATTTTATATAATTTCATTCGCAAGTTGTGCTGTAAAAATGACCATCTTGACTTATCCCAAAACTCCCTTGCAGGAATCGGGCTTTCTCACTTAGACCTATTCTTCGGAGCCATATATGCCCCATTAGTTTGGAACTTCGCCAACCAGTAGTTGGGAACATTTTAATAAAATGTATACAAAGTGAATATTTAACGCTACATCAAACTTTACAGAGGAGCATGCAAAGCATATGTCCTGTGTCATTTTTGTACTTGCCCATTAAGATTTATGAAAAGTGGCACACAACTGAGCGGGACGTCATTTAATGATCGCAACCCCTTGGGTCTCCCTTGCTACCTGTGTGGGCTCTCTTGTTATGTTATCGGAACTTCTAAAGCGCATGTACACCTGGAGGCATCTTGGCGCTGAGGAGACAAGGCAAAACGGAGCGCAGCTAGGAAAGCAAGGTTTATAATCCTCGACGAAAGGCAAGGTGATCAGAGATGTCCCGCAGAGGAATGGGAACGTCGTTCCATGATCTCGCAGTCGCGACTGAGGAAGCATGGCCACCCTTACGGGCCAGCTTGAACTGAGGTACGACCACCCACCGGGTGGTTTGAGAGTGAAGGGTACGGGGGGGTTGGTAGGCAAATATTCTGCTCCAGATCCATGAAAGTCCCAGTGCACTACACACATATACTTAAACAAGATGCGCTGAGCAACAGGGAGCCAATGAAGTTGTCTCAGTAGGGGAGTCACATGGGCTCCAAAAGGTGGGCTGCAACGTTTTGAAGCAGCTGCAGCCGACCAATTAGGTAGGCAGGTTGTGCCAGGTAAAGTGAGTTGCAGTAGTCCAGGACACTAAGGACCAGGGCTCCCACAATCGGTGCCTGACTGGCAGAGGGAATAAAAGGGAGAATTTTCCAGAGAACCCTAACTTTAAAATGACCTGATTTGGCCGAGAAGCGTACTCCCAGGTTCCTGACTGATGTAACGGGTATAGGGAGAGGGCCCAGTGAAGGGGACCAGAATCAGCCATCCAGAACACATGGGGGGGGGTAGAAGTACCCACAACCAGGACTTCAGTCTTTATGCCGTATAGCTTAAGCCAGTTCAGCGTCATCCATAATCCCAGTTCCTCCAGGCAGTTTTTTAGCCTGTTAGCTGTTTCAGGTTTTGTTAGGTTCAGACGGACCAGTATCTGGGTATCATTAGCGTAAGAATAGAAGCGGAACCCATGAGATTCATTAAGAAACAGTAGATATCTTATGTATATGTTAAACAGAATAGGGGAAAGCGCCGAGCTCTGAGGGACACCACAAGGGAGAGAGACAGGGGCAGAGCAAAAAGGAGGAAGCAAAACTGACTGAGAGCGATTAGTGAGAAAGGCTGTAAACCATTTGAGGACTTGGCCAGAAATTCCGGCTTCAGAGAGCCGTGAAATTAGAAGAGAATGATCGACGGTGTGCATACTTACAGTTCCACAGTTTTGTTATGTTTATTTGGGCTGTGCATGTGCTAGCATGACATTTTTGAGGAATGTTAACAAACAATGGAATGGACTGGGAGAAAGGAATAAAAAACCGTATCATGCACTGCTGCATGCAAGTGTCCTGCTGAACCAGTTTGTAAAGTTGAGCACACTGCCCTCTGGAAGGTACCCAGCTCAATGAGCGATTATCAGGCAGTTTAGTTTGGCAAAGCCTTTGAGTAAAAATTCAAAGCAACTCAGAATATCAGGGTTTTGCTCTTCGGGGGAATTGTTGATAAGTGGGCTGTTCGCTCTGAGGCCCAAGGGCGTGTGGCGCTTTACAACAATTCAAATAAATAAATAAAGAATGAAAGTGGCAACATTTTAGAGCTTCAAATAATTGAGCCTCGACCTTGTCATGGGAACACCTGTGTGTCCAAGCAGGTTTACATGTAAGCCCACGCTGAGCAGCCACGATGCACATACGCGCACTAGACCCACTGTGATCCCGAAACTTGACTAATGCAGAGCGAGATGTTCAGCTGTGCGGGGCTTTCAGGCTGCAGAGGCTTGGCTTTTGGAGGCATTGTGCAAACCTCTCCATTGTCCTGCCTGCTTTGCACGTTCTAACACTGGGGTGATGACACCTCTTAGTGCGCAGTAATGTGATAATTAGGCCTATTAAGTTGTCTTTGCTGAATGTGTCTTCATAATTCGTGAATAATGTTCCAAGCCATAGAACGATTACAGGAATGATTTTAGCAAAGCTAATCTAAGTTCATACTATGTATATATATTTTTTTTTTAGGTGGAAAAGGAGTAGACATTAATTTTGAAGGTGAAAGTTTAGAAAGGAGAGTCGTTTGGCTCTAACCTTGGAACATTAAGAGATGAGTTTAAATGTAGGGCTCTGCTTGTAGTCCAATTTCTTGCCCTTTTGCCTCATGCTGCCAATGTGTGCATTGTACACGTTTGGACACCACTGCACAGTGTCTCATTTGAATTGTTCTTGAAAGTTTATTTGTGAAGCGCTCCAGGCAAAACCACATCGGGCGCAGATGCAGAGAAGTGCAGATCCTGCTGACTCCATTAAATTGGGGGAGTCTATGCGCTCCAACAGAAAAGATACGTTTTCAAACTTTTGCAATAGGCTGGCAAAGGGCCTGATTCATAGAACTTTTCACGCGGTGCAAAGTGACTTTGCACTACCAGCGAACACCCTGATTCACAGAGCGGTGCAAAGTGTATTATTGCAAGGTGCTGAGCTCCGATTAGGCTATCAATGTATCCACCGCGGCGTTCTGTGTACCCACCAAGACGTTGAAGATGATGAGAGATTCTGGAGCGAAATACCTAATACTCTCAGTGGAAAATTTTAACAGTCTCTTTGGAGGACAGACTTCCATGAAGTAAATATCAGGCCGATGGGTTAGGGAGGTGCTCATATTGACCTAATTGGTTGGTTTGAAGTAAAATTTTAGTTCAGTGAGGATCAACAAATGGAAAAATGTATGTGACAAAGAAGGGCAACGTGCCCCTTTTCAGTTGGGTGCATCAAAAGAAACTAGAATTCAAATTGAACCCCAATTCGAAGAAGCAGTCATGATGTGCTCGGACCAAGAGGCAATAGAGGAGAAAGTATTGTCATTCCAATTGGGTCGTCTCAAAGTATTCGTGCATAGGTCCCCTCCCCCACCAGGTGCAACCCTGCACTGCCTCCCTGGTAACCCCCACACTTGGGGACAGTATTCTGTGTCCCTACATTCCCACTACCAGCACTTAACACCTGATGTCTGCACTTGCACTTGCTGCCAGCTGGTCGCACTTTTTACTTATTGCTTTTACTTATTCTATTTATTTTTTACTGTCGATCCCGTGTCCTTCACTGCCCACTCTCTCTTTCCCCGCACTTTCCCCTTCCCCCTTCCACTGCAATTGCATGATCTCAATGTCACCTGACCTAGTAAGATAGTTATCCCTGTCTTCCCTCTGTTCCCCCTCCCTTGCCTCGTCACGCCTTGAAACACTTGTGTATAGGCACGTTATAAATGCCATATCAGATCATATCATGAGTGAGTGACCTGAAGCATGGTGTACTGTGAGTCAGGCGCAGTGCAGTGGCCTCTTGTGCATCATACTTTGGCTATGCAGCAGGCATACCTCGTACAGATATGGTAACCCTAAAACTGAGTCACTGTTTAATACTCAGGTGTCCTGTCCTTCTGGTCATCAGCCAGTACTGAATCTGCAACTGTTTTGCAGCTATCCCTAATATGTTTTAAAGATATCAGAAAAGGGCATGTGGTCAGTTTCCCTTTAGACTGTGTACAGCAGAATGTTTGCATGCGTGCCTTTTATATGAATGTCAGCAATCCAGTTACACCCCCATGACCCAGCCAAAAGTCTCGCCAGAGCCTAGCAGAAAAGGAAACACTTAAAAGATTGTAATTTCGTTCAGCATGCGCTCTTCAGTTTGAAAAAAGAAAGGTGAGGTTTCCATCCCAGGTTGTCTTTGTCGCTGCACAGGTCGGCACACTGAACTGGGATGCACAAAAGTACAGCACACTACTAAATGGTGGTTGACTGGCACATCTGGCAATTTGGCAGTATCCTATAACTAGCTGCATCATGAAATATGTTCGTACAGTATAATTTTTGAAAAAGTAAAAGAGAACTCACAAATCTTTACTTCATGTGAGGTAAAGACTCCCTGGTACTGGAATAAAATTCTGTTTGAACTCAGGCATTCTAAGTCCTGTCTGGAACTCAAGAATAGACTCAAAACCCATTTGCTCAATCTTTACTCAGATTAAATATTTGCATCTATACTGCTAACGTTTCTGATACATAGACGGTACATTGTCGGTCCGATAGCACAGCGAGTAGAGCGCTCGCTTTGACATCTGGGCAGAGCCTGAGGTCGCTGGTTAGAATCCCGGCAGGGTCGTCTTTGATACTTCCGAGGTCGATACATGAGCACCACACACTGGCCCTCATTACAAGTCAGGCGCCGTTAACCCTCAACGCCTGCTTTTTGCAGGCGTTAAAGTCCAAGGCGCTAAGCGACCTTGGTGCTAATTACGGCACCGTAATTTACGGTGCCGTAATTAGCGCCTTCCCCATCCTCATTATGCCCTATGGGGCAAAAATGGGAAATGGGGAAGGGCAAATGGTGAATGGGGAATTACCGGCCCACTCACCTTGGAATGAGGCGGTAATTCCGCCATTCACCATGGCGGAATCCGGCATGGACCATGGTGCTAATAGCACCATGGTCCACCGCCTGACTTGTAATGAGGGCCACTGTGCGTAATAATAAGCAGCGCTCAGAAGCCTGAGTGTTCATAGCACTATATAAATGCTAAATTATTATTATTAGACTGACTGCCTTTCCCTCTGGCTCTTTGTTCGTAAGTCTTGTCTCTCCGCTCTGTGTGCTTTGAGGTCCACAGGCGGGTAGCGCTATATAAGAATTATACATAAATAAATAAATGTGGAAGAGATCGGCCCATGTGGTCTTGAGAGCCATCATAGAAACTATGACATAAACATCTGTCATCTCTCTTTTTACATTTTAAAAAAAAGAAACAAAAAACACCTCTTTTCATTTGGCTAACATGGCATTACACATGCTCTATAGAAACCTTGATCAATCACTAATAATATTTAAAGCACCATGGATTACTTGAGCAAAACACTCACATACAGTGAAGTAACTTGGCATGTGCCAGCATCTCCCTTTCCTACAATAGCATCTCTGCATGACTTCCGTTTCTGACACCTGTGACAGTGGTACATTGAGTAGGATGGAAGCTCATTGATGTTCATTATAGTTTCTGGCACAGAGCTTGAAACAGATGTCATGTCTGCAGGATGATTATTAATTTCCCCAGTGTTGTTGTGACATCCCAGGCACTATGTCAGTGGTTTTGCAACGCTGTGTGACTGTTGTGCATCTAATGTTTATCAGGTGCAGTTTTATTCAGGGCGAGACACATAGATGATTTGCTACAGGGAAATCTCTCTGTTGTGACAGACCTGCCATCGGAATTGTTGGAATATCCCCCTGACAACTTCCTGTAAATTCTATGGAGCTCATATTATGGCTCGGAAGTGTTTGGCGGCGGTGGCCTGGTACTTGTGCACTGAGACGTAGCCAGGTCTCTGCCCTGAAATATTCAACATTTGCACAGCGGGGTGTAAAAGTGCATAGGAAAAGGTGGCGCCCACTTGTACGCATGGCACTGAGCATTTACAATGGATCCCTACCAGGGCCGCCTGCTTTTTGCTGGCTCATAAAGCTGGCAGACTCCATAGGCATGAAAATGCATGCTGGCACAAATACTGGGGCATTTGTAAAACGGTCTGGAAGGGTGGCGGCAGAAACACAAGTTACGGTCCAACCCGCCCCTGCCATAGAAATTGGGGACAATTAGCCACACCATACAGTAAATGCCTAAAAGGATTATGCAAATATTTTCCACATTTGTTTTACGGTAGTGCTCATGAACATTCAGCCCCTATGGATTTTATATAATTTCATTCGCAAGTTGTGCTGTAAAAATGACCATCTTGACTTATCCCAAAACTCCCTTGCAGGAATCGGGCTTTCTCACTTAGACCTATTCTTCGGAGCCATATATGCCCCATTAGTTTGGAACTTCGCCAACCAGTAGTTGGGAACATTTTAATAAAATGTATACAAAGTGAATATTTAACGCTACATCAAACTTTACAGAGGAGCATGCAAAGCATATGTCCTGTGTCATTTTTGTACTTGCCCATTAAGATTTATGAAAAGTGGCACACAACTGAGCGGGACGTCATTTAATGATCGCAACCCCTTGGGTCTCCCTTGCTACCTGTGTGGGCTCTCTTGTTATGTTATCGGAACTTCTAAAGCGCATGTACACCTGGAGGCATCTTGGCGCTGAGGAGACAAGGCAAAACGGAGCGCAGCTAGGAAAGCAAGGTTTATAATCCTCGACGAAAGGCAAGGTGATCAGAGATGTCCCGCAGAGGAATGGGAACGTCGTTCCATGATCTCGCAGTCGCGACTGAGGAAGCATGGCCACCCTTACGGGCCAGCTTGAACTGAGGTACGACCACCCACCGGGTGGTTTGAGAGTGAAGGGTACGGGGGGGTTGGTAGGCAAATATTCTGCTCCAGATCCATGAAAGTCCCAGTGCACTACACACATATACTTAAACAAGATGCGCTGAGCAACAGGGAGCCAATGAAGTTGTCTCAGTAGGGGAGTCACATGGGCTCCAAAAGGTGGGCTGCAACGTTTTGAAGCAGCTGCAGCCGACCAATTAGGTAGGCAGGTTGTGCCAGGTAAAGTGAGTTGCAGTAGTCCAGGACACTAAGGACCAGGGCTCCCACAATCGGTGCCTGACTGGCAGAGGGAATAAAAGGGAGAATTTTCCAGAGAACCCTAACTTTAAAATGACCTGATTTGGCCGAGAAGCGTACTCCCAGGTTCCTGACTGATGTAACGGGTATAGGGAGAGGGCCCAGTGAAGGGGACCAGAATCAGCCATCCAGAACACATGGGGGGGGGTAGAAGTACCCACAACCAGGACTTCAGTCTTTATGCCGTATAGCTTAAGCCAGTTCAGCGTCATCCATAATCCCAGTTCCTCCAGGCAGTTTTTTAGCCTGTTAGCTGTTTCAGGTTTTGTTAGGTTCAGACGGACCAGTATCTGGGTATCATTAGCGTAAGAATAGAAGCGGAACCCATGAGATTCATTAAGAAACAGTAGATATCTTATGTATATGTTAAACAGAATAGGGGAAAGCGCCGAGCTCTGAGGGACACCACAAGGGAGAGAGACAGGGGCAGAGCAAAAAGGAGGAAGCAAAACTGACTGAGAGCGATTAGTGAGAAAGGCTGTAAACCATTTGAGGACTTGGCCAGAAATTCCGGCTTCAGAGAGCCGTGAAATTAGAAGAGAATGATCGACGGTGTGCATACTTACAGTTCCACAGTTTTGTTATGTTTATTTGGGCTGTGCATGTGCTAGCATGACATTTTTGAGGAATGTTAACAAACAATGGAATGGACTGGGAGAAAGGAATAAAAAACCGTATCATGCACTGCTGCATGCAAGTGTCCTGCTGAACCAGTTTGTAAAGTTGAGCACACTGCCCTCTGGAAGGTACCCAGCTCAATGAGCGATTATCAGGCAGTTTAGTTTGGCAAAGCCTTTGAGTAAAAATTCAAAGCAACTCAGAATATCAGGGTTTTGCTCTTCGGGGGAATTGTTGATAAGTGGGCTGTTCGCTCTGAGGCCCAAGGGCGTGTGGCGCTTTACAACAATTCAAATAAATAAATAAAGAATGAAAGTGGCAACATTTTAGAGCTTCAAATAATTGAGCCTCGACCTTGTCATGGGAACACCTGTGTGTCCAAGCAGGTTTACATGTAAGCCCACGCTGAGCAGCCACGATGCACATACGCGCACTAGACCCACTGTGATCCCGAAACTTGACTAATGCAGAGCGAGATGTTCAGCTGTGCGGGGCTTTCAGGCTGCAGAGGCTTGGCTTTTGGAGGCATTGTGCAAACCTCTCCATTGTCCTGCCTGCTTTGCACGTTCTAACACTGGGGTGATGACACCTCTTAGTGCGCAGTAATGTGATAATTAGGCCTATTAAGTTGTCTTTGCTGAATGTGTCTTCATAATTCGTGAATAATGTTCCAAGCCATAGAACGATTACAGGAATGATTTTAGCAAAGCTAATCTAAGTTCATACTATGTATATATATTTTTTTTTTAGGTGGAAAAGGAGTAGACATTAATTTTGAAGGTGAAAGTTTAGAAAGGAGAGTCGTTTGGCTCTAACCTTGGAACATTAAGAGATGAGTTTAAATGTAGGGCTCTGCTTGTAGTCCAATTTCTTGCCCTTTTGCCTCATGCTGCCAATGTGTGCATTGTACACGTTTGGACACCACTGCACAGTGTCTCATTTGAATTGTTCTTGAAAGTTTATTTGTGAAGCGCTCCAGGCAAAACCACATCGGGCGCAGATGCAGAGAAGTGCAGATCCTGCTGACTCCATTAAATTGGGGGAGTCTATGCGCTCCAACAGAAAAGATACGTTTTCAAACTTTTGCAATAGGCTGGCAAAGGGCCTGATTCATAGAACTTTTCACGCGGTGCAAAGTGACTTTGCACTACCAGCGAACACCCTGATTCACAGAGCGGTGCAAAGTGTATTATTGCAAGGTGCTGAGCTCCGATTAGGCTATCAATGTATCCACCGCGGCGTTCTGTGTACCCACCAAGACGTTGAAGATGATGAGAGATTCTGGAGCGAAATACCTAATACTCTCAGTGGAAAATTTTAACAGTCTCTTTGGAGGACAGACTTCCATGAAGTAAATATCAGGCCGATGGGTTAGGGAGGTGCTCATATTGACCTAATTGGTTGGTTTGAAGTAAAATTTTAGTTCAGTGAGGATCAACAAATGGAAAAATGTATGTGACAAAGAAGGGCAACGTGCCCCTTTTCAGTTGGGTGCATCAAAAGAAACTAGAATTCAAATTGAACCCCAATTCGAAGAAGCAGTCATGATGTGCTCGGACCAAGAGGCAATAGAGGAGAAAGTATTGTCATTCCAATTGGGTCGTCTCAAAGTATTCGTGCATAGGTCCCCTCCCCCACCAGGTGCAACCCTGCACTGCCTCCCTGGTAACCCCCACACTTGGGGACAGTATTCTGTGTCCCTACATTCCCACTACCAGCACTTAACACCTGATGTCTGCACTTGCACTTGCTGCCAGCTGGTCGCACTTTTTACTTATTGCTTTTACTTATTCTATTTATTTTTTACTGTTGATCCCGTGTCCTTCACTGCCCACTCTCTCTTTCCCTGCACTTTCCCCTTCCACTGCAATTGCATGATCTCAATGTCACCTGACCTAGTAAGATAGTTGTCTCTGTCTTCCCTCTGCTCCCCCTCCCTTGCCTCGTCACGCCTTGAAACACTTGTGTATAGGCACGTTATAAATGCCATATCAGATCATATCATGAGTGAGTGACCTGAAGCATGGTGTACTGTGAGTCAGGCGCAATGCAGTGGCCTCGTGTGCATCATACTTTGGCTATGCAGCAGGCATACCTCGTACAGATATGGTAACCCTAAAACTGAGTCACTGTTTAATACTCAGGTGTCCTGTCCTTCTGGTCATCAGCCAGTACTGAATCTGCAACTGTTTTGCAGCTATCCCTAATATGTTTTAAAGATATCAGAAAAGGGCCTGTGGTCAGTTTCCCTTTAGACTGTGTACAGCAGAATGTTTGCATGCGTGCCTTTTATATGAATGTCAGCAATCCAGTTACACTCCCATGACCCAGCCAAAAGTCTCGCCAGAGCCTAGCAGAAAAGGAAACATTTAAAAGATTGTAATTTCGTTCAGCTTGCGCTCTTCAGTTTGAAAAAAGAAAGGTGAGGTTTCCATCCCAGGTTGTCTTTGTCGCTCCAGAGGTCGGCACACTGAACTGGGATGCGCAAAAGTACAGCACACTACTAAATGGTGGTTGACTGGCACATATGGCAATTTGGCAGTATCCTATAACTAGCTGCATCATGAAATATGTTCGTACAGTATCATTTTTGAAAAAGTAAAAGAGAACTCACAAATCTTTACTTCATGTGAGGTAAAGACTCCCTGATACTGGAATAAAATTCTGTTTGAACTCAGGCATTCTAAGTCCTGTCTGGAACTCAAGAATAGACTCAAAACCCATTTGCTCAATCTTTACTCAGATTAAATATTTGCATCTATACTGCTAACGTTTCTGATACATAGACGGTACATTGTCGGTCCGATAGCACAGCGAGTAGAGCGCTCGCTTTGAAATCTGGGCAGAGCCTGAGGTCGCTGGTTAGAATCCCGGCAGGGCCTTACTCAGTCTTTCATACTTCCGAGGTCGATAAATGAGCACCACACACTGGCCCTCATTACAAGTCAGGCGTTAAGGGTTTAACGGCGCCGTCAGCGCTGTTAACCCTCAACGCCTGCTTTTTGCAGGCGTTAAAGTCCAAGGCGCTAAGCGACCTTGGTGCTAATTACGGCACCGTAATTTACGGTGCCGTAATTAGCGCCTTCCCCATCCCCATTATGCCCTATGGGGCAAACATGGGAATGGGGAAGGGCAAATGGTGAATTACCGCCCCACTCACCTTGGAATGGGGCGGTAATTCCTTCATCCACCATGGCGGAATCCGGCATGGACCATGGTGCTAGTAGCACCATGGTCCACCGCCTGACTTGTAATGAGGGCCACTGTGCGTAATAATAAGCAGCGCTCAGAAGCCTGAGTGTTCATAGCACTATATAAATGCTAAATTATTATTATTAGACTGACTGCCTTTCCCTCTGGCTCTTTGTTCGTAAGTCTTGTCTCTCCCCTCTGTGTGCTTTGAGGTCCACAGGCGGGTAGCGCTATATAAGAATTATACATAAATAAATAAATGTGGAAGAGATCGGCCCATGTGGTCTTGAGAGCCATCATAGAAACTATGACATAAACATCTGTCATCTCTCTTTTTACATTTAAAAAAAAAGAAACAAAAAACACCTCTTTTCATTTGGCTAACATGGCATTACACATGCTCTATAGAAACCTTGATCAATCACTAATAATATTTAAAGCACCATGGATTACTTGAGCAAAACACTCACATACAGTGAAGTAACTTGGCATGTGCCAGCATCTCCCTTTCCTACAATAGCATCTCTGCATGACTTCCGTTTCTGACACCTGCGACAGTGGTGCATTGAGTAGGATGGAAGCTCATTGATGTTCATTATAGTTTCTGGCACAGAGCTTGAAACAGATATCATGTATGCAGGATGATTATTAATTTCCCCAGTGTTGTTGTGACATCCCAGGCACAATGTCTTTGGTTTTGCAACGCTGTGTGACTGTTGTGCATCTAATGTTTATCAGGTGCAGTTTTATTCAGGGCGAGACACATACATGATTTGCTACAGGGAAATCTCTCTGTCTGTTGTGACAGACCTGCCATCGGAATTGTTGGAATATCCCCCTGACAACTTCCTGTAAATTCTATGGAGCTCATGTTATGGTTCGGCAGTGTTTGGCGGCGGTAGCCTGGTACGTGTGCACTGAGACGTAGCCAGGTCTCTGCCCTGAAATATTCAACATTTGCACAGCGGGGTGTAAAAGTGCATAGGAAAAGGCGGCGCCCACTTGTACGCATGGCACTGAGCATTTACAATGGATCCCTACCAGGGCCGCCTGCTTTTTGCTGGCTCATAAAGCTGGCAGACTCCATAGGCATGAAAATGCATGCTGGCACAAATACTGGGGCATTTGTAAAACGGTCTGGAAGGGTGGCGGCAGAAACAAAAGTTACGGTCCAACCCGCCTCTGCCATAGAAATTGGGGACAATTAGCCACACCATACAGTAAATGCCTAAAAGGATTATGCAAATATTTTCCACATTTGTTTTACGGTAGTGCTCATGAACATTCAGCCCCTATGGATTTTTATATAATTTCATTCGCAAGTTGTGCTGTAAAAATGACCATCTTGACTTATCCCAAAACTCCCTTGCAGGAATCGGGCTTTCTCACTTAGACCTATTCTTCGGAGCCATATATGCCCCATTAGTTTGGAACTTCGCCAACCAGTAGTTGGGAACATTTTAATAAAATGTATACAAAGTGAATATTTAACGCTACATCAAACTTTACAGAGGAGCATGCAAAGCATATGTCCTGTGTCATTTTTGTACTTGCCCATTAAGATTTATGAAAAGTGGCACACAACTGAGCGGGACGTCATTTAATGATCGCAACCACTTAGGTCTCCCTTGCTACCTGTGTGGGCTCTCTTGTTATGTTATCGGAACTTCTAAAGCGCATGTACACCTGGAGGCATCTTGGCGCTGAGGAGGCAAGGCAAAACGGAGCGCAGCTAGGAAAGCAAGGTTTATAATCCTCGACGAAAGGCAAGGTGATCAGAGATGTCCCGCAGAGGAATGGGAACGTCGTTCCATGATCTCGCAGTCGCGACTGAGGAAGCATGGCCACCCTTACGGGCCAGCTTGAACTGAGGTACGACCACCCACCGGGTGGTTTGAGAGTGAAGGGTATGGGGGGTTGGTAGGCAGATATTCTGCTCCAGATCCATGAAAGTCCCAGTGCACTATACACATAGACTTAAACAAGATGCGCTGAGCAACAGGGAGCCAATGAAGTTGTCTCAGTAGGGGAGTCATATGGGCTCCAAAAGGTGGGCTGCAACGTTTTGAAGCAGCTGCAGCCGATAAATTAGGTAGGCAGGTTGTGCCAGGTAAAGTGAGTTGCAGTAGTCCAGGACGCTAAGGACCAGGGCTCCCACAATCGGTGCCTGACTGGCAGAGGGAATAAAAGGGAGAATTTTCCAGAGAACCCTAACTTTAAAATGACCTGATTTGCAAACCGCTCCGCCCTGCTCATCCATGGTCAGAGTGGCCGAGAAGCGTACTCCCAGGTTCCTGACTGATGTAACGGGTATAGGGAGAGGGCCCAGTGAAGGGGACCAGAATCAGCCATCCAGAACACATGGGGGGGGTAGAAGTACCCACAACCAGGACTTCACTCTTTATGCCGTATAGCTTAAGCCAGTTCAGCGTCATCCATAATCCCAGTTCCTCCAGGCAGTTTTTTAGCCTGTTAGCTGTTTCAGGTTTTGTTAGGTTCAGACGGACCAGTATCTGGGTATCATTAGCGTAAGAATAGAAGCGGAACCCATGAGATTCATTAAGAAACAGTAGATATCTTATGTATATGTTAAACAGAATAGGGGAAAGCGCCGAGCTCTGAGGGACACCACAAGGGAGAGAGACAGGGGCAGAGCAAAAAGGAGGAAGCGAAACTGACTGAGAGCGATTAGTGAGAAAGGCTGTAAACCATTTGAGGACTTGGCCAGAAATTCCGGCTTCAGAGAGCCGTGAAATTAGAAGAGAATGATTGACGGTGTGCATACTTACAGTTCCACAGTTTTGTTATGTTTATTTGGGCTGTGCATGTGCTAGCATGACATTTTTGACCAATGTTAACAAACAATGGAATGGACTGGGAGAAAGGATTACAAAACCGTATCATGCACTGCTGCATGCAAGTGTCCTGCTGAACCAGTTTGTAAAGTTGGCCACACTGCCCTCTGGAAGGTACCCAGTCTCAATGAGCGATTATCAGGCAGTTTAGTTTGGCAAAGCCTTTGAGTAAAAATTCAAAGCAACTCAGAATATCAGGGTTTTGCTCTTCGGGGGAACTGTTGATAAGTGGGCTCTTCGCTGAGGCCCAAGGGCGTGTGGCGCTTTACAAAAATTCAAATAAATAAATAAAGAATGAAAGTGGCAACATTTTAGAGCTTCAAATAATTGAGCCTCGACCTTGTCATGGGAACACCTGTGTGTCCAAGCAGGTTTACATGTAAGCCCACGCTGAGCAGCCACGATGCACATACGCGCACTAGCCCCACTGTGATCCCGGAACTTGACTAATGCAGGGCGAGATGTTCAGCTGTGCGGGGTTTTCAGGCTGCAGAGGCTTGGCTTTTGGAGGCATTGTGCAAACCTCTCCATTGTCCTGCCTGCTTCGCAGGGTGCAGTCTTGCACGTTCTAACACTGGGGTGATGACACCTCTTAGTGCGCAATAATGTGATAATTAGGCCTATTAAGTTGTCTTTGCTGAATGTGTCTTCATAATTCGTGAATAATGTTCCAAGCCATAGAACGATTACAGGAATGATTTTAGCAAAGCTAATCTAAGTTCATACTATGTATATATATATTTTTTTTAGGTGGAAAAGGAGTAGACATTAATTTTGAAGGTGAAAGTTTAGAAAGGAGAGTCGTTTGGCTCTAACCTTGGAACATTAAGAGATGAGTTTAAATGTAGGGTTCTGCCTCTAGTCCAATTTCTTGACCTTTTGCCTCATGCTGCCAATGTGTGCATTGTACACGTTTGGAAACCACTGCTCAGTGTCTCATTTGAATTGTTCTTGAAAGTTTATTTGTGAAGCGCTCGAGGCAAAACCACATCGGGTGCAGATGCAGAGAAGTGCAGATCCTGCTGACTCCATTAAATTGGGGGAGTCTATGCGCTCCAACAGAAAAGATACGTTTTCAAACTTTTGCAATAGGCTGGCAAAGGGCCTGATTCATAGAACTTTTCACGCGGTGCAAAGTGACTTTGCACTACCAGCGAACACCCTGATTCACAGAGCGGTGCAAAGTGTATTATTGCAAGGTGCTGAGCTCCGATTAGGCTATCAATGTATCCACCGCGGCGTTCTGTGTACCCACCAAGACGTTGATGATGATGAGAGATTCTGGAGCGAAATACCTAATACTCTCAGTGGAAAAGTTTAACAGTCTCTTTGGAGGACAGACTTCCATGAAGTAGATATCAGGCCGATGGGTTAGGGAGGTGCTCATATTGACCTAATTGGTTGGTTTGAAGTAAAATTTTAGTTCATTGAGGATCAACACAAAATGTATGTGACAAAGAAGGGCAACGTGCCCCTTTTCAGTTGGGTGCATCAAAAGAAACTAGCATTCAAATTGAACCCCAATTCGAAGAAGCAGTCATGATGTGCTCGGACCAAGAGGCAATAGAGGAGAACGTATTGTCATTCCAATTGGGTCGTCTCAAAGTATTCGTGCATAGGTCCCCTCCCCCACCAGGTGCAACCCTGCACTGCCTCCCTGGTAACCCCCACACTTGGGGACAGTATTCTGTGTCCCTACATTCCCACTACCAGCACTTAACACCTGATGTCTGCACTTGCACTTGCTGCCAGCTGGTTGCACTTTTTACTTATTGCTTTTACTTATTCTATTTATTTTTTACTGTCGATCCCGTGTCCTTCACTGCCCACTCTCTCTTTCCCCGCACTTTCCCCTTCCCCCTTCCACTGCAATTGCATGATCTCAATGTCACCTGACCTAGTAAGATAGTTGTCTCTGTCTTCCCTCTGCTCCCCCTCCCTTGCCTCGTCACGCCTTGAAACACTTGTGTATAGGCACGTTATAAATGCCATATCAGATCATATCATGAGTGAGTGACCTGAAGCATGGTGTACTGTGAGTCAGGCGCAATGCAGTGGCCTCTTGTGCATCATACTTTGGCTATGCAGCAGGCATACCTCGTACAGATATGGTAACCCTAAAACTGAGTCACTGTTTAATACTCAGGTGTCCTGTCCTTCTGGTCATCAGCCAGTACTGAATCTGCAACTGTTTTGGCAGCTATCCCTAGTATGTTTTAAAGATATCAGAAAAGGGCCTGTGGTCAGTTTCCCTTTAGACTGTGTACAGCAGAATGTTTGCATGCGTGCCTTTTATATGAATGTCAGCAATCCAGTTACAATCCCATGACCCAGGCAAAAGTCTCGCCAGAGCCTAGCAGAAAAGGAAACACTTAAAAGATTGTAATTTCGTTCAGCATGCGCTCTTCAGTTTGAAAAAAGAAAGGTGAGGTTTCCATCCCAGGTTGTCTTTGTCGCTGCACAGGTCGGCACACTGAACTGGGATGCGCAAAAGTACAGCACACTACTAAATGGTGGTTGACTGGCACATCTGGCAATTTGGCAGTATCCTATAACTAGCTGCATCATGAAATATGTTCGTACAGTATCATTTTTGAAAAAGTAAAAGAGAACTCACAAATCTTTACTTCATGTGAGGTAAAGACTCCCTGGTACTGGAATAAAATTCTGTTTGAACTCAGGCATTCTAAGTCCTGTCTGGAACTCAAGAATAGACTCAAAACCCATTTGCTCAATCTTTACTCAGATTAAATATTTGCATCTATACTGCTAACGTTTCTGATACATAGACGGTCCATTGCCAGTCCGATAGCACAGGCGCTCGCTTTGAAATCTGGGCAGAGCCTGAGGTCGCTGGTTAGAATCCCGGCAGGGCCTTACTCAGTCTTTCATACTTCCGAGGTCGATAAATGAGCACCACACACTGGCCCTCATTACAAGTCAGGCGTTAAGGGTTTAACGGCGCCGTTAACCCTCAACGCCTGCTTTTTGCAGGCGTTAAAGTCCAAGGCGCTAAGCGACCTTGGTGCTAATTACGGCACCGTAATTTACGGTGCCGTAATTAGCGCCTTCCCCATCCCCATTATGCCCTATGGGGCAAAAATGGGAATGGGGAAGGGCAAATGGTGAATGGGGAATTACCGCCCCACTCACCTTGGAATGGGGCGGTAATTCCTCCATCCACCATGGCGGAATCCGGCATGGACCATGGTGACCGTGGACCGCCTGACTTGTAATGAGGGCCACTGTGCGTAATAATAAGCAGCGCTCAGAAGCCTGAGTGTTCATAGCACTATATAAATGCTAAATTATTATTATTAGACTGACTGCCTTTCCCTCTGGCTCTTTGTTCGTAAGTCTTGTCTCTCCGCTCTGTGTGCTTTGAGGTCCACAGACGGGTAGCGCTATATAAGAATTATACATAAATAAATAAATGTGTAAGAGATGGGCCCATGCGGTGTTGAGAGCCATCATAGAAACTATGACATAAACATCTGTCATCTCTCTTTTTACATTTAAAAAAAAAAGAAACAAAAAACACCTCTTTTCATTTGGCTAACATGGCATTACACATGCTCTATAGAAACCTTGATCAATCACTAATAATATTTAAAGCACCATGGATTACTTGAGCAAAACACTCACATACAGTGAAGTAACTTGGCATGTGCCAGCATCTCCCTTTCCTACAATAGCATCTCTGCATGACTTCCGTTTCTGACACCTGTGACAGTGGTGCATTGAGTAGGATGGAAGCGCATTGATGTTCATTATAGTTTCTGGCACAGAGCTTGAAACAGATGTCATGTCTGCAGGATGATTATTAATTTCCCCAGTGTTGTTGTGACATCCCAGGCACTATGTCAGTGGTTTTGGAACGCTGTGTGACTGTTGTGCATCTAATGTTTATCAGGTGCAGTTTTATTCAGGGCGAGACACATACATGATTTGCTACAGGGAAATCTCTCTGTCTGTTGTGACAGACCTGCCATCGGAATTGTTGGAATATCCCCCTGACAACTTCCTGTAAATTCTATGGAGCTCATATTATGGCTCGGCAGTGTTTGGCGGCGGTGGCCTGGTACGTGTGCACTGAGACGTAGCCAGGTCTCTGCCCTGAAATATTCAACATTTGCACAGCGGGGTGTAAAAGTGCATAGGAAAAGGCGGCGCCCACTTGTACGCATGGCACTGAGCATTTACAATGGATCCCTACCAGGGCCGTCTGCTTTTTGCTGGCTCATAAAGCTGGCAGACTCCATAGGCATGAAAATGCATGCTGGCACAAATACTGGGGCATTTGGAAAACGGTGTGGAAGGGTGGCGGCAGAAACACAAGTTACGGTCCAACCCGCCTCTGCCATAGAAATTGGGGACAATTAGCCACACCATACAGTAAATGCCTAAAAGGATTATGCAAATATTTTCCACATTTGTTTTACGGTAGTGCTCATGAACATTCAGCCCCTATGGATTTTTATATAATTTCATTCGCAAGTTGTGCTATAAAAATGACCATCTTGACTTATCCCAAAACTCCCTTGCAGGAATCGGGCTTTCTCACTTAGACCTATTCTTCGGAGCCATATATGCCCCATTAGTTTGGAACTTCGCCAACCAGTAGTTGGGAACATTTTAATAAAATGTATACAAAGTGAATATTTAACGCTACATCAAACTTTACAGAGGAGCATGCAAAGCATATGTCCTGTGTCATTTTTGTACTTGCCCATTAAGATTTATGAAAAGTGGCACACAACTGAGCGGGACGTCATTTAATGATCGCAACCCCTTAGGTCTCCCTTGCTACCTGTGTGGGCTCTCTTGTTATGTTATCGGAACTTCTAAAGCGCATGTACACCTGGAGGCATCTTGGCGCTGAGGAGGCAAGGCAAAACGGAGCGCAGCTAGGAAAGCAAGGTTTATAATCCTCGACGAAAGGCAAGGTGATCAGAGATGTCCCGCAGAGGAATGGGAACGTCGTTCCATGATCTCGCAGTCGCGACTGAGGAAGCATGGCCACCCTTACGGGCCAGCTTGAACTGAGGTACGACCACCCACCGGGTGGTTTGAGAGTGAAGGGTACGGGGGGGTTGGTAGGCAGATATTCTCCTCCAGATCCATGAAAGTCCCAGTGTACTATACACATAGACTTAAACAAGATGCGCTGAGCAACAGGGAGCCAATGAAGTTGTCTCAGTAGGGGAGTCATATGGGCTCCAAAAGGTGGGCTGCAACGTTTTGAAGCAGCTGCAGCCGACCAATTAGGTAGGCAGGTTGTGCCAGGTAAAGTGAGTTGCAGTAGTCCAGGACGCTAAGGACCAGGGCTCCCACAATCGGTGCCTGACTGGCAGAGGGAATAAAAGGGAGAATTTTCCAGAGAACCCTAACTTTAAAATGACCTGATTTGCAAACCGCTCCGCCCTGCTCATCCATGGTCAGAGTGGCCGAGAAGCGTACTCCCAGGTTCCTGACTGATGTAACGGGTATAGGGAGAGGGCCCAGTGAAGGGGACCAGAATCAGCCATCCAGCACACAGGGGGGGTGGGGTAGAAGTACCCACAACCAGGACTTCAGTCTTTATGCCGTATAGCTTAAGCCAGTTCAGCGTCATCCATAATCCCAGTTCCTCCAGGCAGTTTTTTAGCCTGTTAGCTGTTTCAGGTTTTGTTAGGTTCAGACGGACCAGTATCTGGGTATCATTAGCGTAAGAATAGAAGCGGAACCCATGAGATTCATTAAGAAACAGTAGATATCTTATGTATATGTTAAACAGAATAGGGGAAAGCACTGAGCTCTGAGGGACACCACAAGGGAGAGAGACAGGGGCAGAGCAAAAAGGAGGAAGCGAAACTGACTGAGAGCGATTAGTGAGAAAGGCTGTAAACCATTTGAGGACTTGGCCAGAAATTCCGGCTTCAGAGAGCCGTGAAATTAGAAGAGAATGATCGACGGTGTGCATACTTACAGTTCCACAGTTTTGTTATGTTTATTTGGGCTGTGCATGTGCTAGCATGACATTTTTGACCAATGTTAACAAACAATGGAATGGACTGGGAGAAAGGATTACAAAACCGTATCATGCACTGCTGCATGCAAGTGTCCTGCTGAACCAGTTTGTAAAGTTGGCCACACTGCCCTCTGGAAGGTACCCAGTCTCAATGAGCGATTATCAGGCAGTTTAGTTTGGCAAAGCCTTTGAGTAAAAATTCAAAGCAACTCAGAATATCAGGGTTTTGCTCTTCGGGGGAACTGTTGATAAGTGGGCTGTTCGCTCTGAGGCCCAAGGGCGTGTGGCGCTTTACAAAAATTCAAATAAATAAATAAAGAATGAAAGTGGCAACATTTTAGAGCTTCAAATAATTGAGCCTCGACCTTGTCATGGGAACACCTGAGTGTCCAAGCAGGTTTACATGTAAGCCCACGCTGAGCAGCCACGATGCACATACGCGCACTAGCCCCACTGTGATCCCGGAACTTGACTAATGCAGGGCGAGATGTTCAGCTGTGCGGGGCTTTCAGGCTGCAGAGGCTTGGCTTTTGGAGGCATTGTGCAAACCTCTCCATTGTCCTGCCTGCTTCGCACGTTCTAACACTGGGGTGATGACACCTCTTAGTGCACAATAATGTGATAATTAGGCCTATTAAGTTGTCTTTGCTGAATGTGTCTTCATAATTCGTGAATAATGTTCCAAGCCATAGAACGATTACAGGAATGATTTTAGCAAAGCTAATCTAAGTTCATACTATGTATATATATTTTTTTTTTAGGTGGAAAAGGAGTAGACATTAATTTTGAAGGTGAAAGTTTAGAAAGGAGAGTCGTTTGGCTCTAACCTTGGAACATTAGGAGATGAGTTTAAATGTAGGGTTCTGCCTCTAGTCCAATTTCTTGCCCTTTTGCCTCATGCTGCCAATGTGTGCATTGTACACGTTTGGACACCACTGCACAGTGTCTCATTTGAATTGTTCTTGAAAGTTTATTTGTGAAGCGCTCCAGGCAAAACCACATCGGGCGCAGATGGCAGAGAAGTGCAGATCCTGCTGACTCCATTAAATTGGGGGAGTCTATGCGCTCCAACAGAAAAGATACGTTTTCAAACTTTTGCAATAGGCTGGCAAAGGGCCTGATTCATGGAACTTTTCACGCGGTGCAAAGTGACTTTGCACTACCAGCGAACACCCTGATTCACAGAGCGGTGCAAAGTGTATTATTGAAGTGCAGAATGGCTCCTGCAAACTAAAACCTTCTGTCACCTCTATTCTGGAACCAAGGCTGGGTTAGGGTCAGAATGGTTTTACCGGTGGAGTGCAAAACGTGGAGGCGGAGTGGTCCCTGCAAACATGTATTGTTATTGCGAGATAAGGTGGGGACAACTCATAGAAACAGTTAAAAAGGATACAAAGAATTTTAAAACATGCCTCTCTGGACTGGTAGCCAATGTAGTGAGCGCCTGGAATTAGAGACCCGTGTACATTTCGGTAGTTTAAAAATAAGTCTGACAGCCGCATGTTGTGCTACCTGTAGATAATGCATTTGATTTGCAGGAAGGCCAATTAGCAAACTGTTCGCATATTTGCAATTGCTAAGAGTTCCCACTATGCCTGCATGATTCATTTCAAGAATGAAAGGCAGAATGGTTTTCAGAAGATGAAGTCTGGAAAAGAAGTATTTCGGCATCACTCCCAAATCTGCTTGCCCAATCACATGCAGGCTTCTCGCCCTGTCTACATGGGCAAAGGAAGGTCAACTAGGCAAGCCGGTTTAGAAACATTTAACTGGTCTTTAAACGCATGTTGGGACCAAAAAAGTATTTTCGTGTTGGCAGGATTTCATTTCAGTCAATTTAGCATCATCCAGTTCTGAACCTCAAACATGCAACTGGCCAGACTCTCCCTGCTCTCGGTGGAGCTGATGAGCTTGAAATAAACCTGCATGTCATCCACTTAAGAGTGGTAACAAAACCTATAATTTTTCGAATAAAAATATTAGAGTTTGAATGTTTATATTAACTGCAGGAAAGACACATGATAACTCTGTGGGCTACCAAAGAACTAGATAAGCATTTGAACAATAAGACTAATATAGTATGAATTGATTTATGTATGTATGTATTTATATTTATTTGGTTTAATGTGTTATAGTATAAAAACATTTTAGACATTGTTAAACAATGGACAATTCTCAATACATAATAAATAATTTGTCTAAAATATCACAATACAATTTCAATTATAGTACTTCAATTTCTAACACTGTGAATTTGTATTTCTGAACTGACAATTCAGAAATGCAAATAACAATCCCTCATATAAAATGTGTAAAATATCACTTCAGTTCATATGTTTATAAAGTTCTTGTGGTTACAGTACATAAGATATAGAAATGTGTTGATATCATAATCAAAGCTCTATAGCAGTAGTACGGGTGTGTGGGCAGTGACTAAGTCAAAAACATAATGTCCAAAGACATAATGTCGAGAAAAGAAAAATTGAAAAAAAAGTCTAATGCTTTATTTTTTTATTTACATGTTTTTTTGGATTCCAGAGGTATAAAAAAAGCGTAAAACAAAACAAAAATTACAAAAAAGTTGGGCTGGGGAGGAACCCCCCCCATTTCGAAAAAAAACAACCAAAAAAAGAAATTCGAAATTTTATTTTTTAACTTTTTTTTTTAGACATTATGACTTTCTACATAATGTAATTAAATTTATCACTATGAACCGTACGGGTGAAGTCCCCTTCTTATCATTTTCGTTCCTTTATCTATCTCATACAAGTCAGAGTGAGCTCGCCCACCTGTCTGGTTCAGTATAATGGGCTAATTGTACTTAGAGGAATGATTTGACGTTGTAGAAGAATGTTATGCTCAACTGTGTCAAACACCTCAGAGGGATCTAACATAAGCAAAGCCATAACATAAGGCCATTATCTGCGGTTGCTAGTATATCATCCCAGACTATTAGAAAAGCTGTCTCCCTGCCATGGCCAGCCCGATTAGTCTACAAATATAGTACCTTGTCAATTTTTAATTCTTGACTGTTACTGAAGAAATGCATTTGGCCTAGATATGTCAGTAAAGGAAAAAAGGGTGAGGCAGACATGTGATGTCATCAATGACATTTGTGATGTCATCTTTGATGTCCTGGGTGTTAGTCTTAGCAGTGCACAGTGGTGGCGCGAGTTATGGTTCCTTAGCTTACCATAACTGACGAATTTCAAGGGTTTTTTGGTTTTACTTGGAACCACAACGTCCTGTTAACAACGTTTTTTTTAGTGAATTTCATAGGTTTTTAGTAGCGCAACTTAACCATAACGTCCCTTTAACTATGTTTTTTTACTGAATTTCATAGGTTTTTAGTAGCACAACTTAACCATAACGTCCCTTTAACAAAGTTTTTTTTTTACTGAAGTTCATTGATGTGGCACGTAACCATAATGTAAACGAACATCTGACTTCATTGCACACCTTCCGGAGAATGCCCCATAACCATATTCTGACGCACAGCATGGTGACGTGTCCGAGAACCCATACACACTTAAGAATAAGATCTATGCCTCATGGACAGTGTGGAACTACATTTTTTACTGATGTAGGAACTTGCAACTTCAACATTTCCCTTGCACAGCTCCAACACCTATTCGTACTCAGCCATTAACAATCTAGTACACAGTACATGCTTTTAGCGAAAGTACTATTTATCTGAAAACGACATGAGCTAAGGCCATCCCTCCTCCCCAAGAAACAGCACCACTGCTGTAATGAAGGAGCATGAGAAACACTGCCCCTACCTTGCAAATAACACACGCACAACATTTTCTCCCGTCCACCTACCCCTCCATATTACTGTTTGGTGCCTCTTTGCTCATTTCCGTCCGCAACTTTCGTTCTTAGCTGTCCTCCCAAAAAAAAAGCCATCCGTAAACAAAATAAATGTTCCTTTAAGAACCGCCTTTCACAGTTAAAAAAATAACTAAAAAAAAATCGCATAGACTCCATCTACTTTATATTTCTCAGTAAAGTACATAGACGCAATAAGATTTTCCAACATTTCTATTTGCAGTTTGTGTGATGCTAATGGGAATATTGTAGCGTTCATCCTCTGTTCCAGGGACTGGAACGTTGAATAAAGGGCCAGCAGGCCAAGTTATCAGCCCAATAAAGCAAGAGTGCATAACGAGATCTCTGGATCACTACCCCCCCTTCGACCCCTAAAATGGGGGATGAATGCCATTAACAATCTAGATTTCCAAAGCAGTAACCCGTGCTACTAAAAAAGAGGATTTTTCATCCTAAGCCGGGACGCCTGTGGCGTGCCGGTTTAGGAAACAAAATCCTTTTCCAAGATGGCCACCATAGAAAGGGAAGGCGGGTGTTCCATACAGGGCCCCTCTTCGCTTTCCATGGCAGCCTGCAAACAGCAAAATGGAAACCCTGTTAACACATTACCGCAAGCACTTTTTTCTTCCATTTCAAATGTATCCTAATGTCGAACAACTTTACCACAAAGCCAGTCCCAGGTGGACATGTCCACTTTAATCCTATCTTTTCTCACTTCTGGTCATGCCCAGTAGCCACATTGTGCGGATCATGATCTTATAACATGACTCCGACATTCTGCCCACTACCCATGGCTACAGCCTACCCCTCAGTCAGTAAAGGTATACCGCTTTTTTTAACTACATTATGACACTTGTCAAATACAAAAACACTCCCACATCTCCAACACCATGCTTTTCGGTCATTGCCGATCAGCCTTACGCAAATTTACTGTAAACCCACCAACGTTTTCTTTTTTCAAAACTGTCAAAAGAATACACAAATAATTTGTCATATCAGGTGTGCACAAAATTCCTACAAACTTTGTAAAATCATTCGCAATCACTAATCTTGTCCATTGCTGCATCTGCCTAACATAAATTGCCCTGACGTCACTAAATCATATGGGCCGCCAATGACCGTCCCATAAGCAACCCTAATGATATTCTACACCTTTTTTGGATGACGTTCCTCTCCAGCATAGCCAAATGCGCCCATAAGCCCCTACGTGCCGTGATGCAGAACCTGAAAATGAACACACAGCGATTATGAAATAATAAACTATTTTTTAAAAGAAAACATTAACACTTTACAATTTGTAAAGTACTTTTATTTCACAATAAACTCTCCGAGACATCGGACTATTCCCATGTTCAATCAAATTGTAACTTTGTTTCTTCGGTCGTCATCGAAAATGTTAATCGTGAGGCACACATTGTTCTTTTCCCATACACAGTATTCGTTTTTGATAAAGCAACCGCTTCGGTCGCATAGTGAATTCCAGGACGTCGGCATGAACTTGGGCCTAGACCACCATAAAAGATGTTATGTTACTCCTAATTGCCACTGCAGCGTACGGTCAAATGGGTCCTGTGCGATCGTCCCATAAAACAGTCACGGTTAGGCAGCCGGTCACAAGTACATGCATCTGGCTTGTGAAAAATCCATCACTTGGCATCTGTAATCCATGGCAATCGCAGTAAGGCAGGATGTAGCTATTTGGAAAACATAACAGAAAACACGTATCAATACCCAACCTTTATCAAACAATTTAAAAAAAGACAAAAAGAACGTGGAAACTGATACACAAATTGATGTGGTCATACATGACATTTTAAAGAAATATTAGCGTTGAACATTGGTGAATCTAGTGATATCCTACAAACGCAGAGCTCTGCACTCTCCATAACAAAAAAAAATGACAACTACACAGAAAGATAATACTTCAGTTGCCTTGCCAAAATTAATGTTCAGGTAATAAAAAATGCAATCTCATTCCGGTGTACAGTCGTCAAAAGCAAACTTACACGATATTGACTGTCTCCATTGTCTTCGTGAAACTTGGACAGCAATGCGCTTGCACCAAAGATTCTTCATGAACTGATATTACATGTGCCTTACAAACGTTTTGAATGCATAACCTTATCAAATGGTCTTTTTTGCAAACTTTCACTCCCTGCATTCTTACTGAATTTTCCCTTTCGCTCAAGGTAAAAAAACAATTGGCCCTTATGTGTTCAGTCAGATGCGTAGTGGGCCTACTGAGCTCGCAACCAAAAAAGCAAAGCAAGTGACCTTCACTCAGAATCCAAATACATTCTGACTTTGCAACAACATGTCTCGATGCATTCATGAGAACTGGTACTCCAATACACTTGCAGAGCCGCTGTTTCCATCAAACACTGCAGGTGGCTGCCTCAGATTTCAAACTCTACGGCATCATTCTGACTGCAATATTATTTTAAATACATTGTAACACAGACACAGTAATTCTTCGCCTGTACTTTACGGACATTATATTGAACAACAACTTCCAATTTACCGTATGACTTTGGTGACAAAAAAAACACCACTTTTTGACTTCCTGCTGCAACAGACCATCCCAGCCTCATTAACACTCACCTTCCGAGACAGTATTTCAGAGGTTTAAGAAGTACAATGTTGTGTTGTTTTATATATTTTAGTGGCGATGGCCGCGTACACCAAAACATGAATGAAAGATGGCGGGCGCATCGAAACAATCTGATGCACTTCACACTCTTCAACATCCAATCAGTGAACGCGTCAGATGTCCGCGGAAATGAAGCTACTGATTAGCCAATCAGTATCTTGTCCGCAGAGCGAACAGGGAAGTGTCACTGCGGAGCGGACATAGATATCACTAATTTCTTTAGACATGTTTTTGGTCGTTTTAAAGAAAACTACTGGACGGATTCTCACCAAATTTACAAAAGCACTGTTTCGGGACCAAGCTCCTGCCCCTGCCGCAAATTTGGTGAAAATCCGTCCAGCGGTTTGGGCTGTAGGCATGCGCAAACCTTTCTCCCCATTCAGTCTATGGGTAAAAAAGATTTTTTGTGACCCCCCCTATAACTTCCCCCCTTGGACCAAACCTCATCAAACTTTGCGAAAGACTTCAGAGTGGGCCATGTACTCTTTTTGTACCGTGGCTGTGTAATATAAAAGTCAAAATGTGTTTGTTTGTGGCGGGATTTGAGTCAAAGTGTTGTTCCTTATACAATTCCACACTGTTTCACCAGTCTGCACCAAATTTTTTATAGTTGCCAGTTAGGAGCGTCCGGACATCACTGGATACATGACATTTGGTGACCCCACCTCTTTCCCTGGATTTCAGCAAAGTCAAAATGTGTTTTTGGGTTTATTGCAAAGCATTTTTCCTTGTACGATTCAACATCGTTTCACAAACATGTTTGCATAGGTACATGTTTGGACCCTACAGGCATTACTGGCTATGTGACATTTGTACACCCCACACCTTTCCCCGGATTTCAGAAAAAGTCAACATTTGTTTTTGTGGCTTGGTACAGCATTGTTCCTTATACCATTCCACACTTTTTCACCAATCTGCATCAAATGTTGCATAGTTACCTGTTAGGACCGTCCTGAAATGAGTGGCTACATGACATTTGGACACTGAACCCCATTCTCTGGATTTCAGCACAAATCAAAATGTGTTTGTAGGTGTGTGGGTTTGTGGCTTGGCGAAGTGTTATTCCTTCTATAATTCCACACCGTTTCACCAATCTGCACCAAATTGTGCATATTTACCTATTTGGACCCTTCAGACACTACTGGCTACATGACAAGTGAACACCACACCCCGTTCTCTGGATTTCAGCACAAGTTAAAATGTGTGGGTTTGTGGCTTGGCAAAGCATTGTTCCTTATACAATTCCACACTGATTCACCAATCTGCACCACATTTTACATAGTTACCTGCTAGTGCCCTCCAGACATTACTAGCTACATGAAATTTGGACATCCCACTCCTTTCCCCAAATTTGAACACCTTCACACGTGATACAGTTGCCTGAAACTGAAGAAACATCCATGTGGTCCCGACACGAGTAACAAAACTTGAGGTCCAGGCCCTAGGATGCACGGTTTCCAAGATATTTGTACTGCAATGCATCACAATGAAACATGCAAGTGGGAGGAGAGAACTGAAGGTCCCAGTATGCAGCAGCACACCAACTCTTGCCTCCCCCCAACTTCTGATCTGGGGTAAAACCACCAGCTACACGTGCCATTTTCAGTGCTGTTTACTTCAGGGTGCAAAGCACATCAAGCAATACACGATTCGGAGCAACTTACAGGATCAGTGTTCTCATGTCTGTCTACAGAACCCATTCGGAGAACGGGTACTTCTGCTAGTTCATTATAAAATATACAGTACCAAAACAAAGTGTATGGGGCAATGATGAAGATGAGAGTTTTCATTATGCATTCTAGTTAAAAAGAAATCTGCCATAATGACCACATTTAAATATAGGGCCTAGACCATAGAAATTGACTGACACCATAGCATAGGTTATCCATTCACCTTTGTATTGTACTAAAATTCAAATTACAGTTATTAATTTTTTGCAAATGATTTGTCATTTTGAATGTGACTCAAGACCGCTAAGCACTGGGTGCTTGAATGTTTTTCGCTCTCTGAACAATTGTGTCTCGGAACTATAAAGTCTGCCATCCTTTCCAAGGCTTTTACAGGGGGTTCTTTACATGCAGGGTGAAGTAACTTAGTTGAATCTCCAATAAATGCACATAGTGTTGAATTAAATGTATATATATGTATTTGTGAAAGTGTGTTTGAATGTTCGGGGTTGGCTTCAGCCCCATAACAGTTGGTGGGCTGAAATGTAGTCCCAAGGTCGGCATAGCAGTCTGGGATGTACTGGCAATAGTGAAATTTGACCAACCTCACCCATTCACCACACACAGGGCAGAGTCCAGCACTGTGCTATCAGCATAGACGATTTCCAGAGATTGCAGATTTTGCAACTTTTCCAATAATAGAAAGTTAGGTCAGCATACCATTCTGGTGTGTGCTAGCAATAGTGGCCAACCCCACCCATTCGCCCTGCATGGGGGTGAGCGGGGTCCGTCCCTGTGCTATCAGCATAGACGATTTCACGATATTGCCGATTTTGCAAATTTCAGAAGTAGGAAGTTATGACACAATAAACAGACCTGTGCAACGCAGGGTGGTACCGCTAGTATACCCTATCTGTATAAACCTAAAAACACTAGCTGTAATAAAGTATTTGCACCATGAAGCAATATCACATTTGTCACATACAGTGCCAGAGATATTTAGGAACCAGTCCTATAAGTGGGTCCCGCAATAACTAGTGGAGCAAAGGAGATTTTCCTGGATCGACTGGGAAAAGGACTGCGAGGAAAGTAGTAAGCACTCCCTCCTCTTCGGGCCCAACAAATGAGAGAGTGGTAGTCTCTTTTCAGGGGAGATATACCCCAAAACAGTCTACCTTCTATCTGACACTGTAACTCCCCTAGGGGCATGACCAGTATGCTGAGCCATGGCTTCCTCTGGGGCTAGAGTCAAGACCAGCGTCACGACAATAGAGAGCCACCCCTGACAGATGGAATTGCTTATCCATGCATGGGAACAAAGAGGGCACTCAGAGCATAATGTCCACTCAACAGGCTAACCAGGACTGAAGGATTACAGCAAGACAAAAGATACCCAAGGATCACCCCAGGTTTACCCAGTGGATTAGCGAGAGTTCTTTTGGGCCTACAGACGATTCAAGATTTTTTCTCACAGAAGCTCAAGAGTTTTTCGGATTTGGGGCGAGATTTTGAAGCTTATGCAGAATTCTGGAAGCGATGCATAATAAAGAAAAGTTTGAAAACATAAATAATGCTCTGCTCTCTCTATAATGAAAGAATCAACTTCTTGTTTGTTGTGTAGATTTAGCATAACTACAGGATACCTACTTACCAACCCAACCGATTTAGGCAGTTTGCTACTGCTTTTTAGGCATTCCTGCTGCTTACAGATTTACGTGTTTGGTCCTACTGATATTTTTAGATTATCAAGTTGATTTATGGATTCACAGGCTGCTGCTTCAGAGCTCTAGAATAAAAGAGTTAGTCACTATCACTTAGCATTCATAAACTGTTTGCTTGGTAGTGGAACAGGATCCTAAAATAAACACAATAATCAATTTCTAATTCTTCAACTACAACCTATATTTTGTGAATTCACAGACTAAATACTAATGGCTTAAAAATGCATGTAATTTAACAGGATTCAGTAAAAAAAAAAAGACATGCACACTAGAAAACACGTTACACCTGACATGGGAAACAGCCAGGGAATCCCTCACTTTCCTATGTGGCCAGCAGCATTTGCAGCCAAACATGCTGTGCACTATGTTGTAACACATTTTAAAGTAAAGGGGAACCTGGCACAAATTGTATTTAATATCACATGACAGGTGTGCACATTCAAAGTGTTTTCTAGTGGTGTGTTCTTTTTTTTTACCAAATCCTTCTGAATTATCTGTGTTTTTACAAGACAGCCATTTGCATTTAGTTTTGAGAATTTCTCAAATATATTTTGTAGTTGAAATATTAGAAATTGATTGTTGTGTTTATTTTAGGATCCTGTCCCTCTGCAAGGCAACAATTTATAAATGTTAAGTGATAGTGAACAACACACCGAGGCACGGGTTGACATGTGCAAAGAGTCCCAGATGTCTCTGCCTTGATATAACAATATTTCTTTTATTATAATGTGTGCTTGAAGTTCATGCTCATTTTACATTAACTTTAATAATCATTTTCACTTGTGGAGGTACAAATATTCCCCTTCTCTGTTCTCCCATTCCCCAGTCACCATTGTGGGGTTCATTTAAGGCCCTAAGCAGAGATCCCCTTCAAACAAACAACCACATTGAAACAGTGCCATAAAAATGGCTATGTTGGTGTCTTCCTGGCACATGTATAGGGAGCATTGACCACTGCCACCAAAATAATGGCTCTGCATTTGCTTTGCTTTCAAGTTGAATCATCAGAAAAGACCTGCATTCAGAACGGCTCCACATTTGCTGTTCTGTCCTCTGAAAGCTTTAAGTTGCGCACAACATCCTGAAGAGCCCAGTGACCAGATCCCTTGGCCCAGCCGTCCAAAGTGATGAGATCCCCTGGCTTAGCTGCACAGAGGCTTTGCTGGCTTTCCAGAATCCCAAACTCAAGCTTACATTGTAAGTAGCACATAACCCCAGTACCTAAAACTGCATATCCTGCTCTTTTGATGCTGGCACCCCATTGAAATGCCATTCAAGTCCCAAAATTGCCAGGATAATCTGTTCACCTTTCCATAGACTAATCTGTATTAGCCTGTGTATGTTAGTGCATCCCTGTCATAAATCCTTACAAAGTCTGTATAAATCCTTAGTATTATTTGCAAGTAAATCAATTAATTCCCTGATAAAGAGATTCAAGGTGATTTGGTTGACATTCAAAATCAACCACCTCATGTCAAGTGTATTTCTTTAATGATTATAGCTTTTAAAATATAGCCTCAACATAACCAGCCTTTGTCTAACAAAAAACAAATTTGACCACGTATTGTGTTTGCTTTTGTACCAATTCTGAATTACTACTGTGCATTTGTCCCATAGAAAACCCCAAACTTTAGTCCCATTAAGAGTAACCCTTTCAATCAGAATTCTGTGTGTTATGTGCCTCTGTTCCTTGTCCTGAAAACTGATTTTCGATTTTGGCAGCCAAGAACTTTCTGTGGTTGTCTGCCATCCTGATTCTCCTGTAGAGACAAATTTCCATTTTGCCGCGTATGTTTTCTTTTCCATTTGTCTTTCTTTTTGAAAATTGATTTTCCTACCTTATGTTCACGTTGCCTTGAAGCCCTGCTTAGTAGTCTGTAAGCTTCCTCATCTCTCAAGTGTGCCAACACAAATTTCTGTTCTAGCCATCCCACTTCGGTTGCAAACTGCTGTGTGAGTAACACGTGAAATATGATTATGCCATTTTGCTTCTAAATAAGGTTTTCATTTTCTTTTCTGGCCTCCCATCTTGGGATGGTGGGCTGAATCCTAAACTGATTTTCCCTCTTCATACTGACTCCTTGCCACTGCCTTCCATCCACAAAGAATTTAGTTAGCAGATGTTTGTGGGGCTTGGGGTATTGCAGGGGGAGTGCTTAACCTGAATGCCATTTGTTGCTTTTAAAAACTATTTATCTTTGCTTGCTATTAAAGGTTACTGTATATTGAGTTAGGAGTTTGAATTAACTGTGTTGTGGGGATTTTTTGCATTTGTATTGCCACAACATCAGTGGTTGCTGCCCACTTGTTTGATTTTGCTTGATTTTTCATTTGACCATAACATTTATAAATATCATATCGCTATACACCGGCCTCATTTCATTCCTGGTCCATTGAGACACGGGGTGTTTGTTAAGGTGGGTGCGAGACAGGTTGGGGGCCTTCTCAAATAAAGAACCTGTGGTTGATTAAAGATAAAAAGCTTTTTTATTGTGCGCCACATTCATTGTCAGTGGAATGAGTCCCTGGCTGGACTGTGCTGTGTTATAAAACCATAAAACTATTTCTCATCACGTTTCACTAATTCGCCATCACAACTAACTTTGCCTAACTACTCATTCTCTAAGTCATGTGCAAACTCCATATGCTTCTCAACTGCCAACCTCAACTCAAACTTCCTGTCCCTTCTACACTTCCAACCAGGCTCCCAATATACCAATTGCCCTCTCCATTTCATCTTGAAGCTTCTAGTCCTTCTTTCTCACTCTCTCTCTTTGCCCCGCGCACCCCTGCCTTGCTCAATGTGTTGCTGCAGATGCTTCTCATTTCCTTCCTCTCAATCTCTCATGCTCTTTCTCGCCTGTTGTCTGTTATTTTTTTCACATTGTTAGTCATGCTTAGAACCTTGTGATTCAGGGCTTGCTGGAAATGTGTCACTGCTTGCTCATTGGGGCCCATTTCAACATGATGGTTTGGGTTCCCCTTTCTTAGATTGGAGAGCAACAGTCAGAGGCACCTGTGGGTCCTACATTATAAGGGGGACAAGGAAATACAGCCAGGGGTTTAATAGCCATAAATTATCACAACACAGACAGCGGGCAGGGAGCTGAAATACTAAACGATTATTATTAATAATAATTATTATTATGGTATTTATTGAGTGAAGACCTGGCTTTAAGAAGCAATGGAGTGGTTTACAGAGTTATGCAACAATACAGATACACAATAGAGTGCTTTGCAGAGGTATACAACAGTTCAAATGCATAACATAGCACTTTTCAGAGCTGACATAAGAAGAGATATACAGCGGGTGGGTGGATAAAGAGGGCAACAGAAGAGGGTGGTACAGGGGGCAGGGAGGAGAGGGGGGTACACAGTGTCTTGAGAGTCAGGTGGCAGAAGGGCGATGCAATGTAAAAGCAAAGAAAAATATCGAGGCTGAGTACCCAAAAGGAAATACACCATATACGGGCTTATAAAGATTCACAGATCTTTATTCAAACAACTGTACAGTTTACAAAGAAAGAAAGTATCAGATAGCTATCTGGCCCTCAGTACATCACAGCGAATACCAGCCCTTTCGGTGTGAGAAGTGACAGGTACTGGACGTCTAAACTTTTACATCTTTTATACATTTTCCAATCGTAATGTCCAGCCCCTCTGCAGGTTAATAATTCTCGGTCTAGGGTTCGTGCCGAGTTCACCTGAAGTTTATTCAACTATATGCACGTGGATTATTTCCAGTCTGTGCAACAACAAGTCACAATGACAACAGTGTATCTTCGGATTTAACATTAAGCCTTAGTACACGTCCTATACAATGTAGTTCAACAAGTGTTCACGTTTAGTATTTAAACAAAATTGTATTTGATATATGTCCGCAGATCGGACTTTTTGGCGCGGGTAATCCTCGATCTACAGGTCAAACATAGGACAAGGTCTCATTACACGACCATAACATTTGGCCTACGGGCAGTTTAGACATTAACTTTTGTGCGAAGGTCAGGACGGCTAGGTTACAAGCGGGAAACACTGTCCACCATTTTGGAACACAGAGTGACTTTGAAATGGAAATCAAAATGGCGGACGGACCTAAAATGGCAGCTAAATCGATCTAAGATTGGAACTTTGCAATGCGGATTTCTTCTCAGAGCGACTGGGTTTAGGCCAATATATACAATAAAGGAGGTACAATATGATATCCTGTTTAACAGTAATGGGCTAGGTGTTGATGAGGAGAGACTCCTTGAAGAGGTGGGTCTTGTGTTATGTTTCATAATTGTAGGAGTTTTGGGACTGATGCAGGTGGGTTCCATAGTCCTGGGGCATAGGCAGAGAAGGATTGTTTTTCTGGCCCTTTCCTTTTTGCAGCAGTGGATTTGAAGTCTGCACGGGTTCCATAAAGTAGCTGGGTGACTTGATGACATCTTATAGATGATGCAGCAAGACTTGAAGGAGATTTGTGCATACAGTGGGAGCCAGTGAAGGTTGATGGGGGCTACGGTGATGTGTGTGTATCTACGTAGACATTGATGAGGTGTGCGCCTGCGTGTAGGACACTTCTCAGGGGGCACAAGAGAGGACAACGGGAGGCCTTCGAGGAGGGCATTGCCCCCACCCAGGTGGGATAGGACCATGCTTGAGTGGTGGATCTAAAGCTGTCTGGAGGGTAGAAAGGCTTGACTTTCACAAGGAGGTACCAAGCTGTCTGGGTTTTCTTACCTATGTGTGTCTTGACGGAGAGGTGTTTGTTGATGTGGAACCCTAAATGTCCACTGAAAATTGTTCTTTGTCAGCAAGAGGTTAATGTAGAGCAACCACAGTAAAAAGGCAACACAGAAGTCCCTGACGGGCTCTAATAAATGCAGGTTGTAATGTGCATGCTGCAAAATGTACAAGCCCTGAAAGGAAAATTGCAGTGTCATAAGACTCCTGTCTGCAAACATGCGGGCAGTTGCTGAGGCCTTTTCAATTGAAAATGTTTTATTATTTGTGAAAGTTGAGGAATCCGACAGCTTTTTAGTCGCAGAATGTTGGCAAGTATGAGGATTGGTCCTCACAAAGACATAATTGGCAACTAGGGAAACACATTGTAATGCCTATGTACGGTGAGAAACAGACAAGAAATATACAAGCCGCAAATAGTCATCACAAGTGTTTTACAATATAGGGTGCAGATCACTTGCATACTTTTTTGTTATAAGGATATTGCAAATCATCAAGTAATTTTGTGACCAAGTACACAAAGGAAACCAAAGGAGGTCACGGAAATCCAAGGTGATCTTTTTGTAATACATGGACACCTTGCTTACACTAAAGAAAGAGATAATCTAACTATTGATAGATATAATTACCAAAGAATATGCTTGTATACAAATAAAACACCAGTATCCAGCTGGTAAGTAATAGCAATAAATAATGTAAGCAGCATAAAGCATTTAAAAATGTTTGGTCGGTTCATCATCGTTTATTCTGATATAGGTCTATCAAACATATACATACAAGATGACATCCTCATAAATTACAATAAACATGATACAAACAAAAAAGGTAAATTGTGTGGTTCAGGTCAGCAGTGACCCATCATCACTGTGTTGATCAATGTTGAGGTGAGTACATGGCTTGGTCGACACGCATACGTTTATCACTGTGGTTGTGCTTTCACTCTCCAGTCCCATGCACGGTGAGCAGCAGGCTGTGAGCAGGGCCAATAAAGGCACTGGTACTAAATGCTCTCCCAAACTCCCTCCCAGAAGGACGGGGAACTCCACATGCAACCAGCCCATGGTCATTTATGCAGACACTAACATGACGGTAAGATCGTTCAATTATCACGTATGTATGTAGCGTGTTGGAGTACTGTGTCAGTAAAACCCTCACAGTCCCATTCTTGGGAGCAAGGGCTAGGTGTGCATGGGAAAAACAATGGTTAACAATCTACAGTCAACAGTTAGCAGGAATGAGAAAATAACACACAATTGTATCAGTAATGCTAGTAAAGCTATCACACAGAGACGTGGAACGGTAAAAGGGAGCAGGTGTGTTGCAGAAAGCAGAGGCAGCTGAGTCACTTAGCAGACCTTCAACTGTGCCGTCCCTTCCTGCCGAACTCAACCATTATAGGTGGTCTGGTGTTGGTCCCAGTGTGGGCTAGTGTTAGAGTATGGAGGGGGGTAAAGCTAGAGGGAAGCCATGGGAGGCAATGGAGAAGGGTGAGGTACTAGATCACAATAATGATTTTGGCCATGCCAGTTAAGGGTCATTATCTATGCAGGGTTGGTCATCAAGGATCTACAAGGTGCGATTATAGGCCCGGAGTCAATTCTGGCCGCTGATATTAACACACACGTTCAGTCAAACCGAGTGAAAGTAGAGTTGTTGTTTGAGGCTGATTGTCCCACATCTTTTACTTGTGGAGGGATGGGCCATTTCCTGACAGTTTAAGATTAGAGATCCCAAGAAACTCTTGCCTGACTGCCGGCCAGAATCTAGTGGCTACTGTGGAGATCCGTGTGCATCACTAGGCAGCTTCTGCATTCAATACCATTGTTTTCTCTCCAACTCCATGCTCACCTACCTCCTTCAGTTGCACTCCTGCCATCAACCAGTAGAATGAAGAGAATGGTGGGTGGGGAAGGAGGGTTAATATAATATTGTTCTCTATGATTATATAGTAATGCATGTTGCAGGTGGAAGATCATTGTTCAATGGCATCTGAACCCATCGGGTTTCATGTACCTTCCAACAAGGAGGGGACCAACACGGACTCCAAGGCATAGGGCTCTGATATGAAGCCACTCTCCCTTGGCCATGTCAATTGTCTGTAAAAGTTGGGGCTAATGCACACCGATCTCTTGATAGTGAGGTTTGTAATTTACGTGCTTCAGGGAGCACTGGAAAATACTAATGGTGCGACTTCAGCTCTCCAAACAGGTTTTGATTTCTTGTCAACAATCTGTAGCGTTTTGGAAAACCAGAGATCTGCTGCCATTAGAACTTCAGCTCTCACTGTAGCAGCTGGCCCTCCAAAGGGTTTCAATGTCAACACAACCTCAGCTGTATGCCCACATGCAGTCTTCAGCACCACAGCCTCAGTGGGAGAATGTCTGCTTGAGAGCAGAGAAAGGATGAACAAGATATGAACGTGGCAAGGGATTGTCTCACTGCTTCCTCTAGGCCACGTAGGGGATCAAAGGCAGAGTCATTAGTAACACCTTTATCTATGATCACATTGGCATTAGTAGGAGATCACATCATTCAGTAATTTTGTTGTGCCACCCCAAGAAACACTATTTGAAGTCATCTTAACACAGTCGACACATTTAAGAGACATATTAAGGGGGTCTTCTATCTTTCCACAGATGGCAACATCTGTTCATTATATTTACTCAAAAACTTGCCTTACCTTGGGACCTGGGTGACGAATAATTATGGACAGAACAGTGTGCTGAACTTACCTACCAAAGTCCTATAAGTAAGTAGATATTTTAAGGTTAATAGTTTTTTTTTAAAATCTTATCACGATACTAATCAACTTCCATCTTTAAATACAGATGTTGCCATGTAGCCAGGCATTTATTTTACTTTATTGAATATTCATAACACACTTGATGCCAGACTTCTCCAGCTTCATGCTAGACTTCTCCAGCTTCATGTCAGACTTCTCCAGTGTCATGCCAGACCTCTCCAGCGTCATGCCAGAGTTCTCCAGCTTCATGTCAGACTTCTCAAGCTTCATGCTAGACTTCTCCAACTTCATGCCAGACCTATCCAACTTCGTGCCAGACTTCTCCAGTTTCATGCTAGAGTTCTCCAGCTTCATGCCAGACTTCCCCAGCTTCATGCTAGACTTCTCCAACTTCATGCCAGACTTCTCCAGCTTCATGCTAGACTTCCCCAGTTTCATGCCAGACTTCTCCATCTTGCACAATATTGTCTGCAAAGGTGAGCGTGTTGACCCTGATCTATCCTGGCAGGAAGGCAGGTGGGCACTCTCTTTTTATAGAGGGCCTGAGGTCAGAAACGCTGGCACATAGAAACAGATGTGAACCACTGCACTTGTGGGACGAGGATCATTTTAATTCCAGTAGCTTTATTCAAAGTTATCAAAGTCTTGTGAGCCTCTTGATGACACCTATTTTCAATGCAATAAACAGCACACTGTGCTTTCCCAAAATTTGGAAATGGGTGGACATTATCCTTTTATTCAAAAAGGGGAATACATTATTACAAGAATCATACTGTCCAATATCATTGCTGGATGGTGCATCAAATATTTTTGGCCACCTGCTGCATGTCAGAATTACATAGTAGCTTAATGAGTAGTCAGTACAGGTAGATACAAAACTGGGTTTATGGGAGGTCTATGAGCAATCAATCAGGCCATGAACCTACGCTTAGTCCTTACTCAATAAGTAACAATGAGTAATATAGATGGCCTTCGTGTGTTGTCCGGAAGGAGACTGGAATGCATTGGTGCCCTTTTGTCTGCTTGCTGCAATCCTTGAGGGCACAGAGAGGATTATGAGACATGGAATGGGCGACAATGGTACAGGTCCAGGTTAGGTGATTGTGAGACAGGATTGTACTTAATGTGTGCTCAACTCCTGCACACATTAATTACAATCAGTGCTGAAAAAATGGGCATCCGATGTTCCCCAGTTTTCCACATGTAGATTGCCCTGATTGTATAAATCAACAATGGGATATTCAATGGAGTACACGTAAGGCTTTACTACTTTTAATTGATTAATACACTTTTTTTATGAAGGTGAGGCAAATGTACACATCTGGGGTGGTTCAAGGGGCAACAAAAAGAACCACACTTTTTTTGAATGGAGCATGTGAGGAATTGCCCTCTGGCAAGGGTGTAGAAGACCTGCTGTGTGTAATCCTATCTCAAAAAGGGTGGTCTGCTAACCGGACCCCCATTTAATTAAATCAATGCCAAACGCACAGTGCACACCTGTGCCCTGTTGTCCCAGTATCCTGAGCTGGAGTTCCTGCTCTCCCATGGCACAGACCACGGTTAGAAGTCACAAGAGTCCTGCATTGACAGCTGCTGTGACTGCCAAGTCACTTCATTGCAGATGTTGCATTTAGGTCTTCACCTCTGTTCCAAATTCAATATGACCATGATAAAGTACCCTCTTGGTGGTCAGATAATCTGCAACAGAAGCCACATCTCTTGTTGTATGGTGGTTGGGAGTTAATTATTAAAAACACATCTGATTTGTAGCATACCAGTGTCATCCCTGTCAGCTAAGACAGCTATGGGTGGCTATGCGGATTTTAGGTACTGGCCTGTCTACATTCCAGTGAATGAGACAAAGGAACATTGAATCAGTTGGAGAGGAGGTCATTCAACCCCCCTGTCCCTCTGTCCCCATTGCCAGGGCTGGGATATCCAATAAAGAAAAGCACACGAGACCCTTTAAAGCTGCAGGTTAGGAAAAGGGTGTAATCAGGACAGCCATGGAGCACAGGTGGGTTGGAAGAAGGGTTCGTCCATCTTACTTCTCTGTGGACGTTTATCTTTTACCTCTCCCTTCCACTTCCTGTGGAGCATGGCACTCTGGATATGACATCAGATGGCAAGGGGCACTTGACACAAGAATAGTGATAGGTTCCCTTAAGGCAGGCTTGCTTTCATGCAATCCTGTGTGGCATTTTGCTTATAAAAATGAAGGGGATCTTCCACTCCTTTATTGGTTCACCTTTCGACAATCCAGGACCTAATGAACAATTCATTTGGAACTATTTTAGGAGAGTTGTTCTTTCCAAAATCCTCAGCCCTAGATTCGGAGAAGGAGTGCACTGAGGCAGAGGCAAGCTCAGCTCCAGCATCGAAACAAGCAGCTCGCCAGTACGAACATCGTTGAACTGATGCCTCTTTGAACATAATTTCAGGGCATTACTATCAAAGCATTGAACTGCTCAACTTCGACTCAAACCACTAGAGCATCGCCTTGTGGGCCAGAGTGTAATTCTTGCCCAGTTATGGGGCTTGGTGAGTTGTTGGGGTCATGATAATCTAGACTTTTGCACATGTGCCAAGAATAGCCTTTGTAGATATATATTGATATTTGCCTTGCATTATTATTATTATTATTATTATTATTATTATTGTTATTATATATTTTGTATATGTTTGTACAGATTATAGAGCAAAACCTTGTTTGAGAGACTTTAACAAGTCATCAATTACACATTAGTAATAATTATCACAGTACGATACATGTATCGCAGTGTGCACAAGATAGCTGAAATCTAGGTTCCAGAAAGCTGCTGTTGGAAGAGCCAGGTCTTCAATTCTTTCCAAAACTGAAAGGGACTTGATACAGTCTAGTTGCCATTCTAGTGAGTGTCTTACTGTGAGATGCCCATGTGGTCATACGGTAGGCCAGCATACCAGTAATGTTTGTCTTGTAGGTGAGGCGCATGGTGTTCAACCAAATACTATTCCGGATGGTGGGCTATAGTGATCCGTGCAAAGTGGGGGTGATGTGGTCAAATCTCCTATGAGATAAACAGAAAAGGGATGGGCTGCTTTGTGGAGAGGCAGATGAGCAGCCAGGAGCACTGCAAGAAGGGTGTTACCCCCATCAACATGCAAGATCACCAGGACCTGCACCACTGTTCGGAAGTAAGGGACTGAAGGAAGGGCGTTTTCTTGTGGGGTAGGGAGATCTGATCCCGAGCCATTTGGGCCTTTTTCACAATGTGGTGTTGGAAGGATAGATTCCTAATCACAATGAAGCATTGGAATTTAGCTTTCTGGGTGAGTTAAGGTTGGAACCCATGCAAGTGCATTTCGTCCAACCACATTTAAGTGGGTTCCTGCTTGAAAAGGTGGCATGTGAGTACGAATTTGGTCTTGGTGGGGTGCATGCTTGAAGGAGGCACTTGTCATCTATGCTTGCATGCAGGACAGTATCTTAGGGGCGCATCTCGTGTGGGGAGGGTTAGTAGCGTGTTATTTTCCACCATTTTGAACACAGGCGAGAAGTCCAGGGGGACGTGCATGCACAAGTCCCCTTTATAAATAATATCAAGGGCTTCGTCGTCCACCTGGATGGTGGCTGTTTTAGTGAGGCCCATGAGGCTGAAACATGTTTGCCGATGCGTGTGGGCTCGTGCAGAATTGATGTGACCTAGCAGTTCAGGCTGGGTAGTGCATTTTGGAGTGGGACCAAGCCTGATTCGCATATGGTTTGTCCCCTTCTGTAGTAGCTAGGCAGGCTGAAGAACAACAGTCTGGAAGGTAGCCCAGAGCTGTGCCGGTGCTTAAGATTAATTCTAAACTTTTCAGCCATCAACTTTTACTTTTGTAGGCTGTTTTAGTGCTACATTTGGGACAGAACCCGGATTGAAAATCCCAAAGCAGTCCGAGTAGTTGGATTAGGAAATAACTTCTCCATGGCTTTGCTGATAAATGAGAGACTGGTGATTGGACAATAGATTTCTAGGTCTTCTTGGTTGAGAGTGGTTTTATTCAGCAGTGTGCAAACATGTCATATATGCATGTTTGCTAAGGTGTCTGGGAATGCAACCTTGCTGAGGGAGGCATTGACTATCCTAAGACAAGCCGTTAGGGTAGGACTGGTTAGATTTTAAAGAATGATGGCTGGGACAATGTCGACAGTGTAAGATGTTTGTTTTATAGATGTGAGTGTATGTGAGAGTTCCTCAGCCAAGATGGGAGAAAAGAAATCCTAACCCATATGTTTTGGGCATTATATGTTTTTGTCTGGACTAAAAAATATTCAAAAAGTGTTCAACCGAAACCCTTATTTACATAGCTTCAAACTAGGCCACTACTGGTTTCCACCAGTTAGGATGGAAGTGTTTTAAGGCTTTTCACTTGATATGCTGCTTGTTGTGCTTAAAAAGAACAGTCATCATCTCAAGCTCTGCTGTGTGGTTCCCATCGGTAGCTCCTCATGCATGTCCATGTAATCTTAGCTCTTAAGACAAGTCTATCAGGCTACTTCATGTCTGTACATGTTTCTAAAGCTTCAGGTATGCTCTTCCATGAGTCCAAAGCTGAGTGTCAATGTACTCCTTAAGTACCTAAGAGAGAGAGAGAGTGTGTGTGTGTGTGTGTGTGTGTGTGTGTGTGTTACTATCCCACACACACGCTGTGAGGACTTGATGGTAATGCCTTCCAAATGATTTAAAACAACTTAAAAGTCGTATGTGCCGATTTTTATAACTTTTTAAAAAATGGTCTTGTGGGGACCTGTGTTTATTTTGGTGTGTTGATTTTAAACTCAGCTCTGCCCCCGCAGGCTGGGTGCGGTATTGCAGTCATTAACACATGGACAGGAATTTAAACACACTTGATACATCGGATGCCCTACATGCTTAGGCAGCAGACAGCAGATTCATGGGAACCATTTATACACAAATACAATTATGTTTTAAATGGCCTGAACTCTGCGTTTAAGTGTAAAATAATGAAATTAAGCTTTTTTTTTATTTTGTATGTTTACAGAATTGGATATAATTGATATGCAATGCAAATCTTCCCATATTGATTGCACAACACACTTCCAGATTCATTTCAAGCATTGACTACTTTTGTAATAAACGAATTACAATGTGACTTACTTTACTTTCTTATTTTTCTGTGAGGTGGTGGTGTGTGATGAAATTGAATTCTACACTGTCAAGACAACACATTATGTGCACGGATGTCATCTTGTCTATAGTCTGATATGTGAATTAATTGAATGTTGGCATCACATTTTGTCTGATTATTCAAAAAATATTCACAAGGTTGATGTTTAATTGATACTCATTTGGTTTCATTACAAGTTGATCTCTAAGGAGAGAAAGTGGCAGTAATGGAATTGGCGCCACTTTGATCAATCTGCTGATATAAGGGTTATTAAAAATGGACGCTAATTCCTCTGGTGGAATTAACCCAGAAGAAATGAGCGCTGGAGGAATAAGTAATGAAAACCAGTGATAATTCCCCCGGGGCTAAATCCTCCAGTGGAATTAGAGCTGGAAATAAAAATGCTAATTCCATCCTATCTTCAGGTTAAAATACTGAACGAAACACGGCCAAAAATAGTGGCCAATTCAACCAAAAATACCCAGAAGGTGAAGGAAAATGCATTCAGGTGATGCAAATGAAGCCACAGATGCACCCAATTGGCCATACAAGGGTATGTGAATACGAATAGTATGTAATGATGCTGAAGTCCCAAAAGAGCTGATATGATGGTACTGAGTCCACCAAAAGGATGGTGTGTGGTCATGTTGAGGTCTCCGTTAGGATGTTGTTTGATGACATAGAGGTCCTCACAGGGATGGTGTGTCGTTGTATAGAAGGCCACATAAGAATAGTATGTATTTATGCTCAAGGTCCCATAGAAATGGAATGCAATTATATTGAATCCTCCAACTGAATGGTATGTGCTGATGTCCCCACAGGGTTGATATGTGATGATATTGAAGTCCTCACATGGATGGTGTGTGCTGGTGGTGAAGTCCCCACAGGGATGATATGTGATGATATTGAAGTCCTCACATAGATGGTGTGTGCTGATGGTGAGGTCCCCACAGGCATGATATGTGATGATATTTAAGTCCTCAAATGGATGGTGTGCGCTCATGTTGAGGTCCCCACAGGGTTGATATGTGATGATATTGAAGTCCTCACATGGATGGTGTGTGCTGATGGTGAGGTCCCCACAGGGATGATATGTGATGATATTGAAGTCCTCACATGGATGGTTTGTGTCGATATTGAGGTCCCCACAGGGTTGATATGTGGTAATATTGAAGTCCTCACATGGATGGTGTGTGCTGACAGTGAGGTCCCCACAGGGATGATATGTGATGATATTTAAGTCCTCAAATGGATGGTGTGTGCTGATGTTGAGGTCCAGACAGGGTTGATAAGTGATGATATTTAAGTCCTCAAATGAGTGGTGTGTGCTGATGTTGAGGTCCCCACAGGGTTGATATGTGATGATATTTAAGTCCTCAAATGGGTGGTGTGTGCTGATGTTCAGGTCCCCACAGGGTTGATATGTGATGATATTGAAGTCCTCACATGGATGGTGTGTGATGATGTTGAAGTCTCCTTAATGAAGATGTATTATGATATTAAACATTGTGTATGTAGGCTCTTTGACATTAAATGCCTTACAGATATATAATGCTGCAAGGAAGTAAAAGCGAGGTTTTGTGAAGATGTTGAAATCATTTAAGAAATTATTTATAGGCCTGAGTGTGTTTTATGTTAACATGAACTCATGTAATGGTAATGTGACATCAAGCTCTGCTTAGTACATGGCCAAATCAGACATTGAACGAAATCTCACCTGACAATGGGGGTGATTACGAGTTGGGCAGTATTCTGTCTGTAAATCCACTGGACTTACCGTTGCAACCACTTGGTTTGGCAGATTCACAGGTGGATTACACGTGGTGGTGGCGGAGTATGAACCCTATTTTTCATTGGACTCTATGGGTCATTTTTGGCAGAATTACTGCCTAAGGGAGCAAGGGCTAAAGGTCAGTGTGAACAAGTGCCAGTTTTGCTGGACAAGCATTAAACACAGCGGAAACATCATCTCTGCAGACATCATTCCTGTAGATCCCGCAAAGACGGAAGCCCTCCTCGCCTGGTCAAGACCTCAGAACTTGAAGGAGTTACAGAGTTTCCTTTCTTTAACAGCTACTGGAGATTTGTTGTGGGATATGCCAACATCGTGCAACTGCTTGTGGACCTCATCAAAGGATACCTGCCTAACTAAAGGAGCCGCAGGACTACCATCAACTCTGCAGACCATTTACACCATCCACATGAGCCCTTTGATGATAGGTGGACCGACTAATGCCAGGAGGCATTCAAGGAGCTGAGGCAGATCCTCACTACTTGAGCTCCTCGAATACTCAAACCAATTCTGGGCTACACATATCCTCAGTTGCCTTGCATCTTGCACATTGATGTTGATGCAAGTCTTCCACTTGGTGATTGTGTGTTGATCCACAGCCTGGGAACGAGTGGACAGAACAAGCTGAGCAACAAGTGGGAGTCTCAACCATTCAACATTGAGCATCAATTAGTAGTGCTGCCTGTCTACTGACTGTGGGTATGAGGACAGCCAAGAAACATCAAGACCTTGCAATGGAATCATCTGCTCCAAGTCCAGGATGAGTTTGAGCTGACACCGGTAGTGAGAGAAGAGGACGTGAACCCGAATCTGAGAGTGTTCTTTCGAGACTAATCCTGATCCCATTGCTCCTGCTAAATTGGATGTGGCAGGTTACCCTTACCCATTCCTCCACTGGAATATAGGGAGCCTGACTTGGTACAGGGTTGATCGCTGGGTCAGGAATAAACCCTAGATGAGGCCCCGGCTGATCTTCATCCTGCAACCAGGGAGAGCAGGACTGTCATGAAACTAACTTAGGATTCACCGGGGGTTCAATGTGAGTTTCCCATTGCCTGATCCTAAGTTTTCCAATCTTTCTTCTTTAGTGCAGGTGCCTACGAGTTCAGGGATACTTTGGCAGGACACAGGGCATGAGAGGGGGTTGGGGGGTAACAGGAGAGAGACACGGGGCATGAGCGAGGGGTGGGGGGCAACCGCAGGGAGACACAGGGCATGACCGGAGGGTGCGGGGCAACAGGAGAGACACGGGGCATGAGAGGGGGGTGAGGGGTAACAGGAGAGAGACACGGGGCATGAGAGGGGGGTGCGGGGTAACAGGAGAGAGACACAGGGCATGAGCGGGGGGTGGGGGGTAACAGGAGAGAGACATGGGGCATGAGAGGGGGGTGGGGGGTAACAGGAGAGAGACACGGGGCATGAGCGGGGGGTGGGGGTAACAGCAGGGAGACACGGGGCATTACCGGGGGTGGGGGGCAACAGGAGAGAGATACAGGGCATGAGAAGGGGGAGGGGGGTAACAGGAGAGAGAAACGGGGCATGAGCGGGGGGTGGGGGGTAACATGAGAAAGACATGGGGCATGAGCGGGGGGTGGGGGGCAAAAGCAGGGAGACACGGGGCATAAGCGGGGGGTGGGGGGAACACGAGAGAGACACGGGGCATGAGCGGGGGATGGGGGGTAACAGTAGACAGACATAGGGCATAAGCGGGGGGTGGGGGGCAAATGCAGGGAGACACGGGGCATGAGCGGGGGAAAACGAGGGAGACACAGGGCATGAGAGGGGGGTGGGGGGTAACAGAAGAGAGACACGGGACATGAGTGGGGGGTGGGGGGCAACAGGAGGGAGACACTGGGCATGACCGCGGGGTGGGGGGCAACAGGAGAGAGACACAGGGCTTGACCGGGGGGGTGGGGGGCAACAGGTGAGAGACATGGGGCAAGAGAGGGGGGTGGGGGTAACATGAGAGAGACACGGGGCATGAGCGGGGGGTGGAGGGGCAACATGAGAGAGACACAGGGCTTGACCGGGGGGTGGGGGGCAACAGGAGAGAGACACGGGGCAAGAGAGGGGGGTGGGGGGTAACATGAGAGAGACATGGGGCATGAGCGGGGGTGGGGCGTAACAGCAGGTAGACGCAGGGCTTGAGCGGGGGGTGGGGGGACCACGAGGGAGACAGGGGCATGAGAGGGGGATGGGGGTAACAGGAGAGAGATACGTGGCATGAGCGGAGGGTGGGGGGCAACAGCAGAGATACACGGGGCATGAGCGGGGGGTGGGGGGTAACAGGAGAGACATGAGGCATAAGCGGGGGGTGGGGTACAGGAGAGAGACACGGGGCATGAGCGGGGGGTGGGGGGCAACAGCAGGGAGACACGGGGCATGAGCGTTGGGTACGGGTAATAGGAGAGAGACTCTGGGCATGAGCGGGGGTGGGGGCAACAGCAGGGAGACACGGGGCATGACCGGGGGTGGGGGGCAACAGGTGAGAGACACTGGGCATGAGAGGGGGGTGGGGGGTAACAGGAGAGCGACACGGGGCATGAGAGGGGGGTGGGGGGTAACAGGAGAGAGACACGGGGCATGAGAGGGGGGTGGGGGGTAACAGGAGACAGACATGGGGCATGAGTGGGGGGTGGGGGGCAACAGCAGGGAGACACGGGGCATGAGCGGGGGGTGGGGGCAACAGCAGGGAGATACGGGGCATGAGCAGATGGTGGGGGGAAACAGCAGGGAGACACGGGGCATGAGCGGGGAGTGAGGGGAACACGAGGAAGACGCGGGGCAGGAGCGGGGGGTGGGGGTTAACAGGAGAGAGACACGGGGCATGAGCAAGGGGTGGGGGGCAACAGGAGAGAGACACGGGGCATGAGCGGGGGTGGGGGGCAGCAGCAGGGAGACACGGGGCATGAGCGGGGAGTGGGGGGTAACAGGAGAGAGACACAGGGCATGAGGGGGCGCGGGGGGTAACAGGAGAGAGACACAGGGCATATATTTATATATTTATAATTAAACACTGGGATCATGGGTGCCAGCTTTGGATTTTATATATATATATTTATTCAGGGCAGAGGTGGGGGTATTTCTGCACCTGTAGTGAAAATCCAAAGCTGGCACCCATGATCCCAGTGTTTAATTTTCTAACAACTGCTGTCAGCACAACAGAAACATTTATTAGTGATTAAGCAGTTTGACAACCATTTAACATCTTTATAAATATAACCTGTTATAAAAAACACAAAGGAAGGGGCACAACAATTACAGGGTATTTGTTTGGTGGTCAGATAAAAAAAGAAACACATTTCAAAGAAAACTAGCGAATGCAAGTTTAAGCAGCATGATTGAGTTTTTTGCTGAGTGTAAGAAGCCCATTTGGAAAACAATAGTGTGTCCAGCAGGTAGAAAGCCTGGTTATAACAGTGCGGCACACACCGAAATAATAGTCATGGCCACTTGATTCCTGCGGTGTCCCTTTCAGGCCAGAAGAAAGGAAATAGGATGAGCAAAGAAATCGTTCAAACGCGAGAGAAAATAGGCTAAGCAAACAGTACCTGTAAACGCGGGAATGAGGCAAAGCAGATTAGATCAGAGCCACTGGCTTCACTCTGCGTAGCAGGGGGCTTGGAAAAAGACTTGTCAGTGATCAGGCAGGCTGGATTCTTGTGTTGTGAAGAGTGCACACACTTGCCAATATTCAAAATAGATAAACGTGTGGCATCATGAAAGATTACGTTTTTAAAATGTAGCATTTTCCGTGCATTCATGTTAAACTAGGCACAATATGTTTTAAATAAGAAACCATGACATGTTTTAATTACTCTAAAGAACCGTGCACTTTAAATACTTCTATGTTAAACTAACCACTATACTCTTGACAAACTGTATCATCCTAAATGCAAGGATTCTTTTTAAGTATTTGTCTCTCAATGAACATTGGGTTGGGTTTGCACTGGGGATCGCATTTCAACAAGTGCTTCAGCTTCAAGGCTATTGTCATGTAGAAGGGGCCCTGCCCTGGGGAATTTCACTCCTCCCTTGAGCTTAAACCAAACACTAATGTGGAGAAGGGGAGAGGAAGCAAAGAGCAGGAGAGGGCTGGGAATTCCAGAGTGGTTTCAAACTGGCTTGCAAAAACATTTTCCGTGTGAAAGCAAAATGCTACATTTTTTTAATAAATATGTACTTTTTTATTACATTTAAAATGGGTGCTTTTCTCAGAGTCATGCTTAGGGCATAATGCATTTTGCCAGAACCCATTTAACAGTAATACTACGACTGTTATATAGTTTACCCTGTACTGGCTTAATTAAAAAACCTTGCTCTTTATCACCACATTCATTCTGTTGTCCTAAATGCTTAATTTTATAGCACTTCATGCCCTAACCCGGATTCACATTTTAAAGCGAACTTGATAAGTAATGTTGGTCACAGCTCGATCGGGTTTAAAGATAGTTTGGCAGATTTTTGTGTAGTTGCTATGTTCCAACATATTTTTTGGGAAATATATGTAAAATGGTGCATTTTAAATACACTGGGTCATTGTATTTCTCATAATCAGTCATGATTACAAGAAATAAAGTTAAGGATTTAATACAACATTACAAGATATTGGCGCTTAAATGTCTTTCCTCTAGTGGCAAAGCCAATCATGCAGAAATCTTGCTTCTCAATCTACAGTATGGGCCTCATTACGACTTTGGACGTAATAAGGGCATGGCTGCCTCCAAAATCGTGTCCGGGTTCCCTGAATGGGGAAATACCGGGCCATTCCGAGTATGAAGGGCCTGGTATTTCCTCTTTCAGGGAACCCGCGCCCAGTCCTTCCCCATTCCCATTCGAGCCCTCATAGGGATCAATGGGAATGGGGAGGGAGCTAACAACGGGCCCATTACAAACAGGCCCATTGTTAGCTCCCTGGTCCCTCACGGGACCCTCTATGGACATCTGGCAAAACCAGACGTCCAGAGCGTGTCCCACGAGGGGACTTTGTAATAGTGCGGAGCGGGTTTAACGGCACCGGCACCATTACCGGCGCCGTTAAACCCATTCCGCACTTCTTTTAATGAGGCCCTATGTCTCAGATATACAAGTACTCACCGACCGCACAGAAACACCACCTCCTTTAGCATCCCTTAATATTACCAATGTAAGTCTTCTCTTTTTTTATTTTCCCACTCCTATTATCAGAATGAACTCTTATTATCGTACCGATAGCTGCATGAGGACACGCCACAGGTTTCAATTCATGATGCACACATGCGAGCACCTAAAGTTAGGGTGACCAGATTTCCAAAATGAAAAAACGGGACGACCAACAACATAAAAGAGGGACTACCTCATCGCAGCCCACCAATTACCGCTCCTCCCCCAACATGCCCCCATAACCAGCACCCAATCATATTTCCAACACTTCTCCTTTTTATAAACTGTATATGATCTCATTTGTGCAGTTTTGTCTGTGAATCTTGGCATGTTAATGCAAAAGAAGCATTTGCTATAACTGATATTACATGGCTTGCTGTACAACCTTTTCCAAGCCAGTCTCTGTGGCACTGTCAGTAAGTGTTGTGACTTGTACCTGAAAGGTTGGGGGTTCGAGCCAATCCTCCAGCTCCAACATTCTGAAGGTGTTGTGAAAAAATAATACACTTTTAATTACCATAGCCGCCCAACCATGCAAACCCCGGACGTGGCTTCTAAAATGAAAAAACTCCCGGGACCGCAGGATGGAGGGTGATTTCCCGGGGCTGTCTGGTCACCCTACCTAAAGTATAAAAATCACTACTTTGCATCTTTATCTCTTTGGTGCGTCGTAAGGGTGCCTTAGTTTGACTTTCTCTGTGCGCCGTTTTGCTCTTGAAGCGAGTACTTGGTTTCATGACCGGCCTATTAATTTCCACCCAGCAGCTTTTGAGCTATTTTGTGCTCAATGAATTTAGCTGCATTCATTGCTCTGTGCTGTAGACAGCATGGCCAAATAGTGGGTTACTTTACTTTTAAAATAGGTAGTTTATACACTAATTATGAATCCGCCTCGATCTGCATCTCGAGCAGTGGCTTAATGCATTTCTGACCCAGATGAGCTTGTAAATCGGAATAGCTGGTTTTCAATGCATGTGCTCATGATGCAACTTTTACTTGACCATTCTGTTATTAAATTATTTGCACGTTATCTGGTACTCTTTTACACGTCTCTATTCGCAAACCCAATACTTTTGGATGTTGAACTTAAATATTTGAGAATCTGTTATTTTATCTCGAGAGATAGCAGACTGTTAATTGTCAATGTTCATGTATCCAAAGCTGCCATGCCCTCGCCATTAGCGAGTTAATGATGGTCTCCTGGCCAGTAATGAATGTGTGCATGTGCTGAATTGAGGATGGCAAATGACTGATGTGCTAGTAGCTTGCAACAAGTTTTTACCAATGTAACATTCTATGTTCAGCTTATTTGATGCTGCTCCTTGATTCACGGCTGATAATTGGTACCAACAAATGCTGTTGCCCAAACAGGTTAGTGGTCGTTTTGGGCTGTTTGTTGACAACGTGCCTTTTATTCAGTGGATAACTGCATGGGTTTAGTCTGGAGAGGCAGCCCTCAAGTTAAATCGGTTTTGGTGGATTCTGATCACCTACAGTGTGGATGCACTTTTTGTTGCATGTTGGGCATGAGGGAGGATTGGACAGCTGCTAGTTGTGTGGTCTTCTGGTGGATCTGAAAATTGTAGCTGGGTTAAGTTCGGCTTGTTTTTTTTGTTTTTTTGTGAGCATAAAAGTGCGTCTTATTCCCAATGGGGGTATTTTATTGAAGTGTAAACATATTTTAACTCTGTTTTTGACCTAATTCATGCATAGATGTGGTCCCAAGTGTACAACTGTTCCAACCTTATCCATGGAGCTTTTTGGGTGAATTAGAGCAGTGGACTCTTGTATGTGTTTTCAATCTTGTTGTTGGGAGCGAGATGGTATTTTTGGGCGTATTTCCAATTTTAGGGGTGTAAACGTGACTGGTACACTCCTTGTCTGTAGGGCTGTGTGGCACTGGTTTCAGGCAATCGCCCAGAGAAGCGTGCAAGTTAATTTCTGTGTACACTATGCAAATACGCATGTGTCCTAAGCAGACCGTTGTGTGCCTCTGGTGCTAGGAACTGTAGGCCTGGACTGATATGTACATTGTTTAGGGTTCTGTTTGTGGGTTTTTTAATTGCTGTGTGCAAGTTACTTTGAGAATATTATGGTAGCATAGATGCTAAGATTGTGGCTGGCCTGGTGGCCAATTTGTATGGCAATGTTTTGTAAGTTGTGCTCTTGGGTTAAGGTATTTTGATAATGGATGCCCTGTGGCGCCATGTTTTCTGGCAATGAAAGTATGCAGCGACTGATCCTGGCTGTCAGTGTGCAACACTGGAACGAGTACAAGACACACTATTTACTAACATTCACCAGTCTGCTCTACTCCACTCTTGTTACAGCTTCATATGGGGCACCCCTTCTAAAATTTGATGGAAATGAATTTCTAACCTTCGATGCCTCTGTTAATGTATGCAAAAAGCTTGTACACCCAAGAGATGTGTAGCAGACATTGATTCGGATCTGAGTACTAGAATTGAATCACTTTTGCTCTTCTACCTGTACATTGTCTATTGTATTTTGATTTCTCCAACTGTGGCACCGACCTGAGACTTATGCTCAACTATTGTTTACAGTTTTCTTTTTCCTTATGTGTTACTCTCTTTTCTTCCTTTTGAGACACCGCAATTAATATGCAGCTGTCTTGACATAGGAAACCGTGTGGATTAAAAATGGCACCACTAAAGATAAGAATTGTCTTTCCCAATTATATAGACTATACCTTCACAAAACAATTCACTGGTTTTGTTTAACCCCTAGGGGTTTTAGAATACATCAAGACTTTGAATTAATGGTGTATCTCTCACAACACCACTTATTCAAATACAACTAATCACATACAGAATTTATAGTACGTTTTAACTTTGCTAGGCGGTTACCACCAATGTGATACACTGCTCATTTCAGCCTCAGGTTCCGCCGTTATGGGCTGCCCCTTTAGTTCACACACTTTAGATACAGTTTTCACTGTACTAGGGGTTCTCTTGAAATAATTATACTGAAGCCCCTCTCGCTTTCGGGCTCTCTATTAGAACTTTCCCAGACACCTAATCCAACACTGACCTGCAATACATACCAACCTTGAGACCACAGGGTATTCTTCCCTCTACCACTCCCCCCGCTTCTTCCAAACACCATGGAACAAACACTCAGCTTCTCAGAGGATCAAACCAATGAAATTATCAGAGGACCCTCACTTTTTAATATGCCTGGAGCACTATCAATGACAACATCCACAGCGTCAGGAGATGAACTCCTTAAACTAATGAAAAAATGCTTCCGGACGGAAGTACACGGCCACTTTTTGAGAGAGTACTTAAAAAACAACATGGTACCATTGGGTCTAACAATTCGCAACGAGGCCACACTCTTCTTGGAAGACCAAGAATACATGCTTGGCTTTAGCCAAATCGCCACAAAATGCAGCCGGGACCTGATGGTCCTTACTATAACTACGGCACAACGATCCATCTCAAAATCAAAATAGAACTGGAAAATGAGGAAAAAAAAATCCGTAATGATATGCACGTGACAAGCTCAAGGAAATCAACAAGATCATGGATCAATTTATGACTGACACCTTAGAGAAAAAACATAAAAAACTAGCTAAGGATATGCAAACATTCAAAATAGAGAAAGTTTACCCCTATCTGGCACCAGATTATAAAGAAAATAAGGATAAAGAGAGTACAGAACACAGCAGGTGCCGCTAGACAAAGAAAACGTTGGGTCACATTCTCAGACACCTCAAGCTCAGGCTCAGGATCTGAAGACCCCAATCCGCAATTTGGCAGAAATGCGCAGCCCAGAACACCATTTTTTCAACAACCTCTGCCTTTTTTAGGACAAGGGGGCCCCAACAACAACCTTTGGGGCCCCCCACTCATGTCAATGTTCGGGTTCCCGGCCTGGCACAGACCAACGGGACAGCGTCGCAATCGCCGCCGTTAACAGCCCCCGACCTAATACCGGTTTTCAATCTATCTGGGGAAAACCTAACCAAAGAACAATTAGCAGTGCTCACAAAAGGTCTCTCACATGTCTCAATCAACCGCACTGATTGATTTGGGCTTGAAAATGAACTTCAAAATTTTTTCAGATCCATTCGACTCAAGGCTTACTTCCAAGATGACAACCAGAGACCAGAAGAGGAAGATACAGGACTTAGAACAAAGTCCAACTTCTGCCCCAATGACACGGACACTGATCCAGCTCTTATCACCTTTGAAAGATGTGTCAGGCAAGAAGTAGCTAAAATTGCCGGCATGCAAACCACAATGAGATACAACCTGACTAATGGTGAACGCCAGGCACTTAAACATCTATCTACCACAACAAAATTGTAATTAAAGCTGCGGATAAAGGGGGTGGAATTGTGGTGCAAAGTATCACACAATATAAAGAAATGGTTCTGACTTTACTCGATGACAGAACTACCTACAAAGTACTGAACAGAGATCCATCAGCTAAAATCAAACAAGAAATCTCCGCATGCACGAGGTATGGCTGTGAACGTGACTGGATTACAGACAAGGAAGAGCTTTTTCTCAACACTTCAGAGGAAAGAATACCAGCATTTTATGCACTTCCGAAAATTCATAAAAATGCCAACTTACCACCTGGTAGACCAATCGTGTCCGGTTGCGGCTCAATTCTAGAGCCTCTTTGTAAGTTCATCGACTTTTTCCTGAAACCACTTTGCCAACTTACGCCCACTTACCTTAAGGACACAATGTCCACCATCAACCTGTTTGAAAATCTGACCTTCAATGATGAGACTGATATCTTGGTGACTCTAGATATAAAAGCACTTTATACTAGTATTCCACAAACAGCAGCTTTAAATTGCATACATAACTATTTGACTCACCACATGGAACAAAGACGGGTCCCAGTCAACTTTATCCTAGAATTACTGGAAATAGCTTTAACCAAGAATTTCTTTATGTTTGATGAGACGTTCTATCTCCAAGTATCTGCGACTGCAATGGGGGCAGCCTTGGCCCTCAGCCTTGCCATAATTTTTATGGCAGAATTTGAAGCCACTCATGTTCTCACTCACCAGAATCCATTTTTCAATAATATCAACCGATGGTACAGATATATCGATGACATTATTTTCATTTGGAAAAGCACTGCTAACATTATGTCTGCCTTCCACGAATGGCTTAATAACAGATCCACTGATCTCCAATTCACTATCACCAGTAGTAGAACAGCTATTAACTTCCTGGATCTCACAATTAAACCAGATCAGGGCAAACTGACTTGCACTCTCTTGAGGAAGGAAACTGATAGGAATTCTCTCCTTCACTAGCGGAGCAACCATCCACAAAGCCTCAAGACGAATCTCCCTTTTGGACAGTTCCTCAGACTCAGACGCAATTGTTCTGATACTCATCAATACCAACACCATGCGGAGATCCTGGAATCTAAACTCACTGCACGCGGGTATCCGAAGAAACTAGTCAAAAACACCAGAAAAAGAGTTCTCTACATTCCCCGCGACACACTGCTTACACCAAACGATAGAAATACTGAGAACTCCAGAATCACCTGTGTGAATACATATGGACCGAATACCAATAGGATCAAGAGCATCATCAAGCAGTTCTGGCCGTTGATCCACCAAGTCTTACCCGGTGAACCCCCACCAAGAATGGCTCTTAAACGTACCAAGAATATCAGTGAATGGCTGACTCACGCAAGGCTCCCAAAAAAGACTTCCAGAACAGGTCTCTGTAACCTTAGAGAGATCACAGGTCACTTTCCATGTGGGGCCTGTACAGTCTGTCGGTTCACGGACAAAATAAAGACCTTCAAAATCGAAAACAAGGACTGGATTTTACGCCAACATACAAATTGCAAAACACCTAATGTCATTTACGTTGTTGAATGCCCCTGTGGCCTCTGCTACGTGGGCCAGACCAGCAGACCGGTGCAGAAAACGTATCGTGGAACATCGGTCCAGGATCAGATGCCGGAATTTAACATCCCCCCTGGGCACACATTTTGTGAAATTACAGCACAACCAGGACCAGCTTAAATGGTGGGTGGTTGAAAAAATACAGAACTCAGGGAATGTCACCAGTGCCCTTAATTACAAAGAGGCATGGTGGGTTTTTAAGCTACAGCCAATGGAAAAAGGGGTAAATGAGGCAGCACCACTAGATAACCGGTACTATTGAAGAACAAAATAGGGGGGTAGAAATTTTCCACTCTTTAGTATTGGTTGCTAGTATTCCTTGACATGTGCAGTTTCTCTCTATTTACTACAGATATTTAGGACATAGTGTGAGATCTTCCAACTCTGCCTATGTATCCAAGCTCCTACACCCTAGGCATTCCAGTAAGCTTTTTCAAACAGACCAGCACTCCGGTGTAGCTACCGGCACCGTTTTTTCGGACACTTTTTTCGTCCACACAACAGGCCACAATTTAGCCTGCTTTTCCTTCTACAAGCATATAGTCTTTAGTTATAGATTCACGTGCCCACATCATCAGCCACCTCCTGTTTAGCTGTTCAATGCCTACACCGCAGCTATGTGGCTGCACTCGGCTGCCAAGGCGTTCCATACACTGAGCATGCGCGATGTCCTCCACTATTGACACACACGCACAGCTCTCTTCATTTACTTTGCATATTTTTAGCTCCTGCAACTGGACTCAATTGCCGGCAGTCCACTTCGATCAGAATTTCAATTTACCTACCTTTCTTTACCGGCACCCCCACCCCTTCCATGCAAGGCTCCTTCTATTTTCTGTAATACTGCTACACTAGCCCCTAGTGCATCAGACATCCGAGCATGCACCTCAGAGCAGTGTCTGAGTACACTGAGCATGCGCCTTTACTTAACCTATTAGTTACACAGCTTTCGTCCACAATCGAGTACGATAGTTTTGATTTTGCAACGCTCCGCTCGCACTTAGAGGCAAGGCAGGTACTCGGGAGGCAGGGATTTCGCTTCTGGTTACCGCTCCACTTAAGCCAGTGCTGCTGCAGTATATTATAGTGCATGCCACACATTGATATGCCACTTTTTTGCCTTCTCTTTTTTTCGTTTCAGCACTCACCGACTACTAAAAGGGGTGATTCTCACACTTGCAGCCCTACAACTAATCTGGCCGGGCCATGACCCACGTTGACCTCAAAACATTTTGGGGTCCACTATGATGTTCCACTATGAATAAACCCTAGAGGACACCTCACAGCGCTACTGCATCAGTAGGTAAGACTTTGGCCCTTCGTTTTACCCAACTCTTTTTCAGTCTACCTTACACATAGGGACACACCCACTTTGACCCACCTCGTGATTTCTCTCTTTTTCCAGTTGGACAGCAGGGTCCTGCATTACTACCTTACGCAAGGGCCGTGCTTGCCACTACCTGCTTCTGATCACCTGGAGTCTACACTACACAACAGATTCTTTCCCCTCTCTGTACCCCCACGGACCTAAGCTCAAGGCTGGTCTGGTCTTTTATTGCTGTTTTTAGTAAGAGGGGCTCTCTCTTTTAGCTATACAGCACTGCCACTGTACAGTTTACACTGTTACCACCTTCTGGTACAGGTATCTCTGTGAGTTTCTAACACTCCCCCTTTGTTTGTGTTTACCAACCATAGGGAGATACAATCCTCTTATGGCCCAGAAGAAGGCACCCACCCTGGAAGCCGAAACATCCTAGGGTCCAGTACCATCACTGTGGACCCCCTCTACATCTTTGGGAATTCTATGTTCCTGACGTAGACCGAGGATTGGTCTTTAACATATTTAAATCAGTGCACTACTATATAGGACCAAAAATGACATTGCTCCCGACCTATATTTAAAAGCACACTATTTACTAACACTCACCAGTCCGCTCTACTCCTCTCTTGTTACAGCTTCATATGGGGCACCCCTTCTAAAATTTGATGGAAATGAATTTCTAACCTTTGATGCCTCTGTTAATGTTTGCAATTAGCTTGTACACCCAAGAGATGATGTGTAGCAGACATTGATTCGGATCTGAGTACTAGAATTGAATCACTTTTGCTCTTCTACCTGTACATTATATAATGTATTTCGATTTCTCCAACTGTGGCACAGATCTGAGACTTATGCTCAACTATTGTTTACAGTTTTCTTTTTCCTTATGTGTTACTCTCTTTTCTTCCTTTTGAGACACCGTAATTAATATGCAGCTGTCTTGACATAGGAAACCGTGTGGAATAAAAATTGCACCACTAAAGGTAAGAATTGTCTTTCCCAATTATATAGACTATACCTTCACAAAACAATTCACTGGTTTTGTTTAACCCCTAGGGGTTTTAGAATACATCACGACTTTGAATTAATGGTTTATCTCTGACAACACCACTTATTCAAATACAACTAATCACATACCGAATTTATAGTATGTTTTAACTTTGCTAGGCGTTTACCACCAATGTGGTGCACTGCTCATTTCAGCCTCAGGTTCCGCCGTTATGGGCTGCCCCTTCAGTTCACACACAAGTACAAGACATGGCAGTAGTGGTTCTAAAGGTAAAAAGTTGTTACAGAGATGTGTTCCAGTTTGGGGGATTCCATAGTGTACAACTAAACGTTGTCCATAAGAATACATCTGCATGCTACAAGGTCCCAATGTGATAAAATGGGAGTCATGGAATTGGCCATCTGGGAGCAAATTCACAGCATTATCTATTGGACACCAGCAGAAAAAATCACAGCAGGGCTTCCTTGCAACGGATAGAGTGGATGGAACGGATGGAGTGAATGGAACAGTACGAATGCATGGTACGGATGAAGTACATATAATGGATGGAGTGCATGGAACGGATAGAAAGGATGAGTGCAGAGAACAGAGGGAGTGCCGGGAACGTAGGCAGTGCATGAAACAGGGAGTGCATGGAACGGATAGAATGCATGGAACTAATAAAGTAGATAGAACCAATGGAATGATGGAATGGATAGAGTGGACTGAACTGACAGAGTGGATGGGATGGATGGAATGGATGGAAAGAATAGAGTGGATGGAACAGATGGAATGGATGGATCGGTTGGAGTGCATGAACGGTTGAAGTGCAGAGTATGGATGAAATATAAAACACATGGAGTGCATGGAACGGATAGAATGAAAAGAGTGCATGGAATGGAGTGAGTGCACGGAACCGAGGAAGGAATGGATGGACCGGTTGGACTGCTTAGAACAGTTGGAGTGCATGGTATGGATGAAGTACATGGAATCAGAAGAAGTGCATGGAACGGATAGGACAAAGGGAGTGCATGGAACGGAGGGGGTGCATGGAATGGACGGAATGCATGGAACTGATAGAGTGCTTGGAATGGATAGAGTACTTGGAACCGATGAAGTGGATAGAACCGATGGAGTGGATGGAACCGATGGAGTGGATGGAACCGTTGGAGTGGATGAAACCGATGGAGTGGATGAAACGGATGAAGTGGATAGAACGGATGCAGCAAATGGAACTGATGAAGTGAGTAAAACACATGGAACACAGCCTCACCAAAACCCACCATATCACACCACCACGCTTACTCTCTCATATACACCAACACTCAACTAGAATACAGTGATACTATGACACATTCAGTATAGCTGTTCTCATACTAACACCCGCCACATACTGCCAATCATCCTAACTAAACTCACCCAGCTGAGCACACACCACCGGCCTAAGCGTCTCCTCAGGCCTAACACATCCAGAAATCACTCTGGGTATCAACCCACCAGAATGAACACATATTCCTGACCTCCCAAACCATCACACCTACCTCTAATAAGCAGCTATCACGCAAATACCTCTGCAGCTGCACACATATCCGGTGCACCCACTCACCTTATGACTCTCTCTCTCTCTACTGACTCGAACTTCGGTTCCCGAGGGCTTTCAACCTACCAGTGCTTTGAGATCATACCAATGATACATGAGGCGCTATATAAATGCAAATTAACATAACATAACATAACATAACAGATGGACAAATGAAAAGCAGTAAACACACACTGTTATTATCACACACAGACACACATAAAGAGATCCTCAGGCAAACATGCCACTCAAAGCACCTAGATTTGGTGGGTGTCACTCGCCCTGTACTCAATTCGAGTTTACCAAAATCTATGTACCCTTCCATACACTTGGATAGGCTATGTTCCACTAAAAACACTGACTTTCAACTGCCTTGAAATTGCAATAGGTTAGGTAGGTGCAAAGAGAGGTAGAGACAAGCAAACAGAGAGGCAGAAACGTATACCAAGACACAGCCACACAAAGGCGGCAATCTCAAATGTCCCTAATCCATGCAGGGTAGGTGATCAATTCCTTGTTTCAGTCTTTGGATTCTGGAAAAAGTACCTTTCCTATTTTAAAATTAGGACTACAAGTCTCAGGATGCAAAGGAAAAACCAGGACTGGAGCACCACTTAAAGCTTAAATGGGGAAACCTAAAAGCTCTTACAAATGCACATAGGCCAAAGCAAATACATACACGCTCATTCTGACATATTTATAGTCATGCACAGGGAGGCAGCCCATGCACACATACACAAACGTGTATCCCTTATCCACCCAAATCCACTCAGAAGTACCAAGCGTGCCGGCCTCAGTTAACAGGATAGTCATGCAAAAGTTATGGACAGCTGTCTTCTAATAATACCTAGAATGCCCCTGCCTGTAGTCTGGGGCATTTGTCTTACTACTCTTAGTACTCAGCATTGACATATACCTGAAGTACAAAAATAGTTTTAGAGTTAGCGAAAGTTGCCAAATATTTGTTGCCTGTGTGAATTATTATTCACTCATCCATCTCATCACAGTCTCCTAGTATTACCCTTTCCAAATGTAGCATTGAAGAACACTAAACAACATAAATACCCTCCTCCTCACAACATGATCTCTTCTTATCTGTCGCTGCTGCAATGAACAGATCAGTCTTTTCCAGAACCAAAGATAAGCGTATTAAATGTATGACACTGTAATGTTACTTTTGTATTGCAGGTGTGCATATTCCAATGCTCTCTGCATCATGCTACCAATCTTGGGACAGTTGGGACCTACTCTGTGGACCAGTTCCTCTCTGATCCCAGAGTATTACTGGGCAGACTGAGTGATCCTGGGGACAGCTTCAGGTCAGGGAAAAGCCAGTACTCTCCCACTCTTGTGGCACTATCCAGCATACAGCGGTCTCTATACAAAGTGGGAGCATAAACACTTATTCTGGTTCCAGATCTCAGCAGTGCGATAGCAAGCAACAATTCACTTTTCCGAAGCCCCTCGGTTGCATTGGTTATGGCTCAGAAGCATAAGGAAGAAGATAAACCAACACTGCTGCCCGTGCATGTTGGCAAGCAACCTGGCATATTGAACAATGAAACTTTAGTCTGCAGCTCTGCGCAAAGTAACACCCGCACAGGAAAATGCCTCTGGAACAGACAATGTGGCAGCTCCTATGTACTTACTACATAGTGAACAACCTACTAAGACAGTGGTCTGCAACCTTTCGTTATGTAGATGATTTGAACTTCAACTCCAGCCAGCCCTAGCCATCGTAGTCAATGACGACAGATCATGGGAGTAATAGACACCTGCACAATGATAGCTATGGAGAAGGATACATTCCAAAGCCTAATCGCTGCTGCTATTGCCCAGTGGTGTTGAAAGCAGCCATTCTTTGCTCTCCCCCATTGAACTTTGCACGGTGCGACTTGACACCACAGGGTGCTTTGCTCTAGCCTAGTCACAGCGAGCTGTGAGCATGAAGGCGGCCCAGATAGCTACTTTGGTCATTGCCCGAGACTAGTGCCCAGTGCGGGTGGGCCGGCTGGGAAGGAGGCGAGCGGCAGGTGTCGAGCGAGTGTGTGGCACCGATTACAGTGCCCCTGTGAAGAAACATTACCTAGCGGGTCAACTTCTTGGTGAACGCCGTGATTGCCCACTACTGGAGCAGGTGAGACTCACTGTAGACTGAAGATCAGTTTGGCCACTGAGATGTTAGTGAGACAGCTAGTGAGACAGGCAGCAGGTCTGCAGTAGCTCCCAGCTGTTTGCCCATGTTGTGTGCCCCCACTTAATTGGCTAGTACAACATTGTAGCAGTTAGCAAAGTTAGCAAAGGGATTGTATTGGAAGTTGGCTAATACTGATACATTTGCAGCTTTTTTGTATTTTGCCCCTTTTCCCCCTTGTCTTGAGCTCACTTTTGAGCTTGCCCCATGCATATGACCAGGTAGTGCACTCAATTGAGTAGCCCCAAAACACATCACTTTGTTTTGCTGATAGTGACTGCTGGACGGTGTCCTCTGAGCTATCGGCATTCATCCGGCATTCATCCTTAGAATGTGTGGAGAGCGCATGGTCTTCAGTGTTCCATGGTGGGACCTGAGTGACTGGATGGAAAAAAACACAGCGTGCATCTCGAGGGAAACAAAATGGATAGATGAAATGTTCCCAGTATCAGGGGCAAGTTCAGACTGCATAGTGACTCTACAGTTTAAAAAACATTTGTCCTTTGCTCTATCTGCAGATCAGACCCTTGTACTGGACACAAGTGTTGGCAGTGTTCTATTACGAGGGTCGGAGGGCCAACAAATTAAGATCTGTATTGGCACATGTCCCCCTGTTAACAAGGAGAGTGTGTCATCATGTCCAAGTATGTCAAAAGATCTAGTAGTTGTGGAAAGCAACAGTAACCTGAAACGTCTTGCATCCCCCTCGACAATTTAGGTTGGGAGGCCCTGATTACCAGTATGTGGAATGAAGGATAAGCTGGGGCTTTGCTTCCTCTGGCGATGGGAGGGGAAAGCAGAGGCAAAAAGTGCATGTACAGTGGTCTTCTTGTGGCTCGGGCATGCCCAGCAGAACTTTCTTGGCGAAGCAGGATACTCACAACCGTTTCACTCGGTCTGCCAGGCCCCCTTCTCACAGCTTGTCATTGGCCTCCCGCTACGTATGCCTTTGCTTCCCACTGTATATGTTCTGCACTGCATCACGGGTCTCAAGCACTCCTCCTGCTATGCTGCCACACCAGAGAGATCACTCCGCACACAGCTGGCTGTGCTCCCATAGCTGCCTTGGCTTCTGCCTCTCCCTCTGCCTTTGCTTCCATTTGTTTCAGGTTTCCCGTTTTAAAGCTCCCACCTCCATTTGTATTACAGAATGAACTAGACCTCTCACCAACAAAGCTGTAGTTTTGCTTTACCCCTGTTGTTCTCCTCCTCGTCCCAGTACTTGGCTGGGGTTGATCGTTGTTTTTTGTTTCTCAAAATGAAGATATGTTATTCTAGTTATCCTCTTCTTTGTTCAAGTTCCGTATTGATGCCATTTAGGTCATATTTTAGGGGATCCCAAGAAAAGGGTTGACAAAAGGCCATTAAGGCTTGGGGGATGGAGGGTTCATGTTGGGAAATGGGGGGATACCATGTCTCACTTAAGGATGTCCTCTCCCCAAATCTCCTCAACTCAGGTGATCCTCTCTCACATTTCCAACCCCAGGGTCAGGATCCAAAACCATGGCCTTTCCCTGGCCGCCTGAGAAGAGTATCCCTGGGGAAAATAAGTGAGGATGCCTTCAGGTGCCTCACATACCCTTCCCCTAAGAATAGGGCCTCTCGCATAACGGATATATGGTAATAGTTTATTTTCTCAGGGTGGGGGGTTGCTGGGAATCTCTCTGGATTGAGGACCAATCCCACACAGAAGTGGTGGCTATAAAGGGTTCTTCATGCAAATTTTTTGCAAGGTAAAAACTGTGAACGGCTTGGGCTGACTTCATATAGTAAGGATGGAAGTCTGGGAAAGTCAGTCCCAATGATCGTTTCTTCTGGTAGATCCAGAGAGACAGCTGAAGGAAAAATTTTAGTTTTGCCTTGCACATGTATGGATATAGCAACTTTGGGGTATATCTCTTGATCTCGATTGATGCAAGTAATTCTCACCAAAGGAGCACCATTTAATTGCTCAGGTGTTACTAGATTAGCTCACACAGCCATCTGTTTACTTCCAGAATCTACTAAGGCCTGTACCAGGATCCCACTCACAAGAACTGATGTGTGACTGAACTTAGATGATGTCCCACAAAAGAAATTGCTCTGGGTTTCAATGTTTTCATAAAAACATGGATCCTCCCATTCTTCTCCTACCATACATGCAATCTCCATGGGTTCCTCACTTTTATTTTGGGGACATTTTCCGAGCTAGATATCCTGGCTCGTTGCAGGTAAAACAGATTGGGCTCATGGGTTGTATTGATCTACTGTATTCTCTCCTCACTTCCTCTTTGGCTTTGGGATTTAGCTTTTTCTCTTGGTGGAGAGTTGGGGTGGGGAGGTCCTCTATTTTCATTCCACTCTTCTAATGAGTGTAGTACATTAATTTATTTGTTGGCATCAGTGACATTTTGGGCTGTTTCAATAGCTAAAGAGAGTGTGGGCTTGTTCAGTTGTAAGGCGGCCCGTAAGAGGGCGGTAAGGAGTTGATAAATTGTTCTATGATTACAGTTTCCAATACTTCCGTAAGCATTTCTTTCCTACCCCTAAGGACATCGTATTCTTAACTCGCTCTCCCAATTCCACTGGTATTTCCCCGGAGTTTAGTTTAATACTTCTTAACTTCTGACAATAGAAATGATTAGTTTGTCCCACTCTTTGTAAGAGACCTTCTTTGATTTCAGCAAAGGTGGCTGTTCCTGGGACGTTTAGTAACTGGTAAGACATTTGTAATTCTCCTTTTAATAAAGGTCCTAGATAGCATAGTTTTAACTTATCCCCCCATTGGAACTGGGTTGCTGACCTTTCAAAGTTCAAGGAAAAATTTACTAAATCATCCCCTTCTTTGTAGGTTTGTAGAACTCCCTGTCCCTGTAGAATGTTTGTTTTTTCTTTAGCGGCAGTCAGACGTTCCAGTCCAATTTGAAATTGGTCTTTCACTTGTATTTGATGCACAGCCAGCTGAGCTAACACCTCATCTATGGATGACATGCTGTCTGGAGGTTCTATGGTTTCACTTGAACTTTCTTCAGAATCGGACATAGAAAAATATTCAGAGTCCCTTTTGGTTTCAGGGCCTGAATCCATTTTGGTTGGGCTGATTGAACTCATATTACCTTTTCCCTCTTTCCCTAATTCTGTAGAAGGATGAGGTGGAATGGCAGGGGAGAGTCCCTTTCCATGGTTAAAAGAACCTAATGCCCCGGGTCGAAAAAACACTTGTGGTTTTCTGATGTTTAAAACAATTCAATCCCAATGTTTCAAATGATAGGTGGCCAAGGGAAGAATGTCACAAAGGGCCTGTGAGCTATATACAGTCTTGACACTTAATCGGGACCTGCAAATAAGTGGCAATTATCTTCTTGATTATGGACACTTTAGCCTGAGCCTGAACTCTCACAATATTTTTTTTCCCTGAGAGCTTTTGGACTATAGCAACATAAGGGCTCCACGATGTTTACCAATTCAGAGTCTCCCACCGCTGACACCATTTGTGAAAGCAACATGAGTCAGACAGACAACAGGTTCAAATGTTCTCAAAGTTTTATTTAACTTTAAATGCAGGGTGGAATGATGCCTAACTTGCCTTATGCTAAGGTGGGATTTCCCTACCTAAAGGAAACTAAGGATAGTCTATAGGAAGTCCAAAGTAAAACTTCTGTCTGTGTCCAAAACCTATACTTGGCTTCACAAATAACTGCATACAACATGTAGGGATATCAGCATCAAACAGGAATAGTGTTCAATGTAAAGTTCAGAGCTCCTACTAGCACTTTGGCTTGTAATTAGCTCCCCTTCATCAAACAATCAAGCACAGGGGTTCCCTTCCCCAAGTTCAAAGAAGTTCATTGTTAGGCAGAATCCTGTGCAGGGCCCTTAGGGACAACTACACACAATTAAGACTACAAGTGGTTATACAAGTTCACCTTTGGTACAAGCCTGTACTACACTGTTAAAGTGGTAGCAGTAGCGGAGCAGCCATACCTATCTCAAGAGTAAATGAGCAGTAGTAGAGATTGCACAAAGGACCACAATTACTGTGACTCAAGCAAACACTGACTCAAGGTTTCAGGTAAACAAATATAAGTACATTTATTTTTTAACCATCTGTTATAAAACACACCACTTCTATAAATTCAAAACCACACGTACAATACACTACACAACCAATCCCACTTGTTCCAGCAAATTCGAGGTAAGTACATTAGGATTTGAAAGACGGGTGTTGCGATACTAACGCGAAAAGTGAATAAAAATCATAGGTAATACTTTTTCAAGGCAAGTAGACTCGAGGACTTATCCAAAGATACAGATTAAAGTCAATAGGCCTGCACCAGTGTCAATGGAGCAGAGGCTCAGTTGCCGAGGATCACACGTTCAACAGTTCGAGATTCGAGATGCCAAGAGTTTGTAAAGATTGTCAAATGGAAGGAAAGGTTATAAGAGGGAGGGAAGAAATAACAAATCTTCATGGAGGAAAAGGGTTCACCCAGATTCCGGTGGTCAGACAGAGAGAATGACCAAATGTACACAGTACCTTATTCCGTTGGAGAAAAGCTGGTGCCACGGCAGTTGTTCCTGGTAGTTCCTGCAGACTCACGGTTCCTGCAGCTTCAGTTGTGGGGACAAGAAGGAGGACGTCTGGAGTGATCTGCACTACCCAGCAGCAGCGAAAAAAACAACGATGAATAAAAGGTGCGCTCCTTTAAATCAGGAGAGGGCTCTTCTGATGGCTATCCGGACCACTACAGCACAGCAGTGATTTCGACCCAGGAGAGGATTCTCTGACTGAAGAAAAGACGAGCTGGTTGATCCTACCAGGCTCAAGGGAAGAAGACTATGGACTGGATCTTCTCTTAGTCGTTGAAGGGGTAGATAGCTCAGGACTGCAGCAGGGCTTCACCGGGACTCGGGGTTGCAGCAGCTGTCTTCTTCTCCACTTCTCTTTGGTTCCTTGTAGTTCCAGAGGCGACTCTGCCTTCTAGCTCAAGAGTCCCGCCTTTTATGCCAAAATCCCCCATTCACACAGCCAGGCTGTCAATCACTCAGCAGGGGGGGTTGTCCAGCCCGGATAACCCCCTCAGCCAATCAACACAAAGTGCGACTTGGGTCTCCAAGGAGACCCTGTGTAGGGGGTGACTACACCCCGCCCTCACATTCAGCCCATCTAGACACTCAGACGCCAAAGGAGGGCTTCTGGTCAGAAGCCCACCAAAGGTCGGCGAACAAAGGAGGAAAACCTGGTTTGCCGCGCAAAGAAAGACCCAAAAAGGATGTTAACAAAAAGAAATGGCGAATAAACCCAACCGGAGCCGAAATAAAAAGTATTTGGGCTAGCGGGTTTAAAGTTCGAGGCTACTAAAATAGCCTAAAACAGTACCACGTTATGTAATATAATCGTGGTAGGAAAATTAGGGTAGATACCACTGCCACCAGCCAGGTCTTAATGTTAAGGGAGCGAAACAATTCTCCAAGAGGTACAGAAAAAAGGGCTAAGATTTAACCCTTTCCAATAATCCATGTAAAATGGGGTGTACTGGATCTGTGGTTGAATGACTATGTAAAGTTAATGGCAACTTCACCCTTTTCTGGGGGACATGAGTCAGCCCCAGAAATGGAGTCGGTGGGAAGTCTAAAAGACAACCCTGTGTCACTGCACTGAATGTGCTGTGTAACACACAAAAGCGTGGGGCTACTGAAGTGGTGTACTCCAGAGTCCACAATCGCAAAAACAGATGGAATACACATGGCAAAACACAGGTAAGAGTGGGGGGAAAAGCTCCAGAAATCCAGCAAAGCTGCTGAGGGACTCACTAGGTAAGGGAAATTAGCCATAAAATGAGAATTCTCCCTAACACTTGCCCCCCTAACCCCAGACTAAGGCATAGGAGGATGTAATCCACTCCTGGATGGATCTCATACCTTTAGTCAGTTATAAACATCCTAGAGAGACCATCAGCATTTTGGTGGTGACTTCCTGCTCTGTGCTCAATGGAAAAATCAAATCCTTGTAGGCAGATTGACTATCTGAGTAACTTCGGGTTTTCCCCTTTTATTTGCATCAGCCACCTCAAGGGTTGGTGGTCAGTCTGAATAATGAAGGTAGAACCATACAAGTATGGCCTAAACCTCTTCAGTGACCACACAATAGCAAAACATTCACGTTCTATTGTTGCCCACCTTGTCTCAGTATCCCTTAACTTCCTGCTGATGAAACAAATGGGTGTTCCCTACCTTTCTCATCCAGTTGACTAAGGACTGCACGTATACCTACATTAGAAGCATCAGTTTGTACAATGAAGGGTTGGTGATGGTCAGGAGCTCTTAGGACTGGAGCTTGACAAAGGGCTTTCTCTAGACCTTCAAATGCTTGATTGCACTCCTCATTCCACCTGACCTTTTTAGGAGATTTGGGAGAGGAGAGGACATTCAAGGGAGAAGCTATGGTCCCATAGTTCTCAATGAAGTTCCTGTAATACCCAGTGAGACCTAAGAAGGCTCTCAATTGGTTTTGAGTAGTAGGGGTGGCCCAGTTTTGTACAGCTTGTACATTGCTAGGCAATGGCCTTATTTCACCTCCTCCTACCTCATGTCCAAGGTAGACCACTGTACTCTGACCAATGTGACATTTACTTGCCTTTGTGGTCAGATGGGCCTGTTCCAGAGCCTGCAATAGATAGCCTAGGTGATCAATGTGTTCTTTCCATGCAGGGCTGAACACTGCAATGTCATCCAAGTATGCCAGGCAGAAGTCCCCCATCCCATTCAGAACTTGATTGACCATCCTCTGAAATGTAGCAGGTGCATTCTTTAATCCAAAAGGCATTACCTTGAATTGGCAGAGGCCAGCTGGGGTGGAGAATGCAGTTTTCTCATTGGCATGGTCTGTCAGGGCTATTTGCCAATAGCCTGATGTTTGGTCAAATGTGCTGAGGTACTTGGTTGCACCAAGTTTGTCCACCAGCTCATCTGTCCTAGGCAAAGGATGGACATCAGTCTTTGTGACTGCATTTAGAGCTCTATAGTCCACACAGAATCTCAACTCTTTGGATCCTGCCTTTGGTACAAGCACAACTGGCTAGACCATGGGCTAGTAGAGGTCTCTATAATCCCGAGATCAAGCATCTTGTTGACCTCATTCCTTATATGGGTTCTTACATTGTCTGACATTCTGTACCCCCTGCTTTTGACAGGCAAACAGTCACCAGTGAGTGCATCATGCTGGCCCCAAGGGGTCAAGCCTGGTGAAAGTAAGAACAGGGAGGCAAACTGATTTAACAGTAACTTGCACTCATCCTGCTGGTCAAATGTGAGACTGGAACAGAGATTAACTTCTTCCACTTGCTCATCACACACAATCTCTGTGAGGACCTTAAAGCCGTTATAATCACATACCATCTCTAAGGAACTTCAACATGATTTTCACACTCCATAGATGAACTGAAACTTGGTCTTCCATAGTGAACCTTATGCATTTTCGTGGTTTTATTGCATGCACTCTTTCTAGAAAACTGGTGGGGTTGGGGTCTTAGTGGGTTAGAGGGGGAATCATATGCAAAACCAGAATTGTTGATGTGTGAAGGCCAGAGGCAGTGTCTGAGTCCTCAATGCCAGGATGGATCTGTGTAGTTTGTGACACTGGCACTTGGATTTCTCATTTATTCAGACGGAAGAGCCCACAATCCATTAAATGACAGCACTGTGATACTTGATTTTCCACTGCCTTAGGGGTTGAGTCAAATAAATAGAGATGAGTGCTTTGGTAAGTCTGCATCAGGTTAATTTTGTATTAATAGACACAAGGCTGCCATGTTTGGGGTAGAATATGTGTGTGTAGTTTAAGGTGGTAGGAGAAGGAGGGGTACATCATTTTAGATGGGGAAGGTCTAATGATTTATTAGGACAACCATTGAGGAATACTAAATGTTTCCTTTCCAGTTATTTTTTGACCTATGTGTGGCCCCTGGGCGAACTTTAAAAAGATTCTTATCACACACCCTCTCTGTGGGGACTTTAGTGTTATCATTATCGCATAACATATCTGTGGGGTCCTCAACATCTTAGAATTTACACAACATCTCTGTGGGGAATTTAGTGTTATCATAATCACATGGCATATCTGCGGAAACCTTATTTTGTACTTGTAATTTTTTATAATTTTATTTATTCTATAGCGGCTAATGCCTAAGGGCTTAACATCATCATAATTACATACTGTCTCTGTGGGGACTTGAATGTTGGCATAATCATACACAATCTCTGTGGGGACGTTAGTGTTATCATAATCACTTACCATATCTGTGGGGATCATATTCTGTTTTTCTAAAAGTTTAGTATTTTATCTAGATTTCTATAGTGGCTAATGAATGAGTGCTTAACATCGTCATAATTACACACTGGGGGTCATTACGACCTGGCCGGTAAGGGATACTGGGCACCGGTAAGGAGACCGGTGCCGGTAATCGCTTACCGCCCTATTCCGAGGTCCCTTTGCGGGGACTGTAAGGAACGAGTGGTCTGACCACACGTCCCTTACGGGTCCCGCTTAGGGACTAGGGTGCTAATAACGGGCTTGCAAGTCGCTAGCCCGTTATTAGCGCCCTCCCCATTCCCATTGAGCCCTATGGGGGCTCAATTGGGAATGGGGAATGGTTTGTTCAATGGGGACTTAACGGTCCCGCCAGGGTCGGACTACATCGGTAAGTCCCCATTGAACAACACTGGACATGGACACGGTATGGGAGGCAGCCATGGCTACCGCCCAGGTCGTAATGACCCCCACTGTCTCTGTGGGGACTTTAGTGTTATCATAATCACTTGCCATATCTGTGGGAACCATATTTTCTATTTGTATTTTTTGTGTTATGTTTAGATTCATATAGCGACTAATACCCAAGCGTTTAGCAGCATCATAATTACACACTGTCTCTGTGGGGACTTAAGTATCGTCATAATCACACACCATCTCTATGGGGACCTCATCATCATTGTAATCACACACCATCTCTGTGGGGACATAAGTGTTATCATAATCTCTTACCATATCTGTGGGGATCTTATTTTGTATTTGTAAATGTTTAGCATTTTATATAGATTTCTATAGTGGCTAATGCCCAAGCACTTAATAGCACCACATTAAACACTGTCTCTGTGGGGACTCGAGTATATTCCTAATCACACACGATCTCTATGGGAACCTTATCATTGTAATCACACACCGTCTCTGTGGGGACCTTAGTGTTATCATAACCCCTTGCCATATCTATGGGGACCAGATTTTCTATTTCTATTTATTGTATTATATTTAGATTTATATAGCGACTAATGCACAAGCGCTTAACAGCACCATAATTACACACTGGGCCTCATTCTAAGCATGCAGGTCCAGAAACAATGGTGCCGGTAAGGTGACCGGCACCATTGTTTCCGGACCAGCATACTACAGGTTTGCCTGCTGGAGCCGCTGTGCACGACAGGGCATGCCGTGCCGGACACATCAGCCATGGTAGGCAAACCGTCACGGAAGCACCGGCACCGTTAACGGTGCCGGTGCTTCCGTGGATCCCATTCCCAGGGTCCACGGAAGCACCATGGGCTCCATGGGAATGGGGATTCACAGGATTACCAGCGCCTGACTTTGCGGCCGCCAGGGTTGTAATGCCCCGGTGTTACCGTGAAGTCAGGCGCCGGTAACTCCTTACGGGTCTGGCGGCAACCTGCCGGTATCACCGGCAGGGTTACCGCCGGACCCATAATGAGGCCACTGTCTCTGTTTGGAATTGAGTATAGTCCTAATCACACACCATCTCTATGGGGATCTTACCATCATTGTAATCACACATCTTCTCTGTGGGAACTTCAGTGTTATCATAATCACTTGCCACATCTGTGGGGATCTTATTTTGTATTTGTAAATGTTTAGCGTTTTATCTAGATTTCTATAGTGGCTAATGCCTGAGTGCTTAACATCATCAAAATCACACACCATCTCTATGGGGACCTTATCATCATTGAAATCACACACCATCTCTGTGGGGACTTAAGTGTTATCATAATCACTTGCCATATCTGTGGGGATCTTATTTTGTATTTGTAAATGTTTAGCGTTTTATCTAGATTTCTATAGTGGCTAATGCCCAAGCACTTAATAGCACCACATTAAACACTGTCTCTGTGGGGACTCGAGTATATTCCTAATCACACACGATCTCTATGGGGACCTTATCATTGTAATCACACACCATCTCTGTGGGGACTTTAGTGTTATCATAATCACTTGCCATATCTGTGGGGACCAGATTTTCTATTTCTATTTATTGTATTATATTTAGATTTATATAGTGACTAATGCACAAGCGCTTAACAGCACCATAAGTACACACTGGGCCTCATTATATGCATGCAGGTCCAGAAACAATGGTGCTGGTAAGCTTATCGGTACCGTTGTTTCTGGACCAGCATACTACAGGTTTGCCTGCTGGAGACGCTGTGCCCGACAGGGCAGGCCGTGCCGGACACATCAGCCATGGTAGGCAAACCGTCACGGAAGCACCGGCACCGTTAACAGTGCCGGTGCTTCCGTGGACCCCATTCCCATGGACTCCTATGGACTCCATGGGAATGGGGATTCACAGGATTACCGGCGCCTGACTTTGCGGCCGCCAGGGTTGTAATGCCCCGGTGTTACCGTGAAGTCAGGCGCCAGTAACTCCTTACGGGTCTGGCGGCAACCTGCCGGTATCACCAGCAGGGTTCCTGCCGGACCCATAATGAGGCCACTGTCTCTGTGGGGAATTGAGTATAGTCCTAATCACACACCATCTCTATGGGGATCTTACCATCATTGTAATCACACACCTTCTCTGTGGGTACTTCAGTGTTATCATAATCACTTGCCATATCTGTGGGGATCATATTTTGTATTTGTAAATGTTTAGTGTTTTATCTAGATTTCTATAGTGGCTAATGCCTGAGTGCTTAACATCATCATAATCACACACCATCTCTATGGGGACCTTATCATCATTGAAATCACACACCATCTCTGTGGGGACTTAAGTGTTATCAGAATCACTTGCCATATCTGTGGGGATCATATTTTGTATTTGTAAATGTTTAGTGTTTTATCTAGATTTCTATAGTGGCTAATGCCTGAGTGCTTAACATCATCATAATTACACACTGTCTCTGTGGGGACTTGAGCATACTCCTAATCAGACACCATCTCTATGGGGACCTCATCATCATTGTAATCACACACCATCTCTGTGGGGACTTTAGTGTTATCAGAATCACTTGCCATATCTGTGGGGATCATATTTTGTATTTGTAAATGTTTAGTGTTTTATCTAGATTTTTATAGTGGCTAATGCCTGAGTGCTTAACGTCATCATAATTACACACTGTCTCTGTGGGGACTTGAGCATACTCCTAATCAGACACCATCTCTATGGGGACCTTATCATCATTGTAATCACACACTATCTCTTTGGGGACTTTAGTGTTATCAGAATCACTTGCCATATCTGTGGGGATCATATTTTCTATTTTTATTTTTTGTATTATATTTAGATTTATATAGCGGCTAATGCACAAGCACTTAACAGCACCATAATTACACACTGTCTCTGTGGGGACTTTAGTGTTATCATAATCACTTGCCATATCTGTGGGGACCATATTTTCTATTTGTATTTATTGTATTATATTTAGATTTATATAGCGGCTAATGCGCAAGCACTTAACAGCACCATAATTACACACGGGGCCTCATTATAAGCATGCAGGTCCAGAAACAATGGGCACTGTTGTTTCCGGAGCAGCATACTACTGGTTTGCCTGCCGGAGCCGCTGTGCCCGACAGGGAAAACCCTGCCGGACACAGCGGTCATGGTAGGCAAACCGTCACGGAAGTACCGGCACCGTAATGAACAGTGCCGTTGCTTCCGTGGTCCGCACTCCCATGGAGTCCTACGGACTCCATGGGAATGGAGATTAGCAGGATTACCGGTGCCTGACTTTGCGGCCGCCAGGGTTGTAATACCCTGGTGTTACTGTGAAGTCAGGCGCTGGTAATTCTTTACGGGTCCGGCGGCAACCTGCTGGTATCACCGGCAGGGTTCCTGCCGGACCCATAATGAGGCCACTGTCTCTGTGGGGAATTGAGTATAGTCCTAATCACACACCATCTCTATGGGGATCTTACCATCATTGTAATCACACACCTTCTCTGTGGGTACTTCAGTGTTATCATAATCACTTGCCATATCTGTGGGGATCATATTTTGTATTTGTAAATGTTTAGTGTTTTATCTAGATTTCTATAGTGGCTAATGCCTGAGTGCTTAACATCATCATAATCACACACCATCTCTATGGGGACCTTATCATCATTGAAATCACACACCATCTCTGTGGGGACTTAAGTGTTATCAGAATCACTTGCCATATCTGTGGGGATCATATTTTGTATTTGTAAATGTTTAGTGTTTTATCTAGATTTCTATAGTGGCTAATGCCTGAGTGCTTAACATCATCATAATTACACACTGTCTCTGTGGGGACTTGAGCATACTCCTAATCAGACACCATCTCTATGGGGACCTCATCATCATTGTAATCACACACCATCTCTGTGGGGACTTTAGTGTTATCAGAATCACTTGCCATATCTGTGGGGATCATATTTTGTATTTGTAAATGTTTAGTGTTTTATCTAGATTTTTATAGTGGCTAATGCCTGAGTGCTTAACGTCATCATAATTACACACTGTCTCTGTGGGGACTTGAGCATACTCCTAATCAGACACCATCTCTATGGGGACCTTATCATCATTGTAATCACACACTATCTCTTTGGGGACTTTAGTGTTATCAGAATCACTTGCCATATCTGTGGGGATCATATTTTCTATTTTTATTTTTTGTATTATATTTAGATTTATATAGCGGCTAATGCACAAGCACTTAACAGCACCATAATTACACACTGTCTCTGTGGGGACTTTAGTGTTATCATAATCACTTGCCATATCTGTGGGGACCATATTTTCTATTTGTATTTATTGTATTATATTTAGATTTATATAGCGGCTAATGCGCAAGCACTTAACAGCACCATAATTACACACGGGGCCTCATTATAAGCATGCAGGTCCAGAAACAATGGGCACTGTTGTTTCCGGAGCAGCATACTACTGGTTTGCCTGCCGGAGCCGCTGTGCCCGACAGGGAAAACCCTGCCGGACACAGCGGTCATGGTAGGCAAACCGTCACGGAAGTACCGGCACCGTAATGAACAGTGCCGTTGCTTCCGTGGTCCGCACTCCCATGGAGTCCTACGGACTCCATGGGAATGGAGATTAGCAGGATTACCGGCGCCTGACTTTGCGGCCGCCAGGGTTGTAATACCCTGGTGTTACTGTGAAGTCAGGCGCTGGTAATTCTTTACGGGTCCGGCGGCAACCTGCTGGTATCACCGGCAGGGTTACCACCAGACCTGTAATGAGGCCCACTGTCTCTGTGGGGGCTTTAGTATAGTCCTAATAACACACCATCTCTATGGGGATCTTACCATCATTGTAATCACACACCATCCGTGTGGGGACCTCAACATGATTGCAAGTACACACTGGGCCTCATTACGACCCTGGCAGTAGAGGATTAACAGCGACGGTAGAGCTGCCGGCCCCGTCAACCCTCTACCGCCTCATTACGAGGTCTTCTTGCGGGTCCCGTGAGCAGACCAGGATGCTAACAATGGGCCCGTCTTTAACAGGCCCATTGTTAGCTTCCTCCCCATTCCTATTGAGCCCTATGGGGGCTGAAATGGAAATGGGGATGTATCGGTCTGGGTTCCTTGAATGTGGAAATACCAGGCTCTCCAAGGTCGGAATGGCCCGGTATTTCCCCACTCAAGGAACCCAGACCTGGTACCCGTATGGAGGTAGCCATGCCTCTAAAAGCGGCATGGCTACCTCCATACTCGGAATGAGGCCCACTGTCTCTGTGGGGTCCGTTTCATGATTATCGCACATGAGATCTGTGGAAAATGTAACTTTTCCATAACCAAACATGATGCCTATAGGAAAGTTAATTATACACATTCGAAAAGAAGAAAGCAACATCATTTCCATTACACCATTTCTAAAGAGCAGATATGAGTTAGAAGGGAAGATGATTCCTGTGAAAGAATGAAATCTGAATTTGAAATATTTATTCCTTTTTGGCCACTGTGTGTCAGCCTGGGTCAATCAAGTCATCGCCTGAGTCGCAGTTATCTTTTCTGGAACATTTTGAGTGTTTATAATAGTGTTTAATGCCAGAAACTAAGTGCCTTTTTAAGTTTTGCATGCAAATTAAACATCTTGTGGGAAATGTCAAACCCCCAAAATGCGTCTGTTGTGATAGCTATAATGCAGGCAGGTACTCACATGTCCAAATAACATTGTATAATGTATATTGAGTACTATAAAGTAAGCATTTTTCCATTTGCTCATGGTGCAATCCATCCTAAATAAGAATAATAAAGTAAGTCCCCACAAGTATGGTAACACGCATCCAAGTCCCCGCAAAGATGGTACCGGACAGACGAGTAAAAATAAGCATTTTTGCAAATATGAAGTTGGATCCTGTATTATGAATTTTTTATGAACATAGTTCTGCTATTAGCCCATTTCTAAAACATTGAGAAAGGTTAGTCCCCACAAGGCAGGTATCCACACATAGTCCCCACGAGGTAGGTAAAACGTGTGTGTGTGTGCGTGCGTGCATGCGTGCGTGTGTGTGTGTGTGTGCGCGCGCGCATGTGTGTGTATGTCTGGGTGTGCATGCAGAGCAGTGCTAGCAGTATGTACATATAAGACTTCATGGAATCCGGTGCAGTATTATCACAAGATTAGTTTGTGTCTCAGATGCAGTTGCATCAAGAACATCAAGTAGTAGCAGTAAAACAGTAAAACAGTCTGCCTTTCCAATGAACTGTCCAGTGCAACGAAACTGCTCCACTCCGTCCATTCATGTTAGTTTAAAATCAGTTTTCAGTTCCATTAATGTTGAATGACATGAAACTTAATTAGGCATGTGTCTGGGAGTGAGAAGGGGCACAGACTATTTGCAATTGAGTATCACATCAATGTGTTTCCGGCTGGAGATGCCATGTCTATGCTTAAACACTGATTGGATGATTTCATGGTTGTGTGGCAATTTCACGAAAATGAGGGTGTCTCTGATGTTGCCATGTCATGTGAAGCAACACCTCCTTGGGTGAATGTTCAACCGGAAGAAAACAGGAAGCCAAACTGTTGTGTCCTTACATAAATACAGACACATCACACTGCATGTTTACTCAGCCTGCTGGAAAAACGAAATGTTAAAGTTTCCTTAAATAATGAAAAGCTCCACAAAGAAAAACATGTTAATCAAAACAAAAATGCAACAATGGAAGGCTTAGCTAACAAAATAATAAACAGGATTATGTAGCTGAGAAAATAAAAGAAAAAATAAGGCTAACTAAAAAGGACAAAAAATAAAGGTTCTACCAACAATAAAAAAACTCCAATAGTAATCCATTCTTAGTCCTATACGATACGTCTTGAACAATTGTTATGTAGTTTCTTAATTAGGTCACTTTCACCCAATATTGGATTGATCATATTCATTCTATCACTCTGTTTATGCTTTGCTTGCTTACAATTTTCATAATTAGTTTACTGTCCCTGATAATATTTGACTCATATTGTATTGTTACAAAGGAGCGCAAGAGCCCCTCTACTGAGAATGAACATGGGTCAGATACCCTCTTCTATACAACTTCTTCCACTCGGGAGGGTCTACAACCACGTTTCAGCTCACTGCACCCTTCACAGTGAATAAATAATCATTTGAATATCAGTCTTTGCCGCACCCACAAGGGCAGTCCAGCACCGAAATGCACAGAGGAAGGTTCTCATGGAATTGAAGACACTGATTGGGCCTCATTACGAGGTGGGCGGTAAGGGATTACCGGCACAGGTAAGGGCACCGGTGCTGGTAATCCCTTACCGCCCTACTACGAGTTCCCTTTGCGGGTCCTTCCTTAATGTCTGGTTTTACCAGGCGTTAAGCACGGGACCCGCAAAGGGATACCGGGGTCAATAACGGTACGGCAACTTGCGGTACCGTTATTGCCGCCTTCCCCCTTCCCATTGAGCCCTATGGGGGCCCACTGTCTAAAATGTCTTCCCTGCACAACTATACTAGCAGGTACATTTAATAAGCATATGTTCAAATGTACAGCATAGATGTGTTTGCATAATATTCTTACAAGGTATCTAGCATTACATGTCAGAGTGAGTAGACCTATATTCAGGCTTGAATTTTCTTATGAGACAGATGTATTCAATCTTAGAACAGGCCATGCAATAAGCTATCCAGGATAACATTTAAAGTGTGTTAGAACATATGCAATTATGTGACTGTGGCAAGCCATTCTATGCCAATATAAATGAGGCGGTGTTTCTCCAGTATAGCTGCGGCTGGCTAGATGTTTTGGACTCCCATGATTCTTCACCATTGACTATACTGACTACATTTTAGGGGGTTTGTAGTCCAAAACATCCAGAGAGCCACAGGTTGCAGACTCCTCTCATTCCAAGTATATTGGGTAAAAATGTGCAAGTGATCCACTTTTTTGCAGTTGTGGTTGAAGAACCAGACTGAAATTGTCCCCTATATTATAGGCATCCCCGTCATTACAAGTTGTTCCTGAAATTGTTGCAGGGGTCTTTTGCTCTCCTGATTGGGTCCACAATACCCTACAGTAGTGATGATGCATTTTTGTTTTAGCATGAATGAGAAGCGATCGTCCTCTTGCGACGTCTGGGAAGATGTATATGCCGATGGCTCTAAAATCAAGATTAAACAAATGCAATGCTTTCTAATGGAGATCTCTCTCCAAAGTATTACCATAGCAAAGACGCTTAAAAGAAATAGGATTAGCAGATGAAATATATTAAGTAATGGAGCTCCTGCATGCTTCCTACGTTTCAGATATACACAACTTTATCTGAGTTATGGAGTGTCTTTATTTTTTTATTTTTTTTTCAACAAGAGCAAAGAAAAGGTTCCATTCAGGTTCCATCAACAAATATTCTTAAGAAAATCTGAATCTTTGATAAATGCCCACATTCGGTGAAAATGGTTTGTGAAATGTCTGACATCACTAACAGCTAATATACATGGCCTTGTCCAGGACAAAAAAAAAGCAACAGCTATTGCCAGTCGGTACAATGTTCTGCTTTTAGCAATGTCGATCAATGCTTAAAACTCATAGGAACACATTCAGTGTCAGTAGCATCCAAAACTGAAGATAAGCTTGTAAAAAGAATATACTCTTTCTTTCTGAATATGGCCAGAACACAGGTTAATATTTTTCTTGGAGGGTTTATGACCTACAGTATGTGACAGGATTACTTTATCTTGGGATCTAATGACAAACATGCTGTGTATCACTTTCATGCTTTCATTCAGAATTGTTATTCCCAGAAATCTAAAGCATAAAAAATACACAAAAGCATAACACACTATATGAAAAATATAAAAAAAAGCAGCCAATGCCTAAAACCAGATTAATAATCCAATAGACACTCACAAACTAACAGGCCGATTCATGGAATAATTAGCGCGGCGCAAGTGGGCAAAAACGTGCGAATCGCAGTGGAATAGCGAAAATCGCAGTGCAATTGCGAAAATCGCACGAAAAGCAGCGCACGTCGATTCATGGAAGTCCGTGCGCGAGAAAACCAGCGGATGTGCGATAAAAAAGTGCGCGGCGCACGTTGGCGCACAGGCCATCTAACAGCGTGCGCCAGGTCACAGCGAAAATCGCACAGGCCACAGCGAAACTCGCACATAGTGCGGCGCACGCAACAAAAGTAGGCGGAACACGGGCGTAACACTCGGAATGGGGAACAACTTGCCAAAACGTGGGCGTCACGGGGGAAGTACAGGGCACAAGTGCGCGGAACGCCCACACGCTCGCCTAAAACACGTATTCATGGAATAGAATAGGGCAAAAAAGCGCACGCTCAAACCAGCGCACAGGCACAAACACAACCGCCACAAGAAAGCAGGCGGTAGCGTCTCTGCGGCTGTAAGAAATGTGCGCCAAAAGGTGCGCCAACAAATAGCACCTATATACTGCCATGATGAATGTCCCATACTGTGGCCCTCCAGGAAAAATTACGTGCAAAGGGGTACCCACAAACACGGACACCCGCTGACAAAAAATACCTGTGCGTGTATAACGGGGTGCGCGGGAAGTCTAACACGCGATTTCAGCAGGGTATGTGTATTTCAGGGGTGCGCGGGAAGTTCCACACGCGATTTCATCATGTTACGTGTATTGCAGGGGTGCGCGGGAAGTTCCACACGCGATTGGCCCATTGCGAGCAGGGTACGTGTATTACAGGGGTGCGCGGGAAGTTCCACACGCGATATCAGCAGGGTATGTGTATTTCAGGGGTTCTGGGGAGTACCACACGTGAATTGGCCGTGTGGGTCCTCCCAGGTGTACGCTCCACAACCTCCACGGCCCCTGCAGGCAGCCCACACCACGGGGGACTACCCTGCACCCCTGCTCATGTCCCGCAGGCAGCCCATCCACCATGGGCATGCCCCCCAGCCAACCCACATGTCACCTTGCACTACAGATCAACAATGCATGTCTCCCACCACCCCCACCCCCCAGCAGTGCAGGGGCACCCTCCACCAGGCCCCCACTCATGTCTCCCACCACCCCCACCCCCCAGCAGTGCAGGGGCACCCTCCACCAGGCCCCCACTCATGTCCCCCTGCACCCCCACCCCCCAGCATCCAGGGTCACCCTCCACCAGGCCCCCACTCATGTCTCCCACCACCTCCACCCCCCAGCAGTGCGGGGGCACCCTCCACCAGGCACCCACTCATGTCTCCCACCACCCCCACCCCCCAGCAGTGCAGGGGCACCCTCCACCAGGCCCCCACTCATGTCTCCCACCACCCCCACTCCCCAGCAGTGCAGGGGCACCCTCCACAAGGCCCCCACTCATGTCTCCCACCACCCCCACCCCCCTGCCACCATGGGCAGCCTCCACCAGGCCCCCACCCATGTCTCCCACCACCCCCACCCCCCAGCAGTGCAGGGGCACCCTCCACCAGGCCCCCACTCATGTCTACCCCCACCCCCACCCCCCCAGCCACCAGGGGCACCCTCCACCAGGTCCTCACAATCCCCAATCATGTGCGTAATGGTCAGCCTCCACAGCCAAAAAGCCCTACCAAGTAACCCATTCACCCACATGGAAATTGAAATTACATGTTACACCCCCAATGTTCATGAAGCTAATGAACCCATGTCCGTCACACACAATGGTTGCAATTGAATGGGAAAACACCCAACATGACATGCATGAAACCAATGAGATGATACCACACAGTGAAGTATGAAAACAAAATTGTATTGAAAAAAATAAAGAATGCTAAAGAAAGGAAACAAACTACAATGGGAATGAGAAAAAATAAACTGCATGTCCGTATTAAAAAAAAATACTGCAAATCAGAATCCAAAAAAATGTCGTCCAAAGTCAAATGTGAAAAAATATCTATGCAATAAAGAAAAAAACTTGCTTCTTGGTGCAGACAGTAATTTAGTATTGCCTTTGGAGCAGGCGGCAGGCCAATTTGACAGAGGATGAGCAAGAAGCCCTCCATTTCCTCTCAGCCGCTCTACACTTAAGTTTCAGTGTAGCTAAATCAGAGTCATACCAAGAATTGCACTTGGCTTTGGACGGAAAATGGATCCTCATGACAGGGGCAAGAGCATCAGGAGTAGCAGGAATAGAGTAGTAGAGCAGAGACAGGGATGTGTCACAGTGTGAGTCAGCCTGGGGTGGAGTAGGGGGGAGAAGGTGGCAGAGAAATCCTCAACTGACACACGCTTCATGGGCTGGAGGTCCGAGAAAATGGGTGGCAATCTTGGGGTAGGCTTGGCTTGAGGGGAGGAGATAGAAAGATGAGAGGAGAGGAGGCAGTGATCACTCCAGGAGAGAGGAGTGGTGAGGGGAGCAGAGAGAGGGAAGCCTGAGGAGATCAAGACATCAAGTGTTTGACCGGCAGAGTGAGCCAGGCCGGGAGGGAGGATAGAGAGGGAGAGTGAATCGCACAGATCGCAAAAGAGGGGAGAATCCAGATGGATTTTGAGGTCCTCAAGGAGGAGGAGTTGAGTGGTAGAGGCCAGGAGGGAGGAGGAGAGGTCTGACCACTCAGGGAGAAATGAGGTAATTTGACCATGGGGTCAGTAGAGAGTAGCAACAGTAAGAGAGTGGTTAGGAGAGAGAGAGAGCCTGCAGACAAGGCATTTGAAAAAGAGTAAGTCTGAGTGGGTATGATAGAGGCAGGAATCCACTCAGAGAATATCAGGGCTACACCCCCACCGGGCCGGGTTGATCTGGGGGTGGAGAGGATCTTGTAGCCATCAGGGAGGAGAGTGTCAAAGCTTGTGACAGAGCTGGCCGTGAACCATATCTCGGTCAGACTGAGGACATCAAGGTCAAGTTCTTCTAGGAGGTGACAGAAGTCAGAGGAGTATTTGACAGCAGAGCAAGAGTTTAGGGTGGCAAGATGAAGAAGGTTGCCAGGCTTAAAGACCTTCGGGGAGGGGTACAAATCAGAGGTATGCCCTGCAGAGGTGTGAAGGGAGATAGAGATGGGGCAGAGGAGGAAGGAAAAAAGGGCAAGGTAGCCAAAGGAAGAGAATAGGAGACAGCTGGACATGAGAGGAAGTTGATGAGGCGAGGAAACCGCCTATCAAAGAGAAGGAGATTAGCCTGAGAGCCTTGCACTATGACAGTGCCAATTAGGTAGACATTAATGATGACTCTGCAGGAGTCAAAGGAATCCATGAGGACTTCCAAGCGGGCGCCACCATTAATGGGAGAGGAGGAGACAGGACAGAGCACAGAGATCATATGAGGGGTCCAGAGATCTGGCGAAAGGAATGACAAAGAGGATGTCAGTGTGTCAGTCCAGAAATACTAAACACCCCTTGGGCGGAAGGAAATGCTTGATTAATTGGTTGGCCGAAGACCAATCGCCTCATTTACAGTGTTAAGAATATATACTCATTAGTTATTAAGTAGCTATCAGTTCAACTAGAGTGAGGCCATTTTAAGATGACCAGAATCGCCATTTTGTTTACTCTCTGCTCTCTCTAACGTTGCCACTTTGCCTCATGTAAAACTGTTTTGCTGTAGATATTATTTCGCTTCAATGATCCAAGGCTAAGAAACAAGTTGAAACATTACACTGGAAAGCCAGACAGAAATGCCCGATTCCCTCCATCACATATCCTTGAAGGCAGGGAGCAAGGCATTTTAATCAGTACACGAATGCTAGCGAGTCTCCTGAAAGAATAGCAATGTATGAAACTAGCACTTAAAGAGTTGAATTATGTACTTCTTTACGTCCCCCCTTTCTGAGCACAGTGAGGCCCCGGAGAGTGGGCTGACCTCTAGAGCGAGAATCGAAACTAAGAGATAATGAGGCCTGGTATGTGCCAGTCTCCTTCGCGCAGCTTGCCCATGAAAACAGAAACGATGTGTTCTCGCAAATAAAGAATGGTGTCTGTAAAATTGGAGATTGCAAACCGTTGCTAAATATGGTGGTCTAAGGTGTCATAGTTGTCACAATGGTCAATCGTCACCTCTAATTCAAAGGGAAATGAATTGGGGGCGGCATTGAATGTGTCATACTGTGTCATTGCTGATTGTAAAATGCTCCTTTTGTATATATGTAACTGATGTACGTCTTTCACTTCTCTTGCGTCCCCCGAGGTCTGTTAGAGACACGTCGTGGGGCGTGGGACCATTTGGCCAACTGGGACTTGTTTGTATTGCAATAAACCCTCAATTTTGGGAACAGAACCTCGTGTCTGGTGTATCCATTCGTGTGTGGTGATTGTGCCTTGTTTCCACATCCGAGGGTCCCTCAGGGGCCCCTTCAAGATGGTGCCCGAATAGGGAAACTCCCCCACTTGTTCCATCATGTACGTTGCAAAATAAGGAAGGCGGTAAGAACGGCGAGGACGGCAGCGATCAAGCCGGGATCAAGAGGTGTTCGGGGCGCCCCTGCGAAAGCGATGAGAGACTCCTTTGCAGATCTGCACACAGCTGATCCCTGATCGACGTCCCTGGCCAGCGAACAAGGGGGCGAGGGTCCCGAAACGAGGCAGATCTGAGATACGCAGACACAACGTCATTGGTTGCGTCAGTATACGGACAAATTGTGTCTTGAAATGACAAATTGACTAATCAGGTGAGTCGTGCCCTGATTCGTAAGTAATCCTGATATTGGTTGAGAGTTGATTTTGCAAAATCAAACACCCAGAGTAAATTTGATTGGCCAAGGGTAAGGTTAAAACATGCCTGGGGTATTTCCACATTAGTGGGATTTTTCCGCTGCAGCGAACAATCTTTGGAAACTGGCCAGGTAGCGCCTCCGGGGGGAACGCCGGCTTATGATATGTATATAAAGTATGGTATGTGAGCGATAATGTTTTGTGAAACTTGGCATAGGCAAACCAGAAAGCAGACCGACCTTCAGTGGCCGAGGAATGGGAGTTTTGAGATGGACCGGATAGATAACCTGGAAAAGGTTTTGATAAGTAAGAGAGCACGCCCTGGGGCACTTGATATCCTTAGGGACTGGAGGATGGAAGCAATACTCCGATTCAGAAGTAGAGAGAAACATGCGCGCAGGCATAAGTCAAAAACAGAGAAAGCTGAGGAGAAGGAGGAGGAGGAGTGGAGTAATAGTTTGAGAAAGACAAGGTGGTGCGATGACTTAAACATAGAAAAAATATATCCACAAAGGGAGCTAGACTCATCAGACGAATTAATAAACAAAATTTTAACTGAAACAAAACAGGGCCCGAGGGGTGAGACTAAAAAGACTACGTCAGTAGCTACTGCTCAACCCCCTCCCGTTGCTCAGCCCCTCCCAACCCCAGCACAGTCACAGGCTACATCAGTAACTGCACTGCCCACTAGCCAGCCAGCCCTGAGTGTTTCGCAATTACCACAGCCCCAACAGATATCTCCCACTCTCACTGCCCCTCCGCACCTCCCGACCAAGAGGGTGCCACTGTTCCGACCGCCCCTTCCATTATGTAATATATAATGTATGAGAGTGACTCGCAGCGCGATCAGCAAGGAGAGAAAGCGTGAGCTGCAAGAACAGGCGGAAATGTACATAGACGAGAATGATGGGGCATCCGCGCTAGCATCACTATATGACTTCAGAAGGAACAATGAAAGACGGGTATTGTTGGAATGCATGGGGGAATTTTTGTCGGGAAAATGGAAAAAGTTACTTGTGAAGTTACCACCGCAACAATTGCTGGATTTAAATGCATTAGCCCATTGTAGAGGGAGAAATGAGGAAATAGAAGAACATGTGAAGCGACTGTTTGAAATAAAGAATGAACTGGATGAAGAATATTCTGAAGTACTCGCCACACCGGGGAATAGGAGAAAAAATATTGAGAGGGGTAGACAGCAGCGATTCTTGTCACCATCAGCGCAAATTAGTGTGGAGCTAAATGTATGTATGCGGGAGGCACTAAAATGGATTTCAGATCCCAGTATTCCCACAATGGAAATACATTGAATATTTGATGAATACACTTCATCAATGAAAAGGAGAGTGTTACAGACAATGGTTGAATATTTGATAAACAAAGATATGAGGAAAAGGTGAGCCCTTCTGAATTGTTGGCGGTATAGAAGAGAGCAATGGAACGGGGAACAGGAGAGACAGCTTTATCCCTCGACCTGGGAATATTGTTGCATATGAGGGAAGGGGGAGGAATAGTGAGTGTGGCTTTCCCCATGAGAGAAGTGCCCCCTACTTTTGTACCAAAAGTAGAGACTCCCGCAGTAGGCAGTGCGCCACCTGTGGTAATTCCAGCACATTACACAGCCCAATATGTGCATGTTCCCTTCTCTAGACAGGAAGTGAATAATATAAAACAAACAATCCCTGACATACGAAAAAATCCATCGGGTTTTTATAAAGAAGTGGAGTCTTTATTACAGTCCTCGTTGTTCACTATGGGTGACATAGATCTAATATTCCCCGTGATTTTGCCAGCGGTCATATGGAAACGAATAAGAAAGGTAGATGATGAGACAGCCTATGGCACCACGTGGGCAAATTTAATACTGGAGGATAAAAATAAAGAGGTGGGTGCGCAGCCAGGGGCAAATATGTTAGCATTACCGGCACAAATAGAACAGAAATTGAAAGAATTGGTCCCAAAGAAATTAATTCAATGGGACAAGATGACTGTGTGTGTTCAAGGTAAAGACGAGTTGGCCACAGATTATTTCAACAGATTTGAATGAGTATTTACAGATTTCAGTGGGCAGGATGTGAGTACGGAAGCAGGAAAAATGTTATATGTGGATAAATATGTGAGGGGATGAATACTCCTGATTCAAAATTTGATAATGACATCAGAAAGTGCATGGAAAGCAGAAACGCTAGGAGAAGTATTACATATGGCCCAATATTATAAGAACAGGGTAAATACCAAGAAGGAAAGAGAAGCGAAGGACAGAACAAATCTGAAAACACGGGTGTTACTCCAGCTGGTTGCAGGACACAACAGGGGAAGGAGAAATGCACAAAGCAGGGGAAATTTGAATGTGCATGGAGGACCTTTGGGATTAAACCAATGTGCATATTGCAGAGGAAGGACACTGGCGGGCACAATGGCCGCATTTGCAAAATAGAGGCGGATATAGTCAGAGAAGGCCTCACAGAGGGCACCTGGGAACAAATGGTCACAACAGAAATCAGATGTCACAACACCAAAGTAATCAAGGGAATGGTGCACAGAATCAAGGTCAGGCTCCAAATCAAATTACTCCTACTCAAAGTCAAAATCAGCAGGGTATACAAACTGGAAATAGAGGAAGAGGGGGGAATATTTTTGATACTCAGACAGGTGCATACTATAATAACAGTGGTGATTACACATCAGATGATGTGTTGTTACCCCAATAGGACAGCCCAGGACAGGGGTCGGAACCAGTGTCAATTCCCGTGAATCAGAAAGGACCCTACGTAGAGATGAACATCGGGAATGAGGAGCATAGATTCCTCGTAGACACGGGGGCACAAAAGTGCTCGATAGATCATCACTTGGTTCCAGACATACCTCTGTCAGGGCGACAGAATATCTCAGTAGGGTTCGCAGGTACCCCAGTACTAAACCCTGAGTCCAAATCAGTAGCAGTGACAATAGGGCCTTTTACTGAACATTGTCCATTTCTTTTAACAGAGCATTGTGGGGAAAATATTTTAGGATTAAATCTATTGAAAAAACTAAGTGCAGTTATCCATTGTACACCAGATGGGGTATTATTGACTATTTCTCCCCAGACTAGGCCGACTTCTGAATTTGTGAAGAAACCTTTAACAGGGGAATTGAGTGAGGTATCAACTTGCATTTCGGCCGTGAATGACAATGATGTGGGAAAATAGAGCCAGTACAAATTTTGTTAAAAAAAGGAGTAATGCTACTGCGTATTCCGCAGTATAACATTTCAGCAGAAGGAGAAAAAGGATTGAAAAGTATTGTTTCTGATTTGGTAAAATTGGGAGTGATTGAAGAAATTACAGGTAGTGTATGTAACAGCCCCGTTCTTCCAGTGTACAAGAAATGGGGTAATGAGGTACCGTACTGTTTCATAATTGATCTCTGTGCACTGAACAAAGTAGTAGATCCCCAATTCCCGTTAGTGCCAGAATACTTTAGTGTTATCGATTTGAAGAATGCTTTCTTCAGCATTCCAGTACATAAAGAAAGCAGGTATTTATTTGCTTTCACTCTAGGAGGACGATCATTCACATTTACACGCATTCCACAAGGCTATACTGAAAGTCCGAGCATATACAGTAGGGCATTGAAAGAACAGCTGGACATGTTAGAATTACCAGCAGACTGCGTGTTGTTACAATACATTGACGATTTACTAATCGCTGCTGACACGGAAGAGATATGTAAAAAAGGTACTGTTCTATTATTGACTCATCTGGCTACACATGGACATAAAGCAAGCCTAAAGAAATTCCAGTACTGTCAGAAGGAAGAAGCTAATTTGGGTTACCTACTTTCAAAGGAAGTGAGAAGATCAACGCCAGAGAGGATAAAGAGTATTTCTGGTATGCCTATTCCAACAACACAGAAAGGTGTGAGAGCAATAATAGGGATGGCTTCATATTGCCGTCAATGGATTATAAACTTCGCTTTGATTGTGAAACCAATGGTGGAATTGACAAAAAAGGATGTTGTGATGCCTTTGCAGTGGAATGAAGAATGTCAGAAAGCATTTGATTCGCTAAAAACCATTTTGAGTTCTGCTCCAGTTTTGGGCACACCGAATTATGAAAAGGTTTTTAGGCTATTTGTGCATGAGAACGAAGGATGCGCATTGTCTGTTTTAACACAGGAACAAGGTGGAAGAAATAGGCCGTGCAGTTATTTTTCTTCTGCACTGGACCCTGTAGCGTGCACACTACCACAATGTTTGCAAGCTGTTTCAGCGGCTGCTGCGTCAGTGAAACAAACAGAAGGGATGGTATTGGTGCACACTTTAATTTTAATGGTGCCACATGCCATAGATGTTCTACTCAATAGAACACAGACGCAACACCTCACTTCTGCTAGATTGACTAGATATGAAATTGTATTGTTCGCGCCCCACATCCAAATTATGAGGTGTAGCGCTTTGAATCCTGCAGAATTAATGCCAACGCCAGGGGAAAACATTGGTGGGACGGAATTGCCTCCCCATCATTGCTTAATGGTTACTGAGGAAGAAACAAAAGGGAGAATTGATTTGAGTGATATACCCCTAAAAGAACCAGAAGGGGAAGTGTTTTGTGACGGCTCCGGTTTTAAACTACCTGACGGCACATCAACTGCCGCATACACTGTTACGACATTAAAAACTGTTGCGGAGAGTAAAAGAATTCCTTATAACTCTGTCCAAAGCACCTGGCAATAGTGAAATGCGAGGCGCATAAAAAGGTGACATGTAAAGTGGGCGAAGGAAACGCATTTGCAGACAAAATTGCAAAACAGACTTCCACTGATTTGAATACAAAAATGTTGACAGTACAATCGGAGGAAGTGCCCTGCAAGATAGAGAATGGAATTGTAACGGTTAAAGAGATGCAGGCGGAAGCTACCGCCGACGAAATACAGGGATGGGCCAAGGGCTCTGCAGAACTGGAGGGTTGTTGGGTGGACAAGAAAAGCGGGAATTGGATGCTGCCAAATGCTTATGTAAACGCAATGGTTACAATGGCTCACAGTCCCACACACATCTGTGCGAAGAAAATAGTCCAACATTTAGCTATAGTCTGGGAAAATCCACTCATAAAAAAGAATGCTGAGAGGCTGGTGCAAAACTGCATTACATGCCTACAGCACAATGTGGGAAAGGGAACGGTGACTCCAACATGAAGTTTTGGACCTCCCTCTATGCCATTCAAAGTAATTCACTTTGACTTCATAGAAATGGAGGGATGCCAAAATCTGAAGTATGTTTTGGTGATCATATGTGCATTCAGCAAATGGGTGGAAGTATATCCATTGAAAGACTGCACAGCCATGAGCACAGCGAAAGTAATGCTAAAAGAGTATTTCTCTCGCTTCGGGACTGCCCCGTGTCATATGGTCGGACAATGGTCCGCATTTTGTAGGTGCAGCGATACTACAGATTTGTGCAGGATTACAGATCGATAAATGATTCCATTGTTCAAGACATCCGATGTCAGCCAGTCTCATTGAGCGCCACAACGGAATCTTGAAGTCCAAAATCAGTAAGATTTGTGCAGGCAGCAAATTAATTTGGGTAGATGCATTACCAATAGCGTTACTGTTTATGCGAACATCAGTGCAGGCCAGAACTGGGCTCTCTCCATATAAAATCATAATGGGGAGACCGGCGAATGTGTGGTACGCACCTCAGCCGAAGAGAATGAGAGAGGTAGAATACCCTGTACTCAGCATTTATTGTAATCTGTTAGTAAAAAAGAACTGTGTTTGATTCATCAGCAGGTGCAGGAGGCATTACCGGTGCGGTATACTGGCCCAGGACATGCATTGGAGCCAGGAACCTGGGTACTGATCAGGTACTACGAACGGAAAACATTGCTGGCACCCAGGTGGCGTAGGCCATACCAAATACTCCTGACCACGCAGACAGCGATACGCGTGGATGGACGGAAGGTGTGGATTCATGCCACGCATGTCAAAAAGTCCCATCGCCATTTGACATTATGTCAACTGATCGGGACAGAGACCAAAAAGAGACAGCAGCGGTTCCATAAACGAAAAATGCCATTGCCAGTCCCTTGCCACAGAAACTGCCTGATCCTGAAACAAAGCCTGATGAGATTGCCATAAAAGCGGAAGGGCAAAGAGTGCCTCAACGTTGTCCAGCAGATGCTGCACCCCTGCTGGCGGACATCAAGCGCATACCTCTGTGGCGCCCACCATCTTCTGTTGCGTAACAGCCTGTATTGTCGCCTGGGCACCCATCATCATCTGCCATTGTGCCCCAGGCTGACTCCAAGCTTGAGACCGGAAGTCCACCCGCACTATTTGTCGATCACACGATGCCAGGAGCAAACTGGTACAACCTACGGAGCAGAAGAAAGGAGTGATCACATTTTCATCTCTTTGTGATTTTCTTGCCTCTGTTTCCTATTTTCGGATGAAGTGGGAAGCGGAGGCTTAGAGGAGGGTGGCGTAAGAGTTGTGCAAGTCAGACAGCTCACCAAATGCAACTCCTCGGTGCTAAATCCATGTGTACCTGAGTGAACAAGCGGGGCACACGTGGTATAAAGGCAGCTGCTCTGAAATTCTAGAGCAATGTGCAAAATGCACGGAGGCCTTGCCAAATGAATAAGCAATCCAGGCAGATAGCAAACTGGCATAGAAAGACTGTAGACATTGATTGAATTCTTTCAACATCCTGAGAAGCACATGAACAAAAGATATTGCTGACGAGCACAGCAGAAGAAGAAGGACGAGAGAAGGATGTCGGAACCAGCAAATGCCCCCTCCTGCACCAATGCTGATAGCGAGTTAAACGCAGTACATAGTAAGGTGAAAAAGGACATGGTCGAAAGAATTGTATGTTGGGTCTAACCATAATAATGTGTATATTGAGTATATTAGCCCCAATATTGACCATATCAGTATTATGGTACCTAGAAGAAACGCATCCTCTTGAAGTACTTTTGCCTATTGTGAACGTTTCCACCATGGAAAGCCCAGTCCATGTGACTTCCTATACCTTGTCCCCAATGGAAGAGAGACATAGGGAAGGATATGGGAACAACACATTGCTATTAATAATGAATATGACACACTCAATCCTAAGAAAAAAACAATTGTTGGGTTTGTGCCCACCTGCCGCAGCATGGTGGTCAGGGAATAGGATGGTATGTACAGCCTCTGCCCTTAACTTCTGCATGTTATGCTTCTCTAAGTGCCTTATACTATGGGAAATGGAACGAAAGTGAAACTGGTCAACTATATAAAACAAACATGAATGAATTCGAGGAAGTGATTATGAAACTGATGGGTTGCTCCATATTCCATAAAAGACGATTAATTACACCAGCAATAATGCCACAGGATAGATTGTCTGTACCTTATAAAACTTCTGTGATCACGTTCCACATGAACCCACAGGGCAATAAGGATGCGGAACCCCCTTCATATAGAGTGAATTATAACCCTCATTCTGTCCCATTCTGTTTAAAGAAAAAGGGTTCTTTCCAGGTAGGAACATTTACCAGATGCAGGAACATAGCATTCCTTGATAAAGAAGTGGAACCAATATATGTGGGAGATCCTGTGTATTTCATATGTGGAGAAAAAACATATCCTTGGTTAGCTAGGAACTGGGGAGGCACGTGTAATTTGGGATTTCTGTTTCCTGGGGTGTTTCTTTTAAAAAAAAAATCTGATATAACCAGATTGACCAGGTCACGACCTCGCCGGAAAATTGAAGACGGTTTGATTGTAAGGGACATAGCAAAATCATTCCTATCATTTTGTGGCCAGGCGATAAACTCTTATAACATAAGACAATTGTCTAGGATATTGGAAGAAACAATAAATGGAACCACTGATATATTATATAATATGACTCTTGAAGAGAAAGGAATTATATTGATGTCACTGCAAAATAGAATGGCCCTTGATATAATCTTAGTTGATTGCGGTGGTGTTTGCAAAATCGTGGGATCAGCGTGTTGCATATTTGTAAGTGACTCCTCCCCCACGATTTTTGAGGTGATAAGAAAATTGCATGTATTAAGCTCGGATCTCCACCCCCCTGAAGGAGGCTGGGAATTGAACATAAGCTCCTGGTTTTAGGAAGTATTACGATCCTGGGAATGGAAGCTATTTGCAATCCTAGTAGCAATCCTAGGAATATTTGTGACATGTTGTTGTTGCATACATTGTCTCATACATTGCATACATTGTCTCATACATTGTACTGAAATTAGTGAAGAATGTGTACAAATGATGGAATGAAAAAACATTACTAAATCAAGCACTCACAATAGTAATGAATCTGAAACCATTAAAGAATTCATGGCAATCGACATTGATAATAATAAGGAGGAGACAACAAGTGTATATGAGTCAGAATTTGAATCAGATTCTGAATCTGATCCAAATACTTGGTCGGAGGAGGATGCAATGTATGGATGAGGCATTTGGCATATGGCCAAGAGGAGGGTTTGTCAGTCCAGAAATACTAAACACCCCTTGGACGGAAGGAAATGCATGATTAATAGGTTGGCCAAAGACCAATCACCTCATTTACAGTGTTAAGAATATATACTCATTAGTTATTACGTAGCTATCAGTTCAACTAGAGTGAGGCCATTTTAAGATGACCAGAATCGCCATTTTGTTTTCTCTCTGCTCTCTCTAACGTTGCCACTTTGCCTCATGTAAAACTGCTTTGCTGTAAATATTATTTCGCTTCAATGATCCAAGGCTAAGAAACATGTTGAAACATTACACTGGAAAGCCAGACAGAAATGCCCGATTCCCTCCCTCACATATCCTTGAAGGCAGGGAGCAAGGCATTTTAATCAGTACACGAATGCCAGCGAGTCTCCTGAAAGAATAGCAATGTATGAAACTAGCATGTAAAGAGTTGAATTATGTTCTTCTTTACGGCCCCCCTTTCTGAGCACAGTGAGGCCCCGGAGAGCAGGCTGACCTCTAGAGCGAGAATCGAAACTAAGAGATAGTGAGGCCTGGTATGTGCCAGTCTCCTTTGCGCAGCTTGCCCATGAAAACAGAAACGCTGTGTTCTCGCAAATAAAGAATGGTGTCTGTAAAATTGGAGATTGCAAACCGTTACTAAATATGGTGGTCTAAGGTGTCCTATTTGTCACAATGGTCAATCATCACCTCTAATTCAAAGGGAAATTAATTGGGGGCGGCATCGAATGTGTCATATTGTGTCATTGATGATTGTAAGATGCTCCTTTTGTATATATGTAACTGATGTACGTCTCTCACTTCTCTTGCATCCCCGAGGTCTGTTAGACACACGTCGCAGGGCGTGGGACCCTTTGGCCAACTGGGACTATTTTGGATTGCAATAAACCCTAGATTTTGGGAACAGAACCTTGGGTCTGGCGTATCCATTCGTGTGTGGTGATTGTGTCTTGTTTCCACATCCGACGGTCCCTCAGGGGCCCTTTCAAGTGAGGGTTTGTCTGGCAGAAGCGCTGGATTAGGTATCACCAATGGGGAGAACTGGGTTGGAGGTCAAGATATCCTTTTTGAATTTCTTCTTACCAGACTTAGTGACAAGGGAAGGATAGTTTATAGAGAAGCAGTTAGTGTAGATAGGAGAAAAAGATATTGCCATGAGCAGGTAAAGAGAGGAGGCAGTGGGAGAAATATGCAAGTACAGCGTTAAGGAACAGTCACTGGGCTAGCAGGTTACAATTGAGGGCCAAAGTAAAATGAAAAAACACACCCAAATTTGACTTTCAAAAACACACCCAAATTTGACTTACTAAAACACACCCAAATTTGACTTACTATAATTTGACTTTCAAAAACACACCCAAAGTTGACTTACTAAAACACACCCAAATTTGACTTTCAAAAAAACACCCAAATTTGACTTTCGATGGCAAATGCTAAGGCACTGTAGGTAAAAGAAATGAGGTATGAGTTAGAGGTGAGTGCTGAAATGAGAGCATTAGAGAGCATAACAGGGAGACCAGTTGGAACAGGCGTGAAGGTCCATGAAGGGAAAAGAAAGGGTAACAGAAGGAGGGAGATAAACCCAAGGAGAGGGAAGTAAGATAGTCTTGGTAGTCCAGTTACATAGCTGAGTGAGCTGACATCCCTAGGGACGGTCAGGTTGCGGTAGTAAATTCTTGAAGCATCCCGGTAGCAGACAGGAAAGCAGACAGGGGCCTTTGTCATGGGCCTTGGTAGATGGCATGGGAGTTAGGCAAAGCACAGGACTTTAGGTAAAAGAAAAAGATGAGGCTATCTTGGCAAGGCCTCTCACCAGTGAGGCCCATTGGATGACAATGAAATGCAGAGGCAAATCCCACAAGATTGGTAAAAGCGATCCAAAGATTGCTAAATCAGGCAATTTTCCGACCTCAGACACACGAAATCTGAATTTTATTATTTCTTGTTTTAAATGTGCGCATCAGGCACGATTTGCATTGTTAAAAGCAGGGCTGACCTTGTAATTGCACGTGGACTCAGTAACATGCAAATAGCAGGAATGAGGGCAGCCAAAGTCGTGAATGTCAGGATCCTTCCAAGCAGGCAGAAAAAGAATGAATGAAGAGGCCTCCTTGTGGGCCTTGGGAGAAGGTGCCGGCTCCCGCTTCCCAGCTGATCTGATTGGGCAAAGAAGGCCCTGGCAGCCAATGGGGTTGGGAATCAGGCAAAGCACAGGACTTGAGGTAAAAGAAAAAGATGAGGCCATCTTGGCAAGGCCTGTGACCAGTGAGGCCCGATGGATGACGATAAAAAATGTAGAGGCAAATCCCACAGGATGGGTAAACGGGATCCAAAGATTGCTAAATCAGGCAATCTGCCAACTTCACACACACAAAATTTGAGTTTGTATTTTTTTTTGCCAGTATACCAACATAAGAATATACTACTATTGGCTTTGCCAGTAAAAATTCCATGCAACAATAAGAAATCATGTCAGAACCAGCTGCAGCAATGCAGACCTGTTTAGGCATGCAATACTACGTATAATGTTTGGTTTATCATAGATGCCAAGTAAAGAATATGATGCCACAGTAAGAAATGGCCAGACTGGTGCACCAAAATGTTGCAATTTCATATATATCCAGTGTAGTTAAATGTGAATGGTGTATGTTACCTTAGTGTTCCTTTGTGCTTGCATTGATACATATTAAATTTTCATGCAAGTAGAAAGATAAAATGCTAAAACTACCAAATGAAACATAAACTAGATTCAGACTTTTTGTGCGATGAAGTGCCTAGAAACTAGGCAACAAAGAGTTTCATAATGCGGATGCGAGGAAGGGGTAAAAAAGGAGTCATTGTGAAGAAGAGACAACAGTTCTTAAACATGCATGCATACTGAGATTCATACATAAGGGTTTTTTAAATCTACAAGTATTGGGATTTCTTTACACATTTATGTAACTCAGCAGTCAGGGTTTCGTAAGATGAATTTTAAGTAACTTGGAGAAACTGGTTTTGCAGAGTTTCAGAGGCCAGAGGAAGGGTAAATGAGTAACTAACAACCTTAGCAGATGCTCGGCAGACAAAACCAGCCACAGTGTTTATGACCTGGTAGTTCCACAGGAGGCAGATGTAATTTCTTTTAAAAGCATGGGAGTTTTGCAGATGGACCGGGCTATTTGTTTAGAGCAGCAATAAATATTTAGTGAAGTGAAGCTCAAGGCCAGAGTGACCGATTACTATGGGTTTCTATTGTATTCCAGGGTGTGTTGTGCATGCTGAAACGATAGTTATTTAGATCAGTATACAGAGAAAAGCTTTTATAATGAGCAAATTTAAAATGGCAACAATGATACAAGAAAACGTTTTGATATTTTCAGGAAGTGTGAAAAACCAATACTCTGGAACAACCGTTTCTAACAGACAATGATGACTGTGCTAGTGTACAACAAGCTTTCACAGATAAGATTATGTTAGCATGCAAAAAAAATTAAAATAGTTTAAATACAGAAGAGCCCCTTTTCAGAGAATGACTAAGTAAAGAATGAGTGGAACGATAATGAACAGCTCCAGTTTAAGTATAAACCAATATCAATTTCAGAATAGTAGACAGCGCTAAAGAACATGAGCCCAACCTCCTGTGCAGGAGACCTCATGCCATCTAAATCATTTTGGAGAACATACAATCGTTACCCTCATTTCTTAGGAGGTTTGTGAATGCGTTGTTCTTTCATAAGTCAGTCCCTTTGGCCATTAAGGTAGTAGTGGTGACCCCACCAATAAAGAAAACAGGTCTGAACCCGAAGGAGGTATCCAACTTAATGCCCATTACAAATACTCCCTTCTTACTTAAGATCATTGACAAAATTGGTTATATCCAATTACAGGAACCCTTAGAAACATCAGAATCCTTTCACGTGAAACCATCAGCATTTCGAGGCAACCATGGAACTGACAGTGCACTTCTGCATCTGCAAACGACAGTAAGACAGGGATGCTGATACCATTTGATTTGTCAGCGGCCTTTAATTTACTGGACCACAAGCACATGCTACAAACTGTAGTAGATACAGGAATATCTCATAGAACGTCATTGAGTGCATAGACTCATTCTTGAGTGACAGAAAAAACAGGATCTGCTGGGGAAATCCTACTGCTGCTGGTTGCATGAGTGTATGACTGGGGAATGCATCCAAGGGGATTTTCTTTTTTCCTTTTTCTTATTCAGAGTGAATTAGTGAATATGTCAATGCATGGCTGCTTGTGTGATGAATGGGCTTTAATGGGCGCACATGAGAACCTATGAGTGAATGTTGTGTGGAATGAGTGAGTGAGCTTTGTGTGAATGTGAGTGTCTGTGTGTGTTTGTATTTGCTGGGCTGAGGAATAATTTTGATGATGTAAGGTTGGAAGAAGGATGAAGGGCGTGAACCTTTTTTCTTTTTTACTGGGCACCTGTGAGAAAGTGTGCAGATGTTAGTGTTAAGTAATTTTTGGTAAGGCGCAACTCGCTCAGAGTCCTCAGTGCGCAGCACGACAGATGGGGCCAAGTCCGAGAGGATCCAGAATTAGAAAGGAGACCTATTCACTACAGTTAAAAATGCACGTTTTAGGGGATGTCTTGAAAGAGAGAGTTTCAGAATAAATACAGAGCCCTGGGGGAAGGAAATTCCATAGTCAAGGAGTAATGCAATCAAAACTAGTACCACTAAAACGAGTCAGTTTGTAACAGGGTTGTTCCAGTTTATTTGAATTGCTAGATCGGAGAACGCGAGCAATAAAGGAGGGCATCCATCCAGCCCAGCACATTAAGTCCAACCGACACCAGTGGAACCCAGCACTCCAAACAACCATCAATACTCCACAAGGATGTCAATGACATGACCACACCAACACTCCACATGGAATGTCATTGACATCACCACACCATCATAACACACACATAGCCATAATCCAGCCCAGCACAGATTATGGCATACTACTTTGGGTGTAAGGAAAGGAGGAAAAGGGTATATCCTTTGCTTCAGAATTGCTGACAATCCCATCATTGAAAGAACCGCTTTGCTGTCAAGTGGGCTGTCGAGAAGGATTGGTCCTTCTTATAAGTATTCAGGTTTGAGTCTCAGACTGACCACAAGCCATGAAATAAATTCTAACAGCCAAGGAATTAGATCAAGCATCATCAAGAATCCAGAAGAACAAATGTATATTGCACTAGGACAAACAAGTAGGTGAATTGCCAAGGAGCATTACATTGAAGATGAGGAACGTGGGCTGATAGTGGATAGTCACAGAGCAAGAATGAGTCAACCTGTTAAAACGAGCAAAGGAACTGGCAAATGTGGGGGCAGCTATTCAGAATTACATTTCACAAGACAGCCTATCTGGAATTGCTCTGTGCAACCCTCCAAACCACTGCTCTTCGCCTGCCAAGCCATTACAAAAGGGGAAAGCCATATGCACATCAGGCTCGGTCCCACCCCAAAAGGGCCAGTTAAGCCCAAACTGCTAGGTCACATCCCTTTGGCATGAGACCACAAGCATCCCCAGGCATGTTGCGGCCTTGTTGGAGGTCATCAGTGAGAAGTAGCGTAGGTCTTTAGGCCCAGCAGGCACAGGACCAAAAGAGGGTGATAAAAAACATAGATTCACGGCATCTGTGAGGTAGATCCCAACCAAGGGTTGTATATGGTTGTGATAAGGGTGGGTAATAGAGTTGGGGGTATGGTGTCAGGATAAAGGAAATAGATGTGTGACCTGGAGTCATGTTCCCACCGTGGAAAACCTACATTATGGAACCAGCAAGGTGTTCATGGCTTCCAGTTGCTTGCTCTTTACTCTTGAGATAAAGCTTTGGAGTCGTACTCGCACCCATCAATTTGAATGACACTGGAGATAAAGGTGCACTCACCTATTTCCTATTCCTGAAGAAGGGCCATTCCTAGGCATAACACATGTATTGACTGCCAGAGTACTACTATAACGTTGTTTGGAATTAAACACCTTGTTACACTATAATTTACATATTTGGAAATCATCACTGCCTTATCTCTTGCAACTAATGAGAACATCAACAGCTAACAAGGGAAGTAATTTGGGGGTGGCCAGGGGTTGCAGCTGTGGCCCCTGGAGTCTCTCCTGCTACCCCTGTGGTGTCCCTTGCTACCCCTAAAAAAACAAATAAAAACATGTGTTTGTTAAATCTAAGCTTCTGGGCCATGTGGCTCTTTGTTTTTGGAGTGGCTGCCTTTCTTGTTTAGGCTTCTTAAAACAACAGGGGTTTCCACAAGTGTAACACTTTTATCAGTGACCCTGAATAAGAAAGAATAGGAATAACACATTATTTGTCTTTCTGAATTCTATACAATAATTGCAAGACTCACTAAAGGTTTATTTCAGCCACACTGTAGGGGGTGAGTCACTCACTTAGTCTGTTCTTTAACATCTCAACTCAAGCTTTCATCCTTCTGAGGTCGATAAATGAATACCAACACAGGTAGGGTGATACTGTATGTATATTTGTTCTATATAAAGCGCTTAAGCGTAAGTGCTATTTAATAACACATCCTTATCATTTGGCCTTGGACGTCTGCTTGCATTCACAGTAATTTGGTAATATGGACCACTGCACATTGAAATTCACGATACATATGGTGATCCATTATTGTATGAAATGTATATCACATTATAGTGATATCATTACTATATTTGTTGTAGTGTACCTAGGAACAATGCTATGTGATGCCACTTCCTGTTTTGTCAAGGGGTGAAAGGTAGCATTTCATCACTTCCTGGGATGTCACTTCGGGGTCAAATTACATCATGTCCTGTGATGCCATCAGAGGTCAAGGGTTGTGTGATGTCACTTTTGCTATCCCTGGCATTTTGGTGAAATGACGTCCCTGAGCTAAGGTATTAATATGTTAAAACTGTGAGCATGAATTTTCAACATGCAGTTGTTCGTAATTTTCAAAATACAGTGATTCAACATATCCATACATGTTAGTTTACAACCACTTAATCTCACCCCTTCAGAGATGTTGCTACTTAACTTCCAGTGTATGCAGAACTAAAGGGCGTCAACTTGTTTTACTCACCTCACTGCCCAGCCCCCTTTCCTAATGCAAAATGACATCACGCCATGTTGCTTTGACAGTTCCGCATTGAATTGAGCTGCAATACTGCCTTTGTAGGTTGTGATATGAATAAATGGAACAGTAGTCACGACTCTACAATATCTTAGGTGATAGGATTGCTACCTGAAAACCTATGTATTGATTAGGAGTACATACAGGCCGATTCATGGAATAATTAGCGCGCCGCAAGTGGGCAAAAACGTGCGAATCGCAGTGGAATAGCGAAAATCGCAGTGCAAGTGCGAAAATCGCACGAAAAGCAGCGCACATCGATTCATGGAAGGCCGTGCGCGAGAAAACCAGCGGATGTGCGATAAAAAAGTGCGCGGCGCACGTTGGCGCACAGGCCATCTAACTGCGTGCGCCAGGTCACAGCGAAAATCGCACAGGCCACAGCGAAAATCGCACATAGCGCGGCGCACGCAACAAAAGTAGGCGGAACATGGGCGTAACACTCGGAATGGGGAACAACTTGCCAAAACGTGGGCGGCACGGGGGAAGTACAGGGCACAAGTGCGCGGAACGCCCACACGCTCGCCTACAACACTTATTCATGGAATAGAATAGGGCAAAAAAGCGCACGCTCAAACCAGCGCACAGGCACAAATACGACTGCCACAAGAAAGCAGGCGGTAGCGTCTCTGCGGCTGTAAGAAATGTGCGCCAAAAGGTGCGCCAACAAATAGCACCTATATACTGCCATGATGAATGTCCTATACTGTGGCCCTCCAGGACAAATGACGTGCAAAGGGGTACCCACAAACACGGACACCCGCTGACAAAAAATACGTGTGCGTGTATAGCGGGGTGCGTGGGAAGTCTCACACGCGATTTGGCCGGGTACGTGGATTTCAGGGGTGCGCGGGAAGTTCCACACGCGATTGGCCCAGTGCGAGCAGGGTACGTGTAATTCAGGGGTGCGCGGGAAGTTCCACACGCGATTGGCCCAGTGCGAGCAGGGTACGTGTATTTCAGGGGTGCGCGGGAATTTCCACACGCGATTTCAGCAGGGTATGTGTATTTCAGGGGTGCGCGGGAAGTTCCACACGCGATTTCATCATGTTACGTGTATTGCAGGGGTGCGCGGGAAGTTCCACACGCGATTGGCCCATTGCGAGCAGGGTACGTGTATTACAGGGGTGCGCGGGAAGTTCCACACGCGATATCAGCAGGGTATGTGTATTTCAGGGGTTCTGGGGAGTACCACACGTGAATTGGCCGTGTGGGTCCTCCCAGGTGTACGCTCCACAACCTCCACGGCCCCTGCAGGCAGCCCACACCACGGGGGACTACCCTGCACCCCTGCTCATGTCCCGCAGGCAGCCCATCCACCATGGGCATGCCCCCCAGCCAACCCACATGTCACCTTGCACTACAGATCAACAATGCATGTCTCCCACCACCCCCACCCCCCAGCAGTGCAGGGGCACCCTCCACCAGGCCCCCACTCATGTCTCCCACCACCCCCACCCCCCAGCAGTGCAGGGGCACCCTCCACCAGGCCCCCACTCATGTCCCCCTGCACCCCCACCCCCCAGCATCCAGGGTCACCCTCCACCAGGCCCCCACTCATGTCTCCCACCACCTCCACCCCCCAGCAGTGCAGGGGCACCCTCCACCAGGCACCCACTCATGTCTCCCACCACCCCCACCCCCCAGCAGTGCAGGGGCACCCTCCACCAGGCCCCCACTCATGTCTCCCACCACCCCCACTCCCCAGCAGTGCAGGGGCACCCTCCACCAGGCCCCCACTCATGTCTCCCACCACCCCCACCCCCTGCCACCATGGGCAGCCTCCACCAGGCCCCCACCCATGTCTCCCACCACCCCCACCCCCCAGCAGTGCAGGGGACCCTCCACCAGGCCCCCACTCATGTCTACCCCCACCCCCACCCCCCCAGCCACCAGGGGCACCCTCCACCAGGTCCTCACAATCCCCAATCATGTGCGTAATGGTCAGCCTCCACAGCCAAAAAGCCCTACCAAGTAACCCATTCACCCACATGGAAATGGAAATTACATGTTACACCCCCAATGTTCATAAAGCTAATGAACCCATGTCCGTCACACACAATGGTTGCAATTGAATGGGAAAACACCCAACATGACATGCATGAAACCAATGAGATGATACCACACAGTGAAGTATGAAAACAAAATTGTATTGAAAAAAATAAAGAATGCTAAAGAAAGGAAACAAACTACAATGGGAATGAGAAAAAATAAACTGCATGTCCGTATTAAAAAAAAATACTGCAAATCAGAATCCAAAAAAATGTCGTACAAAGTCAAATGTGAAAAAATATCTATGCAATAAAGAAAAAAACTACCAAGGGCCCATGAGCACAACTGAACAAAGGAAACCTACTAAAAAACCTAACTAAAAATCAACTATATACAAAAAGTGGAGCAGTGTCCGTCGACTCCAAATCATAATAAGAAACAAAGGAAACCTAAAACTAAAGAACTATATACAAAGGCGGCGGGCAAGTCCAGCGGCTCACTCCGTGGTGTCCCGGGCCAGGGCATCATCGAACTCCTGTTCGATGTCCCGGAAGCGGTCCAGTTCCATGGCCCCGAGGGTCCGCAGGGACGACGCCGTGTCCTCCTCCAACCCCATGCGGATTGCCTCGAGGCACTCGGCCCGCCTCAGGGCCCTCCGCATGGAGTTCTCCGCCCTGACCATTGTGAGCCGCGCCTCTTCCGCCCGCCGCCGCTCCGCACCTATGGCGTGGCCCAACCGCTGCCACACGGAAGACACTCTCTGTCCTGGGTCCCCCTGCCCTCCGGCCGATGCCTGCCCCTCCGATGTCGAAAGCCCCGAGCCTTCATGTCTCCCACCATGTTGCTGCTGCTGCTCTGCCTCTGCTGCCTGCACATCCTCCGCCGGCTGGGGTGCAGTTGTTGATGTGGCCACCCCTGCTGGACCTCCGACTCCCGACTGTGGCAGGGATGCCTCCGCCACCAGCCTGGCCGCACCGTCAGAGGCAGCTCCACAGGGCACCCAGGTGACTGATGGGTGGGAAGATGGCACAGAGGACGACTGGCGCGTAGGGGGTCCAGTTGAGGAGGGGGTCGGAGCAAGCCCCATCAGACGGAGGAATCCGGCCTGGGTGACCTGTCCCAGCAGGCTGACGTGGTCAACGAGCCATTCGAGATGACCTGCAGTCTCTCCATGAAAAGACTGCAGGTCACCTCGCATGGCCCGTTGACGCAACGCCACACCAGCCAGGACAGGCTCAACCCGGACCTGGATGGCCACGTCCGCAGGCAGAGGAAGGCCAGTTGATGTCAGCTCATCCCCTGCCTGAAAACGGGACTGGACATAGGCATCCCTGCTGGTGCAAGATGATGCAGGGACAGGATCGGGGACAGGATTGCACACAGGCACCTCCGCGGCGGCCTGTGCTGCCTCCTGTCCCTGGTCCTGCACTGCACCACTAGCACCAGTGGGATTCCCACCTCCAGACCCCGTCTCTGGTGCTTGCACGGCCTCCTCCTCCACCAAACCCCCCACCAACCTGGATGACTCCGTGCCATCTTCCCCTGTTGGGCCCTGTGGGGTCCCAGCTGCCCCTTCTGCTGCCGAGGAGTCCAACTGCAACCTCCGCCTCTTGGACCTCCCCCCGGCAGCTGCGGCCTGGGACGCGGCACCGGACTCCTCACTCCCCGACGAGATGACAACACGAGAGGGGAGCCGGGCCTTGCGTCTCCGGCTGGCGGTGGGATCCCCGCCGCTGTGCTCCACAGCACCTTCTCCGCCCTCTTCATCAGTTGACGCTGCAGACAGGGAGAAACAAAACACAGACATCAGGGCACTGTACAATGGACACATACACACATGACAGTTGCACATGAGTGGCATTGGCAAACCTCAGACATGTCATCACAATCCCCAACACACATGTCATTGCAACTCGCACACATGAGCCATACCACAGCCATATCGCAACTGCCAGCACCATCCCTACACATACAACAGCATGAGCAGCCAAAGGGGAGCCAGACATCACATGCAACACAGGAAGTGCACCACACATGTACACACACCACCACACTTGCATGCATGTGTACACCTCTGCCAAGTGTCGCACTGTTCAGATGGGCATCCATGTCACATCTGCCAATCAGGCTTCCACATACCGCTGTCACATGCATCCATGTTGCATCACTGTTGCACCCTTGTCAAATACACACACATGCACATGTACACAGTGCTCATACATGCAGCCGAAAACAACATACATGCGTGACATCACGGACATGTCTACTTACATACACATTCATCCAAACATGTGTGCACGCACAACTGCATTTGCCATGCAAGCCTACACACACAAGCACCATCCATGTCTCACACATTACAGCCCTCGCATGTTTCAGCCCCACGGCCCTGTACACCCCCACCCATACTCGACCCCATACAAACAGATGTGCAACCTGCACAAGAACGAATCATCACCACACGCACTGCTCACAATCAGGATGCATGTACACTCACCGCTCGACTCCAGACGGGTCTGCTTCTCTAGGACCTGGACATGGAGCGCTGGGGATATGCGTTCCCGGACCCCCATCTGTTCTTCCGACAAGTGGCCCCGGCGCCCCTTGGCATCCGCTGCCTTCAAGAGGCGCCGGGCCTTGTTCAGGGTCCTGGACCTGAAGTCCTCCCAGCGCTTCCTGACATGTTGTAAGTCCCGGACTGCCACCCCCTCCGCGTTGATGGCAGTCACGATGTCAGTCCAGATCCGAGTCCGTCCTTCCTTGTCGGCGCGGGAACTTCCGAAGAGGGCATCATACTGCCCCAGGACTTGCTCCACCAGGACACCAACTTCGGTGGCACTGAAGCTGGTGCCCCTCTGCCTCTCTGGCCGGGGGTTGTCAGTGGTCACAGATGGTGTTTGCCCCGACATGACAACCCCAGAGGCAGGAGTGGGTTGGCAACTGGGTCCTGGGGCTGGGCTGTGGAGCGATGGAATTCCAGTCGGGAGTCTTTGGTTCCAGCAGGGGTGGTCACAGCAACAGCACCCCTGGCTGATGTGCAGGCAGCAAATGGCAGTGCACGTGGGCAGCAGGCAGTCAGGCAGCAGCAGATGGCAGGTGGGAGCGTGCTCGGGGCTCTGGGGGGCAGTAGTTCGGCCTTCTGGGCAGGAGCGTGGTCTTCCGTGTGCTTACGCGTGGCCAGCTTGGTACGGAGTGATTTGGCACTTGAAAATCCTGCACGTCAGCGTGAAAATCGAGGAAAGGCCCTTAGCGCGTAAGCGCGTCAGCACGCATACGCGATTCAATTGGACCAAAGGCCCTCAGCGCGTAAGCGCGTCAGCACGCATACGCGATTCTATTGGACCAAAGGCCCTCAGCGCGTAAATGCGTCAGCACGCATACGCGATTCTATTGGACCAAAGGCCCTCAGCGCGTAAACGCGTCTGTGACGTGACCCGCACGGGTGTTTCCCACACAGCACGTGATGACAGAGCACACGTGGAAAGACTGCACGTCAGAGTCTCATCGCGTGTGATTGGTGGAAATGGCCCTACACGCAGAAGTGACAAAGCGTGTAATTGGTGGAAATGGCCCTACACGCATAAGTGACAAAGCGTGTAATTGGTGGACACGCATAAGTGACAAAGCGTGTACTTGGTGGAAATGGCCCTAGCGCGTACACGCCGCGTAAGTGACGCTGGACGTGTGGGCCTGTATAAAAGGTACGTGTAGAACACCATTTCCTTGTACGTGCTTTTCGTGGAGAGCGAGTGGGTGAATTCTGTACTTCTTGTCGTTTCACACGCGATTTACTTCACGCCGTTTCAAGTTCGTATTCCCTGTTACCTCTGACAGCTTTTTCTCTTTTTTCTCTTTTACTGGTTTACCTGGGCCTGTTCCCTCAAACAGTGTTCCCTTCTACTGTTGTCCTGTCTCCTCAGACAGCATACAAATCTTCTTTTGGCGGGGGTGTTGCCAACCAAACGCGCTCCTTTTTCTCTTTTACCTGGCAGACGGTGAGTCACGCACGTATCTAACATCTGTGCTTGCCCCGTGTGTAGCCTACCCCTTCAGAGGTCATTCTAGGCTGCGTGTGACACGCATACGTTCATTCTTGTGTTACTGGGTGCCACAGCGTAGTGCAGGTTTTTCTTTCTGCACACGTGGTCTAGGAGGGGTTGCGTGCACGTCATCTCCCTTTTTTGGGGCTCCTGTGCGTAGCGTGACCCGTCATCTTTCCCCAGGGGTTACAATCAGCCTTGCAAGAGCACTAGGGTACAATTACCATCTGGTACCCAACCCCTTTGACCCCCAATTGCCCAGGACAATAGTTTACAGCCACTCCCATACGCACATTTACATCAGTGCCATGGCTGGGAGGCGAGGATTCCGTAAGGGTGGCAAAGGTGGAAGAGCCACAAGTGGTGGCCGTGGTGGATCCGGTAGGGGACGTGGTCGTTACTTGCAGGGTGAGCCTGTCCCCCCATGTGTGGAGGACCAGTCAAGGGCACCCATAATCCCCCCCACCCCCTCCCGTTGAGGCTGATGTGGCTGACACCATCCATTCTCAGCCCTTGTTGGACCAGCCCATTGTGGCACCAGACCTGGCTGACTCCATGGCTGACTTCCAGGTCAGCAGGCCTATGACACGTGCGCTGGTGCACGTTGATGTCACCATGCCACGTGCATCTGGGGCAGCAAGGTCATCTGCTGCCCCAAGTAGGCAGGGTGGAGAGGCTGCAGGGGCAGCTGCGGCTCCATCCACCCCAGCCCTCACACACCCAGCCAGGACAGTGTCGGTACTAGTCCATGCTGCTGACATTCCCCCTGACACCATTACACTAGAGCCAATGCCTGCACCAACTCCCATGCTGAGTGTGCAATCCCACACTCCTGATACAGAGTCCACCAGGGCTCCTGCCCCTAGTGTCCAGAGCGGCGCAGGACACTCAGGATCACCACCACCTTCCAAGCGGAAGAGGAAGAGTGCTCGTCCGGCATAGGCTGATGCCCCAGACACGGCTACACAGTCCGGCCCGTCCAGGAAGCCCAGCTTCACGGATGACGAACTGAATGCATTTGTCGAGTATGTGTCCGCACATGACAACGAGATGGTCATTGTTGCAGGATCCAAGACCACACCTGCACAACGCGAGGCACACTGGCAGACTGTTGCGGACATCGTAAGTGCCCTTGGAATCATGAGGCGCACAGCCAATGATTGCTATAAGCTCTGGAATGACCTAAAGCGCAGGGCAAAGAGTAAGCTGGCCTCAAGTCATGCCACAACTCTAGTGACCGGAGGTGGGTCTCCAGTAGTAGACATGGAACTCACTCCACATGAGTCAGTCGCTGGGACCTACGTCACAGACGCAAACGCGCTAAGGGCCTTTCCTCGATTTTCACGCTGACGTGCAGGATTTTCACGTGCCAAATCACTCCGTACCAAGCTGGCCACGCGTAAGCACACGGAAGACCACGCTCCTGCCCAGAAGGCTGAACTACTGCCCCCCAGAGCCCCGAGCACGCTCCCACCTGCCATCTGCTGCTGCCTGACTGCCTGCTGCCCACGTGCACTGCCATTTGCCGCCTGCACATCAGCGAGGGGTGCTGTTGCTGTGACCACCCCTGCTGGAACCGAAGACTCCCGACTGGAATTCCATCGCTCCACAGCCCAGCCCCAGGACCCAGTTGCCCACCCACTCCTGCCTCTGGGGTTGTCATGTCGGGTCAAACACCATCTGTGACCACTGACAACCCCCGGCCAGAGAGGCAGAGGGGCACTAGCTTCAGTGCCACCGAAGTTGGTGTCCTGCTGGAGCAAGTCCTGGGGCAGTATGATGCCCTCTTCGGAAGTTCCCGCGCCGACAAGGAAGGACGAACTCGGATCTGGACTGACATCGTGACTGCCATCAACGCGGAGGTGGTGGCAGTCCGGGACTTACAACATGTCAGGAAGCGCTGGGAGGACTTCAGGTCCAGGACCCTGAACAAGGCCCGGCGCCTCTTGAAGGCAGCGGATGCCAAGGGGCGCCGGGGCCACTTGTCGGAAGAACAGATGGGGTCCTGGAACGCATATCCCCAGAGCTCCACGTCCAGGTCCTAGAGAAGCAGACCCGTCTGGAGTCGAGCGGTGAGTGTACATGCATCCTGATTGTGAGAAGTGCGTGTGGTGATTATTCGTTCTTGTGCAGGTTGCACATCTATTTGTATGGGTTCGAGTATGGCTGGGGGTGTACAGAGCTGTGGGGCTGACACATGCAAGGGCTGTAATGTGTGAGACATGGATGGTGCTTGTGTGTGTAGGCTTGCATGGCAAATGCAGTTGTGCGTGCACACATGTTTGGATGAATGTGTATGTAAGTAGACATGTCCGTGATGTCACGCATGTATGTTTTTTTCGGCTGCATGTATGAGCACTGTGTACATGTGCATGTGTGTGTATTTGACAAGGGTGCAACAGTGATGCAACATGGATGCATGTGACAGCGGTATGTGGAAGCCTGATTGGCAGATGTGACATGGATGCCCGTCTGAACAGTGCGACACTTGGCAGAGGTGTACACATGCATGCAAGTGTGGTGGTGTGTGTACATGTGTGGTGCACTTCCTGTGTTGCATGTGATGTCTGGCTCCCCTTTGGCTGCTCATGCTGTTGTATGTGTAGGGATGGTGCTGGCAGTTGCGATATGGCTGTGGTATGGCTCATGTGTGCGAGTTGCAATGACATGTGTGTTGGGGATTGTGATGACATGTCTGAGGTTTGCCAATGCCACTCATGTGCAATTGTCATGAGTGTATGTGTCCATTGTACAGTGCCCTGATGCCTGTGTTTTGTTTCTCCCTGTCTGCAGCGTCAACTGATGAAGAGGGCGGAGAAGGTGCTGTGGAGCACAGCGGCGGGCATCCCACCGCCAGCCGGAGACGCAAGGCCCGGCTCCCCTCCCGTGTTGTCATCTCGTCGGGGAGTGAGGAGTCCGGTGCCGCGTCCCAGGCCGCAGCTGCCGGGGGGAGGTCCAAGAGGCGGAGGTTGCAGTTGGACTCCTCGGCAGCAGAAGGGGCAGCTGGGACCCCACAGGGCCCAACAGGGGAAGATGGCACGGAGTCATCCAGGTTGGTGGGGGGTTTGGTGGAGGAGGAGGCCGTGCAAGCACCAGAGACGGGGTCTGGAGGTGGGGATCCCACTGGTGCTAGTGGTGCAGTGCAGCACCAGGGACAGGAAGCAGCACAGGCCGCCGCGGAGGTGCCTGTGTGCAATCCTGTCCCCGATCCTGTCCCTGCATCATCTTGCACCAGCAGGGATGCCTATGTCCAGACCCGTTTTCAGGCAGGGGATGAGCTGACGTCAACTGGCCTTCCTCTGCCTGCGGACGTGGCCATCCAGGTCCGGGTTGAGCCTGTCCTGGCTGGTGTGGCGTTGCGTCAACGGGCCATGCGAGGTGACCTGCAGTCTTTTCATGGAGAGACTGCACGTCATCTCGAATGGCTCGTTGACCACGTCAGCCTGCTGGGACAGGTCACCCAGGCCGGATTCCTCCGTCTGATGGGGCTTGCTCTGACCCGCTCCTCAACTGGACCCCCTACGCGCCAGTCGTCCTGTGTGCCATCTTCCCACCCATCAGTCACCTGGGTGCCCTGTGGAGCTGCCTCTGACGGTGCGGCCAGGCTGGTGGAGGAGGCATCCCAGCCACAGTCGGGAGTCGGAGGTCCAGCAGGGGTGGCCACATTAACAACTGCACCCCAGCCGGCGGAGGATGTGCAGGCAGCAGGAGGCAGTGCACGGGCAGAGGCAGAGCAGCAGCAGCAACATGGTGGGAGACATGAAGGCTCGGGGCTTTCGACATCGGAGGGGCAGGCATCGGCCGGAGGGCAGGGGGACCCAGGACAGAGAGTGTCTTCCGTGTGGCAGCGGTTGGGCCACGCCATAGGTGCGGAGCGGCGGCGGGCGGAAGAGGCGCGGCTCACAATGGTCAGGGCGGAGAACTCCATGCGGAGTGCCCTGAGGCGGGCCGAGTGCCTCGAGGCAATCCGCAGGGGGTTGGAGGAGGACACGGCGTCGTCCCTGCGGACCCTCGGGGCCATGGAACTGGACCGCCTCCTGGACATCGAACAGGAGTTCGATGATGCCCTGGCCCGGGACACCACGGAGTGAGCCGCTGGACTTGCCCGCCGCCTTTGTATATAGTTCTTTAGTTTTAGGTTTCCTTTGTTTCTTATTATGATTTGGAGTCGACGGACACTGCTCCACTTTTTGTATATAGTTGATTTTTAGTTAGGTTTTTTAGTAGGTTTCCTTTGTTCAGTTGGGCTCATGGATCCTTGGTAGTTTTTTACATACTTCTTTATTGCATAGATATTTTTTCACATTTGACTTTTTACGACATTTTTTTGGATTCTGATTTGCAGTATTTTTTTTTAATACGGACATGCAGCTTATTTTTTCTCATTCCCATTGTAGTTTGTTTCCTTTCTTTAGCATTCTTTATTTTTTCAATACAATTTTGTTTTCATACTTCACTGTGTGGTATCATCTCATTGGTTTCATGCATGTCATGTTGGGTGTTTTCCCATTCAATTGCAACCATTGTGTGTGATGGACATGGGTTCATTAGCTTCATGAACATTGGGGGTGTAACATGTAATTTCCATTTCCATGTGGGTGAATGGGTTACTTGGTAGGGCTTTTTGGCTGTGGAGGCTGACCATTACGCACATGATTGGGGATTGTGAGGACCTGGTGGAGGGTGCCCCTGGTGGCTGGGGGGTGGGGGTGGGGGTAGACATGAGTGGGGGACTTGTGGAGGCTGCCCCTGCACTGCTGGGGGGTGGGGGTGGTGGGAGTCATGGGTGGGGGCCTGGTGGGGGCTGCCCATGGTGGCAGGGGGGTGGGGGTGGTGGTAGACATGAGTGGGGGCCTGGTGGAGGCTGCCCATGGTGGCTGGGGGGTGGGGGTGGTGGGAGACATGAGTGGGGGCCTGGTGGAGGGTGCCCCTGCACTGCTGGGGGGTGGGGGTGGTGGTAGACATGAGTGGGGGCCTGGTGGAGGCTGCCCCTGCACTGCTTGGGGGTGGGGGTGGTGGTAGACATGAGTGGGGACCTGGTGGAGGCTGCCCCTGCACTGCTGGGGGGTGGGGGTGGTGGGAGACATGAGTGGGGGCCTGGTGGAGGGTGCCCCTGCACTGCTGGGGGGTGGGGGTGGTGGGAGACATGAGTGGGGGCCTGGTGGAGGGTGCCCCTGCACTGCTGGGGGGTGGGGGTGGTGGGAGACATGAGTGGGGGCCTGGTGGAGGCTGCCCCTGCACTGCTGGGGGGTGGGGGTGGTGGGAGACATGTGTGGGGGCCTGGTGGAGGCTGCCCCTGCACTGCTGGGGGGTGGGGGTGGTGGGAGACATGAGTGGGGGCCTGGTGGAGGCTGCCCCTGCACTGCTGGGGGGTGGGGGTGGTGGGAGTCATGGGTGGGGGCCTGGTGGGGGCTGCCCATGGTGGCAGGGGGGTGGGGGTGGTGGTAGACATGAGTGGGGGCCTGGTGGAGGCTGCCCATGGTGGCTGGGGGGTGGGGGTGGTGGGAGACATGAGTGGGGGCCTGGTGGAGGCTGCCCCTGCACTGCTGGGGGGTGGGGGTGATGGGAGACATGAGTGGGGGCCTGGTGGAGGGTGCCCCTGCACTGCTGGGGGGTGTGGGTGGTGGTAGACATGAGTGGGGGCCTGGTGGAGGCTGCCCCTGCACTGCTGGGGGGTGGGGTGGTGGTAGACATGAGTGGGGGCCTGGTGGAGGCTGCCCCTGCACTGCTGGGGGGTGGGGGTGGTGGGAGACATGAGTGGGGGCCTGGTGGAGGGTGCCCCTGCACTGCTGGGGGGTGGGGGTGGTGGGAGACATGAGTGGGGGCCTGGTGGAGGCTGCCCCTGCACTGCTGGGGGTGGGGGTGGTGGGAGACATGAGTGGGGGCCTGGTGGAGGCTGCCCCTGCACTGCTGGGGGGTGGGGGTGGTGGGAGACATGAGTGGGGGCCTGGTGGAGGCTGCCCCTGCACTGCTGGGGTGTGGGGTGAGTAGGTAGACATGAGTGGGGGCCTGGTGGAGGCTGCCGCTGCACTGCTGGGGGGTGGGGGGGGTGGGAGTCATGGGTGGGGGCCTGGTGGGGGCTGCCCATGGTGGCAGGGGGGTGGGGGGGTGGTAGACATGAGTGGGGGCCTGGTGGAGGCTGCCCATGGTGGCTGGGGGGTGGGGGTGGTGGGAGACATGAGTGGGGGCCTGGTGGAGGCTGCCCCTGCACTGCTGGGGGGTGGGGGTGATGGGAGACATGAGTGGGGGCCTGGTGGAGGGTGCCCCTGCACTGCTGGGGGGTGGGGGTGGTGGTAGACATGAGTGGGGGCCTGGTGGAGGCTGCCCCTGCACTGCTTGGGGGTGGGGGTGGTGGTAGACATGAGTGGGGGCCTGGTGGAGGCTGCCCCTGCACTGCTGGGGGGTGGGGGTGGTGGGAGACATGAGTGGGGGCCTGGTGGAGGGTGCCCCTGCACTGCTGGGGGGTGGGGGTGGTGGGAGACATGGGTGGGGGCCTGGTGGAGGCTGCCCCTGCACTGCTGGGGATGGGGGTGGTGGGAGACATGAGTGGGGGCCTGGTGGAGGCTGCCCCTGCACTGCTGGGGGGTGGGGGTGGTGGGAGACATGAGTGGGGGCCTGGTGGAGGCTGCCCCTGCACTGCTGGGGTATGGGGTGAGTAGGTAGACATGAATGGGGGCCTGGTGGAGGCTGCCCATGGTGGCTGGGGGGTGGGGGTGGTGGGAGACATGAGTGGGGGCCTGGTGGAGGCTGCCCCTGCACTGCTGGGGGGTGGGGGTGATGGGAGACATGAGTGGGGGCCTGGTGGAGGGTGCCCCTGCACTGCTGGGGGGTGGGGGTGGTGGTAGACATGAGTGGGGGCCTGGTGGAGGCTGCCCCTGCACTGCTGGGGGGTGGGGGTGGTGGTAGACATGGGTGGGGGCATGGTGGAGGCTGCCCCTGCACTGCTGGGGGGTGGGGGTGGTGGGAGACATGAGTGGGGGCCTGGTGGAGGGTGCCCCTGCACTGCTGGGGGGTGGGGTGGTGGGAGACATGAGTGGGGGCCTGGTGGAGGCTGCCCCTGCACTGCTGGGGGGTGGGGGTGGTGGGAGACATGAGTGGGGGCCTGGTGGAGGGTGCCCCTGCACTGCTGGGGGGTGGGGGTGGTGGGAGACATGAGTGGGGGCCTGGTGGAGGGTGTCCCGTGCCCCTGCACTGCTGGGGGGTGGGGGTTGTGGGAGACATGAGTGGGGGCCTGGTGGAGGGTGCCCCTGCACTGCTGGGGGGTGGAGTGGTGGGAGAGATGAGTGGGGGCCTGGTGGAGGCTGCCCCTGCACTGCTGTGGGGTGGGGGTGGTGGGAGACATGGGTGGGGACCTGGTGGAGGCTGCCCATGGTGGCAGGGGGGTGGGGGTGGTAGTAGACATGAGTGGGGGCCTGGTGGAGGCTGCCCCTGCACTGCTGGGGGGTGGGGGTGGTGGGAGACATGAGTGGGGGCCTGGTGGAGGCTGCCCCTGCACTGCTGGGGGGTGGGGGTGGTGGGAGACATGAGTGGGGGCCTGGTGGAGGGTGCCCCTGCACTGCTGGGGGGTGGGGGTGGTGGTAGACATGAGTGGGGGCCTGGTGGAGTCTGCCCCTGCACTGCTGGGAGGTGGGGGTGGTGGTAGACATGAATGGGGGCCTGGTGGAGGCTGCCCCTGCACTGCTGGGGGGTGGGGTGGTGGGAGACATGATTGGGGGCCTGGTGGAGGGTGCCCCTGCACTGCTGGGGGGTGGGGGTGGTGGGAGACATAAGTGGGGGCCTGGTGGAGGCTGCCCCTGCACTGCTGGGGGTGGGGGTGGTGGGAGACATGAGTGGGGGCCTGGTGGAGGCTGCCCCTGCACTGCTGGGGGGTGGGGGTGGTGGGAGACATGAGTGGGGGCCTGGTGGAGGCTGCCCCTGCACTGCTGGGGTTGGGGGTGGTGGTAGACATGAGTGGGGGCCTGGTGGAGGCTGCCCATGGTGGCTGGGGGGTGGGGGTGGTGGGAGACATGAGTGGGGGCCTGGTGGAGGGTGCCCCTGCACTGCTAGGGGGTGGGGGTGGTGGGAGACATGAGTGGGGGCCTGGTGGAGGCTGCCCCTGCACTGCTGGGGGGTGGGGGTGGTGGGTGACATGAGTGGGGGCCTGGTGGAGGCTGCCCCTGCACTGCTGGGGGGTGGGGGTGGTGGGAGACATGAGTGGGGGCCTGGTGGAGGCTGCCCCTGCACTGCTGGGGGGTGGGGGTGGTGGGAGACATGAGTGGGGGCCTGGTGGAGGCTGCCCCTGCACTGCTGGGGGGTGGGGGTGGTGGGAGTTATGGGTGGGGGACTGGTGGGGGCTGCCCATGGTGGCAGGCGGGTGGGGGTGGTGGTAGACATGAGTGGGGGCCTGGTGGAGGCTGCCCATGGTGGCTGGGGGGTGGGGGTGGTGGGAGACATGAGTTGGGGCCTGGTGGAGGCTGCCCCTGCACTGCTGGGGGGTGGGGGTGGTGGGAGACATGAGTGGGGGCCTGGTGGAGGCTGCCCCTGCACTGCTGGGGGGTGGGGGTGGTGGTAGACATGAGTGGGGGCCTGGTGGAGGCTGCCCCTGCACTGCTGGGGGTGGGGGTGGTGGTAGACATGAGTGGGGGCCTGGTGGAGGCTGCCCCTGCACTGCTGGGGGGTGGGGGTGGTGGGAGACATGAGTGGGGGCCTGGTGGAGGGTGCCCCTGCACTGCTGGGGGGTGGGGGTGGTGGGAGACATGAGTGGGGGCCTGGTGGAGGCTGCCCCTGCACTGCTGGGGGGTGGGGGTGGTGGGAGACATGAGTGGGGGCCTGGTGGAGGCTGCCCCTGCACTGCTGGGGGGTGGGGGTGGTGGGAGACATGAGTGGGGGCCTGGTGGAGGCTGCCCATGGTGGCTGGGGGGTGGGGGTGGTGGGAGACATGAGTGGGGGCCTGGTGGAGGCTGCCCATGGTGGCTGGGGGGTGGGGGTGGTGGGAGACATGAGTGGGGGCCTGGTGGAGGCTGCCCCTGCACTGCTGGGGGGTGGGGGTGATGGGAGACATGAGTGGGGGCCTGGTGGAGGGTTCCCCTGCACTGCTGGGGGGTGGGGGTGGTGGTAGACATGAGTGGGGGCCTGGTGGAGGCTGCCCCTGCACTGCTGGGGGGTGGGGTGGTGGTAGACATGAGTGGGGGCCTGGTGGAGGCTGCCCCTGCACTGCTGGGGGGTGGGGTGGTGGGAGACATGAGTGGGGGCCTGGTGGAGGGTGCCCCTGCACTGCTGGGGGGTGGGGTGGTGGGAGACATGAGTGGGGGCCTGGTGGAGGCTGCCCCTGCACTGCTGGGGGGTGGGGGTGGTGGGAGACATGAGTGGGGGCCTGGTGGAGGCTGCCCCTGCACTGCTGGGGGGTGGGGGTGGTGGGAGACATGAGTGGGGGCCTGGTGGAGGCTGCCCCTGCACTGCTGGGGGGTGGGGGTGGTGGGAGTCATGGGTGGGGGCCTGGTGGGGGCTGCCCATGGTGGCAGGGGGTTGGGGGTGGTGGTAGACATGAGTGGGGGCCTGGTGGAGGCTGCCCCTGCACTGCTGGGGGGTGGGGGTGGTGGTAGACATGAGTGGGGGCCTGGTGGAGGGTGCCCCTGCACTGCTGGGGGGTGGGGGTGGTGGGAGACATGAGTGGGGGCCTGGTGGAGGGTGCCCCTGCACTGCTGGGGGGTGGGGGTGGTGGGAGACATGGGTGGGGGCCTGGTGGAGGCTGCCCATGGTGGCAGGGGGTTGGGGGTGGTGGGAGACATGAGTGGGGGCCTGGTGGAGGGTGCCCCTGCACTGCTGGGGGGTGGGGGTGGTGGGAGACATGAGTGGGGGCCTGGTGGAGGGTGTCCCTTGCCCCTGCACTGCTGGGGGGTGGGGGTGGTGGGAGACATGAATGGGGGCCTGGTGGAGGGTGCCCCTGCACTGCTGGGGGGTGGGGGTGGTGGGAGAGATGAGTGGGGGCCTGGTGGAGGCTGCCCCTGCACTGCTGTGGGGTGGGGGTGGTGGGAGACATGGGTGGGGACCTGGTGGAGGCTGCCCATTGTGGCAGGGGGGTGGGGGTGGTAGTAGACATGAGTGGGGGCCTGGTGGAGGCTGCCCCTGCACTGCTGGGGGGTGGGGGTGGTGGGAGACATGAGTGGGGGCCTGGTGGAGGCTGCCCCTGCACTGCTGGGGGGTGGGGGTTGTGGGAGACATGGGTGGGGGCCTGGTGGAGGCTGCCCATGGTGGCAGGGGGGTGGGGGTGGTGGGAGACATGAGTGGGGGCCTGGTGGAGGGTGAACCTGCACTGCTGGGGGGTGGGGGTGGTGGTAGACATGAGTGGGGGCCTGGTGGAGGGTGCCCCTGCACTGCTGGGGGGTGGGGGGGGTGGGAGACATGAGTGGGGGCCTGGTGGAGGGTGCCCCTGCACTGCTGGGGGGTGGGGGTGGTGGGAGACATGGGTGGGGGCCTGGTGGAGGCTGCCCATGGTGGCAGGGGGTTGGGGGTGGTGGGAGACATGAGTGGGGGCCTGGTGGAGGGTGCCCCTGCACTGCTGGGGGGTGGGGGTGGTGGGAGACATGAGTGGGGGCCTGGTGGAGGGTGTCCCGTGCCCCTGCACTGCTGGGGGGTGGGGGTGGTGGGAGACATGAGTGGGGGCCTGGTGGAGGGTGCCCCTGCACTGCTGGGGGGTGGGGGTGGTGGGAGAGATGAGTGGGGGCCTGGTGGAGGCTGCCCCTGCACTGCTGTGGGGTGGGGGTGGTGGGAGACATGGGTGGGGACCTGGTGGAGGCTGCCCATGGTGGCAGGGGGGTGGGGGTGGTAGTAGACATGAGTGTGGGCCTGGTGGAGGCTGCCCCTGCACTGCTGGGGGGTGGGGGTGGTGGGAGACATGAGTGGGGGCCTGGTGGAGGCTGCCCCTGCACTGCTGGGGGGTGGGGGTTGTGGGAGACATGGGTGGGGGCCTGGTGGAGGCTGCCCATGGTGGCAGGGGGGTGGGGGTGGTGGGAGACATGAGTGGGGGCCTGGTGGAGGGTGACCCTGGATGCTGGGGGGTGGGGGTGCAGGGGGACATGAGTGGGGGCCTGGTGGAGGGTGGCCATGGTGGCTGGGGGGTGGGGGTGGTGGTAGACATGAGTGGGGGCCTGGTGGAGGCTGCCCCTGCACTGCTGGGGGGTGGGGGTGGTGGTAGACATGAGTGGGGGCCTGGTGGAGGGTGTCCCGTGCCCCTGCACTGCTGGGGGGTGGGGGTGGTGGGAGACATGAGTGGGGGCCTGGTGGAGGGTGCCCCTGCACTGCTGGGGGGTGGGGGTGGTGGGAGAGATGAGTGGGGGCCTGGTGGAGGCTGCCCCTGCACTGCTGTGGGGTGGGGGTGGTGGGAGACATGGGTGGGGACCTGGTGGAGGCTGCCCATGGTGGCAGGGGGGTGGGGGTGGTAGTAGACATGAGTGGGGGCCTGGTGGAGGCTGCCCCTGCACTGCTGGGGGGTGGGGGTGGTGGGAGACATGAGTGGGGGCCTGGTGGAGGCTGCCCCTGCACTGCTGGGGGGTGGGGGTTGTGGGAGACATGGGTGGGGGCCTGGTGGAGGCTGCCCATGGTGGCAGGGGGGTGGGGGTGGTGGGAGACATGAGTGGGGGCCTGGTGGAGGGTGACCCTGGATGCTGGGGGGTGGGGGTGCAGGGGGACATGAGTGGGGGCCTGGTGGAGGGTGGCCATGGTGGCTGGGGGGTGGGGGTGGTGGTAGACATGAGTGGGGGCCTGGTGGAGGGTGCCCCTGCACTGCTGGGGGGTGGGGGTGGTGGGAGAGATGAGTGGGGGCCTGGTGGAGGCTGCCCCTGCACTGCTGTGGGGTGGGGGTGGTGGGAGACATGGGTGGGGGCCTGGTGGAGGCTGCCCATGGTGGCAGGGGGGTGGGGTTGGTGGTAGACATGAGTGGGGGCCTGGTGGAGGCTGCCCCTGCACTGCTGGGGGGTGGGGGTGGTGGGAGACATGAGTGGGGGCCTGGTGGAGGCTGCCCCTGCACTGCTGGGGGGTGGGGGTTGTGGGAGACATGGGTGGGGGCCTGGTGGAGGCTGCCCATGGTGGCAGGGTGGTGGGGGTGGTGGGAGACATGAGTGGGGGCCTGGTGGAGGGTGACCCTGGATGCTGGGGGGTGGGGGTGCAGGGGGACATGAGTGGGGGCCTGGTGGAGGGTGGCCATGGTGGCTGGGGGGTGGGGGTGGTGGTAGACATGAGTGGGGGCCTGGTGGAGGCTGCCCCTGCACTGCTGGGGGGTGGGGGTTGTGGGAGACATGGGTGGGGGCCTGGTGGAGGCTGCCCATGGTGGCAGGGCGGTGGGGTGGTGGGAGACATGAGTGGGGGCCTGGTGGAGGGTGCCCCTGCACTGCTGGGGGGTGGGGGTGGTGGGAGACATGAGTGGGGGCCTGGTGGAGGCTGCCCCTGCACTGCTGGGGGGTGGGGGTGGTGGGAGACATGAGTGGGGGCCTGGTGGAGGCTGCCCCTGCACTGCTGGGGGGTGGGGGTGGTGGGAGACATGAGTGGGGGCCTGGTGGAGGCTGGCCCTGCACTGCTGGGGGGTGGGGGTGGTGGGAGACATGAGTGGGGGCCTGGTGGAGGCTGCCCCTGCACTGCTGGGGGGTGGGGGTGGTGGGAGTCATGGGTGGGGGCCTGGTGGGGGCTGCCCATGGTGGCAGGGGGGTGGGGGTGGTGGTAGACATGAGTGGGGGCCTGGTGGAGGCTGCCCATGGTGGCTGGGGGTGGGGGTGGTGGGAGACATGAGTGGGGGCCTGGTGGAGGCTGCCCCTGCACTGCTGGGGGGTGGGGGTGGTGGGAGACATGAGTGGGGGCCTGGTGGAGGGTGCCCCTGCACTGCTGGGGGGTGGGGGTGGTGGTAGACATGAGTGGGGGCCTGGTGGAGGCTGCCCCTGCACTGCTGGGGGGTGGGGGTGGTGGTAGACATGAGTGGGGGCCTGGTGGAGGCTGCCCCTGCACTGCTGGGGGGTGGGGGTGGTGGGAGACATGAGTGGGGCCTGGTGGAGGGTGCCCCTGCACTGCTGGGGGGTGGGGGTGGTGGGAGACATGAGTGGGGGCCTGGTGGAGGCTGCCCCTGCACTGCTGGGGGTGGGGGTGGTGGGAGACATGAGTGGGGGCCTGGTGGAGGCTGCCCCTGCACTGCTGGGGGGTGGGGGTGGTGGGAGACATGAGTGGGGGCCTGGTGGAGGCTGCCCCTGCACTGCTGGGGGGTGGGGGGTGGTAGACATGAATGGGGGCCTGGTGGAGGCTGCCCATGGTGGCTGGGGGGTGGGGGTGGTGGGAGACATGAGTGGGGGCCTGGTGGAGGCTGCCCATGGTGGCTGGGGGGTGGGGGTGGTGGGAGACATGAGTGGGGGCCTGGTGGAGGCTGCCCCTGCACTGCTGGGGGGTGGGGGTGATGGGAGACATGAGTGGGGGCCTGGTGGAGGGTGCCCCTGCACTGCTGGGGGGTGGGGGTGGTGGTAGAAATGAGTGGGGGCCTGGTGGAGGCTGCCCCTGCACTGATGGGGGGTGGGGGTGGTGGTAGACATGAGTGGGGGCCTGGTGGAGGCTGCCCCTGCACTGCTGGGGGGTGGGGGCGGTGGGAGACATGAGTGGGGGCCTGGTGGAGGGTGCCCCTGCACTGCTGGGGGGTGGGGTGGTGTGAGACATGAGTGGGGGCCTGGTGGAGGCTGCCCCTGCACTGCTGGGGGGTGGGGGTGGTGGGAGACATCAGTGGGGGCCTGTTGGAGGCTGCCCCTGCACTGCTGGGGGGTGGGGGTGGTGGGAGACATGAGTGGGGGCCTGGTGGAGGCTGCCCCTGCACTGCTGGGGGATGGGGGTGGTGGGAGTCATGGGTGGGGTCCTGGTGGGGGCTGCCCATGGTGGCAGGGGGTTGGGGGTGGTGGTAGACATGAGTGGGGGCCTGGTGGAGGCTGCCCCTGCACTGCTGGGGGGTGGGGGTGGTGGTAGACATGTGTGGGGGCCTGGTGGAGGGTGCCCCTGCACTGCTGGGGGGTGTGGGTGGTGGGAGACATGAGTGGGGGCCTGGTGGAGGGTGCCCCTGCACTGCTGGGGGGTGGGGGTGGTGGGAGACATGGGTGGGGGCCTGGTGGAGGCTGCCCATGGTGGCAGGGGGTTGGGGGTGGTGGGAGATATGAGTGGGGGCCTGGTGGAGGGTGCCCCTGCACTGCTGGGGGGTGGGGGTGGTGGGAGACATGAGTGGGGGCCTGGTGGAGGGTGTCCCGTGCCCCTGCACTGCTGGGGGGTGGGGGTGGTGGGAGACATGAGTGGGGGCCTGGTGGAGGGTGCCCCTGAACTGCTGGGGGGTGGGGGTGGTGGGAGAGATGAGTGGGGGCCTGGTGGAGGCTGCCCCTGCACTGCTGTGGGGTGGGGGTGGTGGGAGACATGGGTGGGGACCTGGTGGAGGCTGCCCATGGTGGCAGGGGGGTGGGGGTGGTAGTAGACATGAGTGGGGGCCTGGTGGAGGCTGCCCCTGCACTGCTGGGGGGTGGGGGTGGTGGGAGACATGAGTGGGGGCCTGGTGGAGGCTGCCCCTGCACTGCTGGGGGGTGGGGGTGGTGGGAGACATGAGTGGGGGCCTGGTGGAGGGTGCCCCTGCACTGCTGGGGGGTGGGGGTGGTGGTAGACATGAGTGGGGGCCTGGTGGAGGCTGCCCCTGCACTGCTGGGGGGTGGGGGTGGTGGTAGACATGAGTGGGGGCCTGGTGGAGGCTGCCCCTGCACTGCTGGGGGGTGGGGGTGGTGGGAGACATGAGTGGGGGCCTGGTGGAGGGTGCCCGTGCACTGCTGGGGGGTGGGGGTGGTGGGAGACATGAGTGGGGGCCTGGTGGAGGCTGCCCCTGCACTGCTGGGGGTAGGGGTGGTGGGAGACATGAGTGGGGGCCTGGTGGAGGCTGCCCCTGCACTGTTGGGGGGTGGGGGTGGTGGGAGACATGAGTGGGGGCCTGGTGGAGGCTGCCCCTGCACTGCTGGGGGGTGAGGGTGGTGGTAGACATGAGTGGGGGCCTGGTGGAGGCTGCCCATGGTGGCTGGGGGGTGGGGGTGGTGGGAGACATGAGTGGGGGCCTGGTGGAGGGTGCCCCTGCACTGCTGGGGGGTGGGGGTGGTGGGAGACATGAGTGGGGGCCTGGTGGAGGCTGCCCCTGCACTGCTGGGGGGTGGGGGTGGTGGGAGACATGAGTGGGGGCCTGGTGGAGGCTGCCCCTGCACTGCTGAGGGGTGGGGGTGGTGGGAGACATGAGTGGGGGCCTGGTGGAGGCTGCCCCTGCACTGCTGGGGGGTGGGGGTGGTGGGAGACATGAGTGGGGGCCTGGTGGAGGCTGCCCCTGCACTGCTGGGGGGTGGGGGTGGTGGGAGTCATGGGTGGGGGCCTGGTGGGGGCTGCCCATGGTGGCAGGGGGGTGGGGGTGGTGGTAGACATGAGTGGGGGCCTGGTGGAGGCTGCCCATGGTGGCTGGGGGGTGGGGGTGGTGGGAGAGATGAGTGGGGGCCTGGTGGAGGCTGCCCCTGCACTGCTGGGGGGTGGGGGTGGTGGGAGACATGAGTGGGGGCCTGGTGGAGGGTGCCCCTGCACTGCTGGGGGGTGGGGGTGGTGGTAGACATGAGTGGGGGCCTGGTGGAGGCTGCCCCTGCACTGCTGGGGGGTGGGGGTGGTGGTAGACATGAGTGGGGGCCTGGTGGAGGCTGCCCCTGCACTGCTGGGGGGTGGGGGTGGTGGGAGACATGAATGGGGGCCTGGTGGAGGGTGCCCCTGCACTGCTGGGGTTGGGGGGGGTGGGAGACATGAGTGGGGGCCTGGTGGAGGCTGCCCCTGCACTGCTGGGGGTGGGGGTGGTGGGAGACATGAGTGGGGGCCTGGTGGAGGCTGCCCCTGCACTGCTGGGGGGTGGGGGTGGTGGGAGACATGAGTGGGGGCCTGGTGGAGGCTGCCCCTGCACTGCTGGGGGGTGGGGGTGGTGGTAGACATGAGTGGGGGCCTGGTGGAGGCTGCCCATGGTGGCTGGGGGGTGGGGGTGGTGGGAGACATGAGTGGGGGCCTGGTGGAGGCTGCCCATGGTGGCTGGGGGGTGGGGGTGGTGGGAGACATGAGTGGGGGCCTGGTGGAGGCTGCCCCTGCACTGCTGGGGGGTGGGGGTGATGGGAGACATGAGTGGGGGCCTGGTGGAGGGTGCCCCTGCACTGCTGGGGGGTGGGGTGGTGGTAGACATGAGTGGGGGCCTGGTGGAGGCTGCCCCTGCACTGCTGGGGGGTGGGGGTGGTGGTAGACATGAGTGGGGGCCTGGTGGAGGCTGCCCCTGCACTGCTGGGGGGTGGGGGTGGTGGTAGACATGAGTGGGGGCCTGGTGGAGGCTGCCCCTGCACTGCTGGGGGGTGGGGGTGGTGGGAGACATGAGTGGGGGCCTGGTGGAGGGTGCCCCTGCACTGCTGGGGGGTGGGGTGGTGGGAGACATGAGTGGGGGCCTGGTGGAGGCTGCCCCTGCACTGCTGGGGGGTGGGGGTGGTGGGAGACATGAGTGGGGGCCTGGTGGAGGCTGCCCCTGCACTGCTGGGGGGTGGGGGTGGTGGGAGACATGAGTGGGGGCCTGGTGGAGGCTGCCCCTGCACTGCTGGGGGGTGGGGGTGGTGGGAGTCATGGGTGGGGGCCTGGTGGGGGCTGCCCATGGTGGCAGAGTGTTGGGGGTGGTGGTAGACATGAGTGGGGGCCTGGTGGAGGCTGCCCCTGCACTGCTGGGGGGTGGGGGTGGTAGTAGACATGAGTGGGGGCCTGGTGGAGGGTGCCCCTGCACTGCTGGGGGGTGGGGGTTGTGGGAGACATGAGTGGGGGCCTGGTGGAGGGTGCCCCTGCACTGCTGGGGGTTGGGGGTGGTGGGAGACATGGGTGGGGGCCTGGTGGAGGCTGCCCATTGTGGCAGGGGGTTGGGGGTGGTGGGAGACATGAGTGGGGGCCTGGTGGAGGGTGCCCCTGCACTGCTGGGGGGTGGGGGTGGTGGGAGACATGAGTGGGGGCCTGGTGGAGGGTGTCCCGTGCCCCTGCACTGCTGGGGGGTGGGGGTGGTGGGAGACATGAGTGGGGGCCTGGTGGAGGGTGCCCCTGCACTGCTGGGGGGTGGGGGTGGTGGGAGAGATGAGTGGGGGCCTGGTGGAGGCTGCCCCTGCACTGCTGTGGGGTGGGGGTGGTGGGAGACATGGGTGGGGACCTGGTGGAGGCTGCCCATGGTGGCAGGGGGGTGGGGGTGGTAGTAGACATGAGTGGGGGCCTGGTGGAGGCTGCCCCTGCACTGCTGGGGGGTGGGGGTGGTGGGAGACATGAGTGGGGGCCTGGTGGAGGCTGCCCCTGCACTGCTGGGGGGTGGGGGTTGTGGGAGACATGGGTGGGGGCCTGGTGGAGGCTGCCCATGGTGGCAGGGGGGTGGGGGTGGTGGGAGACATGAGTGGGGGCCTGGTGGAGGGTGACCCTGGATGCTGGGGGGTGGGGGTGCAGGGGGACATGAGTGGGGGCCTGGTGGAGGGTGGCCATGGTGGCTGGGGGGTGGGGGTGGCGGTAGACATGAGTGGGGGCCTGGTGGAGGCTGCCCCTGCACTGCTGGGGGGTGGGGGTGGTGGTAGACATGAGTGGAGGCCTGGTGGAGGGTGACCCTGGATGCTGGGGGGTGGGGGTACAAGGGGACATGAGTGGGGGCCTGGTGGAGGGTGGCCATGGTGGCTGGGGGGTGGGGGTGGTGGTAGACATGAGTGGGGGCCTGGTGGAGGGTGCCCCTGCACTTCTGGGGGGTGGGGGTGGTGGGAGAGATGAGTGGGGGCCTGGTGGAGGCTGCCCCTGCACTGCTGTGGGGTGGGGGTGGTGGGAGACATGGGTGGGGACCTGGTGGAAGCTGCCCATGGTGGCAGGGGGGTGGGGGTGGTAGTAGACATGAGTGGGGGCCTGGTGGAGGCTGCCCCTGCACTGCTGGGGGGTGGGGGTGGTGGGAGACATGAGTGGGGGCCTGGTGGAGGCTGCCCCTGCACTGCTGGGGGGTGGGGGTTGTGGGAGACATGGGTGGGGGTCTGGTGGAGGCTGCCCATGGTGGCAGGGGGGTGGGGGTGGTGGGAGACATGAGTGGGGGCCTGGTGGAGGGTGACCCTGGATGCTGGGGGGTGGGGGTGCAGGGGGACATGAGTGGGGGCCTGGTGGAGGGTGGCCATGGTGGCTGGGGGGTGGGGGTGGTGGTAGACATGAGTGGGGGCCTGGTGGAGGCTGCCCCTGCACTGCTGGGGGGTGGGGGTGGTGGTAGACATGAGTGGAGGCCTGGTGGAGGGTGACCCAGGATGCTGGGGGGTGGGGGTGCAAGGGGACATGAGTGGGGGCCTGGTGGAGGGTGGCCATGGTGGCTGGGGGGTGGGGGTGGTGGTAGACATGAGTGGGGGCCTGGTGGAGGGTGCCCCTGCACTGCTGGGGGGTGGGGGTGGTGGGAGAGATGAGTGGGGGCCTGGTGGAGGCTGCCCCTGCACTGCTGTGGGGTGGGGGTGGTGGGAGACATGGGTGGGGGCCTGGTGGAGGCTGCCCATGGTGGCAGGGGGGTGGGGTTGGTGGTAGACATGAGTGGGGGCCTGGTGGAGGCTGCCCCTGCACTGCTGGGGGGTGGGGGTGGTGGGAGACATGAGTGGGGGCCTGGTGGAGGCTGCCCCTGCACTGCTGGGGGGTGGGGGTTGTGGGAGACATGGGTGGGGGCCTGGTGGAGGCTGCCCATGGTGGCAGGGCGGTGGGGGTGGTGGGAGACATGAGTGGGGGCCTGGTGGAGGGTGACCCTGGATGCTGGGGGGTGGGGGTGCAGGGGGACATGAGTGGGGGCCTGGTGGAGGGTGGCCATGGTGGCTGGGGGGTGGGGGTGGTGGTAGACATGAGTGGGGGCCTGGTGGAGGCTGCCCCTGCACTGCTGGGGGGTGGGGGTTGTGGGAGACATGGGTGGGGGCCTGGTGGAGGCTGCCCATGGTGGCAGGGCGGTGGGGTGGTGGGAGACATGAGTGGGGGCCTGGTGGAGGGTGCCCCTGCACTGCTGGGGGGTGGGGGTGGTGGGAGACATGAGTGGGGGCCTGGTGGAGGCTGCCCCTGCACTGCTGGGGGGTGGGGGTGGTGGGAGACATGAGTGGGGGCCTGGTGGAGGCTGCCCCTGCACTGCTGGGGTGTGGGGGTGGTGGGAGACATGAGTGGGGGCCTGGTGGAGGCTGGCCCTGCACTGCTGGGGGGTGGGGGTGGTGGTAGACATGAGTGGGGGCCTGGTGGAGGCTGCCCCTGCACTGCTGGGGGGTGGGGGTGGTGGGAGACATGAGTGGGGGCCTGGTGGAGGGTGCCCGTGCACTGCTGGGGGGTGGGGGTGGTGGGAGACATGAGTGGGGGCCTGGTGGAGGCTGCCCCTGCACTGCTGGGGGTAGGGGTGGTGGGAGACATGAGTGGGGGCCTGGTGGAGGCTGCCCCTGCACTGTTGGGGGGTGGGGGTGGTGGGAGACATGAGTGGGGGCCTGGTGGAGGCTGCCCCTGCACTGCTGGGGGGTGAGGGTGGTGGTAGACATGAGTGGGGGCCTGGTGGAGGCTGCCCATGGTGGCTGGGGGGTGGGGGTGGTGGGAGACATGAGTGGGGGCCTGGTGGAGGGTGCCCCTGCACTGCTGGGGGGTGGGGGTGGTGGGAGACATGAGTGGGGGCCTGGTGGAGGCTGCCCCTGCACTGCTGGGGGGTGGGGGTGGTGGGAGACATGAGTGGGGGCCTGGTGGAGGCTGCCCCTGCACTGCTGGGGGGTGGGGGTGGTGGGAGACATGAGTGGGGGCCTGGTGGAGGCTGCCCCTGCACTGCTGGGGGGTGGGGGTGGTGGGAGACATGAGTGGGGGCCTGGTGGAGGCTGCCCCTGCACTGCTGGGGGGTGGGGGTGGTGGGAGTCATGGGTGGGGGCCTGGTGGGGGCTGCCCATGGTGGCAGGGGGGTGGGGGTGGTGGTAGACATGAGTGGGGGCCTGGTGGAGGCTGCCCATGGTGGCTGGGGGGTGGGGGTGGTGGGAGAGATGAGTGGGGGCCTGGTGGAGGCTGCCCCTGCACTGCTGGGGGGTGGGGGTGGTGGGAGACATGAGTGGGGGCCTGGTGGAGGGTGCCCCTGCACTGCTGGGGGGTGGGGGTGGTGGTAGACATGAGTGGGGGCCTGGTGGAGGCTGCCCCTGCACTGCTGGGGGGTGGGGGTGGTGGTAGACATGAGTGGGGGCCTGGTGGAGGCTGCCCCTGCACTGCTGGGGGGTGGGGGTGGTGGGAGACATGAATGGGGGCCTGGTGGAGGGTGCCCCTGCACTGCTGGGGTTGGGGGGGGTGGGAGACATGAGTGGGGGCCTGGTGGAGGCTGCCCCTGCACTGCTGGGGGTGGGGGTGGTGGGAGACATGAGTGGGGGCCTGGTGGAGGCTGCCCCTGCACTGCTGGGGGGTGGGGGTGGTGGGAGACATGAGTGGGGGCCTGGTGGAGGCTGCCCCTGCACTGCTGGGGGGTGGGGGTGGTGGTAGACATGAGTGGGGGCCTGGTGGAGGCTGCCCATGGTGGCTGGGGGGTGGGGGTGGTGGGAGACATGAGTGGGGGCCTGGTGGAGGCTGCCCATGGTGGCTGGGGGGTGGGGGTGGTGGGAGACATGAGTGGGGGCCTGGTGGAGGCTGCCCCTGCACTGCTGGGGGGTGGGGGTGATGGGAGACATGAGTGGGGGCCTGGTGGAGGGTGCCCCTGCACTGCTGGGGGGTGGGGTGGTGGTAGACATGAGTGGGGGCCTGGTGGAGGCTGCCCCTGCACTGCTGGGGGGTGGGGGTGGTGGTAGACATGAGTGGGGGCCTGGTGGAGGCTGCCCCTGCACTGCTGGGGGGTGGGGGTGGTGGTAGACATGAGTGGGGGCCTGGTGGAGGCTGCCCCTGCACTGCTGGGGGGTGGGGGTGGTGGGAGACATGAGTGGGGGCCTGGTGGAGGGTGCCCCTGCACTGCTGGGGGGTGGGGTGGTGGGAGACATGAGTGGGGGCCTGGTGGAGGCTGCCCCTGCACTGCTGGGGGGTGGGGGTGGTGGGAGACATGAGTGGGGGCCTGGTGGAGGCTGCCCCTGCACTGCTGGGGGGTGGGGGTGGTGGGAGACATGAGTGGGGGCCTGGTGGAGGCTGCCCCTGCACTGCTGGGGGGTGGGGGTGGTGGCAGTCATGGGTGGGGGCCTGGTGGGGGCTGCCCATGGTGGCAGAGTGTTGGGGGTGGTGGTAGACATGAGTGGGGGCCTGGTGGAGGCTGCCCCTGCACTGCTGGGGGGTGGGGGTGGTAGTAGACATGAGTGGGGGCCTGGTGGAGGGTGCCCCTGCACTGCTGGGGGGTGGGGGTTGTGGGAGACATGAGTGGGGGCCTGGTGGAGGGTGCCCCTGCACTGCTGGGGGTTGGGGGTGGTGGGAGACATGGGTGGGGGCCTGGTGGAGGCTGCCCATTGTGGCAGGGGGTTGGGGGTGGTGGGAGACATGAGTGGGGGCCTGGTGGAGGGTGCCCCTGCACTGCTGGGGGGTGGGGGTGGTGGGAGACATGAGTGGGGGCCTGGTGGAGGGTGTCCCGTGCCCCTGCACTGCTGGGGGGTGGGGGTGGTGGGAGACATGAGTGGGGGCCTGGTGGAGGGTGCCCCTGCACTGCTGGGGGGTGGGGGTGGTGGGAGAGATGAGTGGGGGCCTGGTGGAGGCTGCCCCTGCACTGCTGTGGGGTGGGGGTGGTGGGAGACATGGGTGGGGACCTGGTGGAGGCTGCCCATGGTGGCAGGGGGGTGGGGGTGGTAGTAGACATGAGTGGGGGCCTGGTGGAGGCTGCCCCTGCACTGCTGGGGGGTGGGGGTGGTGGGAGACATGAGTGGGGGCCTGGTGGAGGCTGCCCCTGCACTGCTGGGGGGTGGGGGTTGTGGGAGACATGGGTGGGGGCCTGGTGGAGGCTGCCCATGGTGGCAGGGGGGTGGGGGTGGTGGGAGACATGAGTGGGGGCCTGGTGGAGGGTGACCCTGGATGCTGGGGGGTGGGGGTACAAGGGGACATGAGTGGGGGCCTGGTGGAGGGTGGCCATGGTGGCTGGGGGTGGGGGTGGTGGTAGACATGAGTGGGGGCCTGGTGGAGGGTGCCCCTGCACTTCTGGGGGGTGGGGGTGGTGGGAGAGATGAGTGGGGGCCTGGTGGAGGCTGCCCCTGCACTGCTGTGGGGTGGGGGTGGTGGGAGACATGGGTGGGGACCTGGTGGAGGCTGCCCATGGTGGCAGGGGGGTGGGGGTGGTAGTAGACATGAGTGGGGGCCTGGTGGAGGCTGCCCCTGCACTGCTGGGGGGTGGGGGTGGTGGGAGACATGAGTGGGGGCCTGGTGGAGGCTGCCCCTGCACTGCTGGGGGGTGGGGGTTGTGGGAGACATGGGTGGGGGTCTGGTGGAGGCTGCCCATGGTGGCAGGGGGGTGGGGGTGGTGGGAGACATGAGTGGGGGCCTGGTGGAGGGTGACCCTGGATGCTGGGGGGTGGGGGTGCAGGGGGACATGAGTGGGGGCCTGGTGGAGGGTGGCCATGGTGGCTGGGGGGTGGGGGTGGTGGTAGACATGAGTGGGGGCCTGGTGGAGGCTGCCCCTGCACTGCTGGGGGGTGGGGGTGGTGGTAGACATGAGTGGAGGCCTGGTGGAGGGTGACCCAGGATGCTGGGGGGTGGGGGTGCAAGGGGACATGAGTGGGGGCCTGGTGGAGGGTGGCCATGGTGGCTGGGGGGTGGGGGTGGTGGTAGACATGAGTGGGGGCCTGGTGGAGGGTGCCCCTGCACTGCTGGGGGGTGGGGGTGGTGGGAGAGATGAGTGGGGGCCTGGTGGAGGCTGCCCCTGCACTGCTGTGGGGTGGGGGTGGTGGGAGACATGGGTGGGGGCCTGGTGGAGGCTGCCCATGGTGGCAGGGGGGTGGGGTTGGTGGTAGACATGAGTGGGGGCCTGGTGGAGGCTGCCCCTGCACTGCTGGGGGGTGGGGGTGGTGGGAGACATGAGTGGGGGCCTGGTGGAGGCTGCCCCTGCACTGCTGGGGGGTGGGGGTTGTGGGAGACATGGGTGGGGGCCTGGTGGAGGCTGCCCATGGTGGCAGGGCGGTGGGGGTGGTGGGAGACATGAGTGGGGGCCTGGTGGAGGGTGACCCTGGATGCTGGGGGGTGGGGGTGCAGGGGGACATGAGTGGGGGCCTGGTGGAGGGTGGCCATGGTGGCTGGGGGGTGGGGGTGGTGGTAGACATGAGTGGGGGCCTGGTGGAGGCTGCCCCTGCACTGCTGGGGGGTGGGGGTTGTGGGAGACATGGGTGGGGGCCTGGTGGAGGCTGCCCATGGTGGCAGGGCGGTGGGGTGGTGGGAGACATGAGTGGGGGCCTGGTGGAGGGTGCCCCTGCACTGCTGGGGGGTGGGGGTGGTGGGAGACATGAGTGGGGGCCTGGTGGAGGCTGCCCCTGCACTGCTGGGGGGTGGGGGTGGTGGGAGACATGAGTGGGGGCCTGGTGGAGGCTGCCCCTGCACTGCTGGGGTGTGGGGGTGGTGGGAGACATGAGTGGGGGCCTGGTGGAGGCTGGCCCTGCACTGCTGGGGGGTGGGGGTGTTGGGAGACATGAGTGGGGGCCTGGTGGAGGCTGCCCCTGCACTGCTGGGGGGTGGGGGTGGTGGGAGTCATGGGTGGGGGCCTGGTGGGGGCTGCCCATGGTGGCAGGGGGGTGGGGGTGGTGGTAGACATGAGTGGGGACCTGGTGGAGGCTGCCCATGGTGGCTGGGGGGTGGGGGTGGTGGGAGACATGAGTGGGGGCCTGGTGGAGGCTGCCCCTGCACTGCTGGGGGGTGGGGGTGGTGGTAGACATGAGTGGGGGCCTGGTGGAGGCTGCCCCTGCACTGCTGGGGGTGGGGGTGGTGGGAGACATGAGTGGGGGCCTGGTGGAGGGTGCCCCTGCACTGCTGGGGGTGGGGGTGGTGGGAGACATGAGTGGGGGCCTGGTGGAGGCTGCCCCTGCACTGCTGGGGGTGGGGGTGGTGGGAGACATGAGTGGGGGCCTGGTGGAGGCTGCCCCTGCACTGCTGGGGGGTGGGGGTGGTGGGAGACATGAGTGGGGGCCTGGTGGAGGCTGCCCCTGCACTGCTGGGGGGTGGGGGGTGGTAGACATGAATGGGGGCCTGGTGGAGGCTGCCCATGGTGGCTGGGGGGTGGGGGTGGTGGGAGACATGAGTGGGGGCCTGGTGGAGGCTGCCCATGGTGGCTGGGGGGTGGGGGTGGTGGGAGACATGAGTGGGGGCCTGGTGGAGGCTGCCCCTGCACTGCTGGGGCGTGGGGGTGATGGGAGACATGAGTGGGGGCCTGGTGGAGGGTGCCCCTGCACTGCTGGGGGGTGGGGGTGGTGGTAGAAATGAGTGGGGGCATGGTGGAGGCTGCCCCTGCACTGCTGGGGGGGTGGGGGTGGTGGTAGACATGAGTGGGGGCCTGGTGGAGGCTGCCCCTGCACTGCTGGGGGGTGGGGGCGGTGGGAGACATGAGTGGGGGCCTGCTGGAGGGTGCCCCTGCACTGCTGGGGGGTGGGGTGGTGGGAGACATGAGTGGGGGCCTGGTGGAGGCTGCCCCTGCACTGCTGGGGGGTGGGGGTGGTGGGAGACATGAGTGGGGGCCTGTTGGAGGCTGCCCCTGCACTGCTGGGGGGTGGGGGTGGTGGGAGACATGAGTGGGGGCCTGGTGGAGGCTGCCCCTGCACTGCTGGGGGGATGGGGGTGGTGGGAGTCATGGGTGGGGGCCTGGTGGGGGCTGCCCATGGTGGCAGGGGGTTGGGGGTGGTGGTAGACATGAGTGGGGGCCTGGTGGAGGCTGCCCCTGCACTGCTGGGGGGTGGGGGTGGTGGTAGACATGAGTGGGGGCCTGGTGGAGGGTGCCCCTGCACTGCTGGGGGGTGGGGGTGGTGGGAGACATGAGTGGGGCCTGGTGGAGGGTGCCCCTGCACTGCTGGGGGGTGGGGGTGGTGGAGACATGGGTGGGGGCCTGGTGGAGGCTGCCCATGGTGGCAGGGGGTTGGGGGTGGTGGGAGACATGAGTGGGGGCCTGGTGGAGGGTGCCCCTGCACTGCTGGGGGGTGGGGGTGGTGGGAGACATGAGTGGGGGCCTGGTGGAGGGTGTCCCGTGCCCCTGCACTGCTGGGGGGTGGGGGTGGTGGGAGACATGAGTGGGGGCCTGGTGGAGGGTGCCCCTGAACTGCTGGGTGGTGGGGGTGGTGGGAGAGATGAGTGGGGGCCTGGTGGAGGCTGCCCCTGCACTGCTGTGGGGTGGGGGTGGTGGGAGACATGGGTGGGGACCTGGTGGAGGCTGCCCATGGTGGCAGGGGGGTGGGGGTGGTAGTAGACATGAGTGGGGGCCTGGTGGAGGCTGCCCCTGCACTGCTGGGGGGTGGGGGTGGTGGGAGACATGAGTGGGGGCCTGGTGGAGGCTGCCCCTGCACTGCTGGGGGGTGGGGGTGGTGGGAGACATGAGTGGGGGCCTGGTGGAGGGTGCCCCTGCACTACTGGGGGGTGGGGGTGGTGGTAGACATGAGTGGGGGCCTGGTGGAGGCTGCCCCTGCACTGCTGGGGGGTGGGGGTGGTGGTAGACATGAGTGGGGGCCTGGTGGAGGCTGCCCCTGCACTGCTGGGGGGTGGGGGTGGTGGGAGACATGAGTGGGGGCCTGGTGGAGGGTGCCCGTACACTGCTGGGGGGTGGGGGTGGTGGGAGACATGAGTGGGGGCCTGGTGGAGGCTGCCCCTGCACTGCTGGGGGTAGGGGTGGTGGGAGACATGAGTGGGGGCCTGGTGGAGGCTGCCCCTGCACTGCTGGGGGGTGGGGGTGGTGGGAGACATGAGTGGGGGCCTGGTGGAGGCTACCCCTGCACTGCTGGGGGGTGGGGGTGGTGGTAGACATGAGTGGAGGCCTGGTGGAGGCTGCCCATGGTGGCTGGGGGGTGGGGGTGGTGGGAGACATGAGTGGGGGCCTGGTGGAGGCTGCCCCTGCACTGCTGGGGCGTGGGGGTGATGGGAGACATGAGTGGGGGCCTGGTGGAGGGTGCCCCTGCACTGCTGGGGGGTGGGGGTGGTGGTAGAAATGAGTGGGGGCATGGTGGAGGCTGCCCCTGCACTGCTGGGGGGGTGGGGGTGGTGGTAGACATGAGTGGGGGCCTGGTGGAGGCTGCCCCTGCACTGCTGGGGGGTGGGGGCGGTGGGAGACATGAGTGGGGGCCTGCTGGAGGGTGCCCCTGCACTGCTGGGGGGTGGGGTGGTGGGAGACATGAGTGGGGGCCTGGTGGAGGCTGCCCCTGCACTGCTGGGGGGTGGGGGTGGTGGGAGACATGAGTGGGGGCCTGTTGGAGGCTGCCCCTGCACTGCTGGGGGGTGGGGGTGGTGGGAGACATGAGTGGGGGCCTGGTGGAGGCTGCCCCTGCACTGCTGGGGGGATGGGGGTGGTGGGAGTCATGGGTGGGGGCCTGGTGGGGGCTGCCCATGGTGGCAGGGGGTTGGGGGTGGTGGTAGACATGAGTGGGGGCCTGGTGGAGGCTGCCCCTGCACTGCTGGGGGGTGGGGGTGGTGGTAGACATGAGTGGGGGCCTGGTGGAGGGTGCCCCTGCACTGCTGGGGGGTGGGGGTGGTGGGAGACATGAGTGGGGGCCTGGTGGAGGGTGCCCCTGCACTGCTGGGGGGTGGGGGTGGTGGGAGACATGGGTGGGGGCCTGGTGGAGGCTGCCCATGGTGGCAGGGGGTTGGGGGTGGTGGGAGACATGAGTGGGGGCCTGGTGGAGGGTGCCCCTGCACTGCTGGGGGGTGGGGGTGGTGGGAGACATGAGTGGGGGCCTGGTGGAGGGTGTCCCGTGCCCCTGCACTGCTGGGGGGTGGGGGTGGTGGGAGACATGAGTGGGGGCCTGGTGGAGGGTGCCCCTGAACTGCTGGGTGGTGGGGGTGGTGGGAGAGATGAGTGGGGGCCTGGTGGAGGCTGCCCCTGCACTGCTGTGGGGTGGGGGTGGTGGGAGACATGGGTGGGGACCTGGTGGAGGCTGCCCATGGTGGCAGGGGGGTGGGGGTGGTAGTAGACATGAGTGGGGGCCTGGTGGAGGCTGCCCCTGCACTGCTGGGGGGTGGGGGTGGTGGGAGACATGAGTGGGGGCCTGGTGGAGGCTGCCCCTGCACTGCTGGGGGGTGGGGGTGGTGGGAGACATGAGTGGGGGCCTGGTGGAGGGTGCCCCTGCACTGCTGGGGGGTGGGGGTGGTGGTAGACATGAGTGGGGGCCTGGTGGAGGCTGCCCCTGCACTGCTGGGGGGTGGGGGTGGTGGTAGACATGAGTGGGGGCCTGGTGGAGGCTGCCCCTGCACTGCTGGGGGGTGGGGTGGTGGGAGACATGAGTGGGGGCCTGGTGGAGGGTGCCCGTACACTGCTGGGGGGTGGGGGTGGTGGGAGACATGAGTGGGGGCCTGGTGGAGGCTGCCCCTGCACTGCTGGGGGTAGGGGTGGTGGGAGACATGAGTGGGGGCCTGGTGGAGGCTGCCCCTGCACTGCTGGGGGGTGGGGGTGGTGGGAGACATGAGTGGGGGCCTGGTGGAGGCTACCCCTGCACTGCTGGGGGGTGGGGGTGGTGGTAGACATGAGTGGAGGCCTGGTGGAGGCTGCCCATGGTGGCTGGGGGGTGGGGGTGGTGGGAGACATGAGTGGGGGCCTGGTGGAGGGTGCCCCTGCACTGCTGGGGGGTGGGGGTGGTGGGAGACATGAGTGGGGGCCTGGTGGAGGCTGCCCCTGCACTGCTGGGGGGTGGGGGTGGTGGGAGACATGAGTGGGGGCCTGGTGGAGGCTGCCCCTGCACTGCTGGGGGGTGGGGGTGGTGGGAGACATGAGTGGGGGCCTGGTGGAGGCTGCCCCTGCACTGCTGGGGGGTGGGGGTGGTGGGAGACATGAGTGGGGGCTTGGTGGAGGCTGCCCCTGCACTGCTGGGGGGGGGGTGGTGGGAGTCATGGGTGGGGGCCTGGTGGGGGCTGCCCATGGTGGCAGGGGGGTGGGGGTGGTGGTAGACATGAGTGGGGGCCTGGTGGAGGCTGCCCATGGTGGCTGGGGGGTGGGGGTGGTGGGAGACATGAGTGGGGGCCTGGTGGAGGCTGCCCCTGCACTGCTGGGGGGTGGGGGTGGTGGGAGACATGAGTGGGGGCCTGGTGGAGGGTGCCCCTGCACTGCTGGGGGGTGGGGGTGGTGGTAGACATGAGTGGGGGCCTGGTGGAGGCCGCCCCTGCACTGCTGGGGGGTGGGGGTGGTGGTAGACATGAGTGGGGGCCTGGTGGAGGCTGCCCCTGCACTGCTGGGGGGTGGGGGTGGTGGGAGACATGAGTGGGAGCCTGGTGGAGGGTGCCCCTGCACTGCTGGGGGGTGGGGATGGTGGGAGACATGAGTTCGGGCCTGGTGGAGGCTGCCCCTGCACTGCTGGGGGTGGGGGTGGTGGGAGACATGAGTGGGGGCCTGGTGGAGGCTGCCCCTGCACTGCTGGGGGGTGGGGGTGGTGGGAGACATGAGTGGGGGCCTGGTGGAGGCTGCCCCTGCACTGCTGGGGGGTGGGGGTGGTGGTAGACATGAGTGGGGGCCTGGTGGAGGCTGCCCATGGTGGCTGGGGGGTGGGGGTCGTGGGAGACATGACTGGGGGCCTGGTGGAGGCTGCCCATGGTGACTGGGGGGTGGGGGTGGTGGGAGACATGAGTGGGGGCCTAGTGGAGGCTGCCCCTGCACTGCTGGGGGGTGGGGGTGATGGGAGACATGAGTGGGGGCCTGGTGGAGGGTGCCCCTGCACTGCTGGGAGGTGGGGGTGGTGGTAGACATGAGTGGGGGCCTGGTGGAGGCTGCCCCTGCACTGCTGGGGGGTGGGGGTGGTGGTAGACATGAGTGGGGGCCTGGTGGAGGCTGCCCCTGCACTGCTGGGGGGTGGGGGTGGTGGGAGACATGAGTGGGGGCCTGGTGGAGGGTGCCCCTGCACTGCTGGGGGGTGGGGTGGTGGGAGACATGAGTGGGGGCCTGGTGGAGGCTGCCCCTGCACTGCTGAGGGGTGGGGGTGGTGGGAGACATGAGTGGGGGCCTGGTGGAGGCTGCCCCTGCACTGCTGGGGTGTGGGGGTGGTGGGAGACATGAGTGGGGGCCTGGTGGAGGCTGCCCCTGCACTGCTGGGGGGTGGGGGTGGTGGGAGTCATGGGTGGGGGCCTGGTGGGGGCTGCCCATGGTGGCAGAGTGTTGGGGGTGGTGGTAGACATGAGTGGGGGCCTGGTGGAGGCTGCCCCTGCACTGCTGGGGAGTGGGGGTGGTGGTAGACATGAGTGGGGGCCTGGTGGAGGCTGCCCCTGCACTGCTGGGGGGTGGGGGTGGTGGGAGACATGAGTGGGGGCCTGGTGGAGGGTGCCCCTGCACTGCTGGGGGGTGGGGGTGGTGGTAGACATGAGTGGGGGCCTGGTGGAGGCTGCCCCTGCACTGCTGGGGGGTGGGGGTGGTGGTAGACATGAGTGGGGGCCTGGTGGAGGCTGCCCCTGCACTGCTGGGGGGTGGGGGTGGTGGGAGACATGAGTGGGGCCTGGTGGAGGGTGCCCCTGCACTGCTGGGGGGTGGGGGTGGTGGGAGACATGAGTGGGGGCCTGGTGGAGGCTGCCCCTGCACTGCTGGGGGTGGGGGTGGTGGGAGACATGAGTGGGGGCCTGGTGGAGGCTGCCCCTGCACTGCTGGGGGGTGGGGGTGGTGGGAGACATGAGTGGGGGCCTGGTGGAGGCTGCCCCTGCACTGCTGGGGGGTGGGGGGTGGTAGACATGAATGGGGGCCTGGTGGAGGCTGCCCATGGTGGCTGGGGGGTGGGGGTGGTGGGAGACATGAGTGGGGGCCTGGTGGAGGCTGCCCATGGTGGCTGGGGGGTGGGGGTGGTGGGAGACATGAGTGGGGGCCTGGTGGAGGCTGCCCCTGCACTGCTGGGGGGTGGGGGTGATGGGAGACATGAGTGGGGGCCTGGTGGAGGGTGCCCCTGCACTGCTGGGGGGTGGGGGTGGTGGTAGAAATGAGTGGGGGCCTGGTGGAGGCTGCCCCTGCACTGATGGGGGGTGGGGGTGGTGGTAGACATGAGTGGGGGCCTGGTGGAGGCTGCCCCTGCACTGCTGGGGGGTGGGGGCGGTGGGAGACATGAGTGGGGGCCTGGTGGAGGGTGCCCCTGCACTGCTGGGGGGTGGGGTGGTGGGAGACATGAGTGGGGGCCTGGTGGAGGCTGCCCCTGCACTGCTGGGGGGTGGGGGTGGTGGGAGACATCAGTGGGGGCCTGTTGGAGGCTGCCCCTGCACTGCTGGGGGGTGGGGGTGGTGGGAGACATGAGTGGGGGCCTGGTGGAGGCTGCCCCTGCACTGCTGGGGGATGGGGGTGGTGGGAGTCATGGGTGGGGTCCTGGTGGGGGCTGCCCATGGTGGCAGGGGGTTGGGGGTGGTGGTAGACATGAGTGGGGGCCTGGTGGAGGCTGCCCCTGCACTGCTGGGGGGTGGGGGTGGTGGTAGACATGTGTGGGGGCCTGGTGGAGGGTGCCCCTGCACTGCTGGGGGGTGTGGGTGGTGGGAGACATGAGTGGGGGCCTGGTGGAGGGTGCCCCTGCACTGCTGGGGGGTGGGGGTGGTGGGAGACATGGGTGGGGGCCTGGTGGAGGCTGCCCATGGTGGCAGGGGGTTGGGGGTGGTGGGAGATATGAGTGGGGGCCTGGTGGAGGGTGCCCCTGCACTGCTGGGGGGTGGGGGTGGTGGGAGACATGAGTGGGGGCCTGGTGGAGGGTGTCCCGTGCCCCTGCACTGCTGGGGGTGGGGGTGGTGGGAGACATGAGTGGGGGCCTGGTGGGAGGGTGCCCCTGAACTGCTGGGGGGTGGGGGTGGTGGGAGAGATGAGTGGGGGCCTGGTGGAGGCTGCCCCTGCACTGCTGTGGGGTGGGGGTGGTGGGAGACATGGGTGGGGACCTGGTGGAGGCTGCCCATGGTGGCAGGGGGGTGGGGGTGGTAGTAGACATGAGTGGGGGCCTGGTGGAGGCTGCCCCTGCACTGCTGGGGGGTGGGGGTGGTGGGAGACATGAGTGGGGGCCTGGTGGAGGCTGCCCCTGCACTGCTGGGGGGTGGGGGTGGTGGGAGACATGAGTGGGGGCCTGGTGGAGGGTGCCCCTGCACTGCTGGGGGGTGGGGGTGGTGGTAGACATGAGTGGGGGCCTGGTGGAGGCTGCCCCTGCACTGCTGGGGGGTGGGGGTGGTGGTAGACATGAGTGGGGGCCTGGTGGAGGCTGCCCCTGCACTGCTGGGGGGTGGGGGTGGTGGGAGACATGAGTGGGGGCCTGGTGGAGGGTGCCCGTGCACTGCTGGGGGGTGGGGGTGGTGGGAGACATGAGTGGGGGCCTGGTGGAGGCTGCCCCTGCACTGCTGGGGGTAGGGGTGGTGGGAGACATGAGTGGGGGCCTGGTGGAGGCTGCCCCTGCACTGTTGGGGGGTGGGGGTGGTGGGAGACATGAGTGGGGGCCTGGTGGAGGCTGCCCCTGCACTGCTGGGGGGTGGGGGTGGTGGTAGACATGAGTGGGGGCCTGGTGGAGGCTGCCCATGGTGGCTGGGGGGTGGGGGTGGTGGGAGACATGAGTGGGGGCCTGGTGGAGGGTGCCCCTGCACTGCTGGGGGGTGGGGGTGGTGGGAGACATGAGTGGGGGCCTGGTGGAGGCTGCCCCTGCACTGCTGGGGGGTGGGGGTGGTGGGAGACATGAGTGGGGGCCTGGTGGAGGCTGCCCCTGCACTGCTGGGGGGTGGGGGTGGTGGGAGACATGAGTGGGGGCCTGGTGGAGGCTGCCCCTGCACTGCTGGGGGGTGGGGGTGGTGGGAGTCATGGGTGGGGGCCTGGTGGGGGCTGCCCATGGTGGCAGGGGGGTGGGGGTGGTGGTAGACATGAGTGGGGGCCTGGTGGAGGCTGCCCATGGTGGCTGGGGGGTGGGGGTGGTGGGAGAGATGAGTGGGGGCCTGGTGGAGGCTGCCCCTGCACTGCTGGGGGGTGGGGGTGGTGGGAGACATGAGTGGGGGCCTGGTGGAGGGTGCCCCTGCACTGCTGGGGGGTGGGGGTGGTGGTAGACATGAGTGGGGGCCTGGTGGAGGCTGCCCCTGCACTGCTGGGGGGTGGGGGTGGTGGTAGACATGAGTGGGGGCCTGGTGGAGGCTGCCCCTGCACTGCTGGGGGGTGGGGGTGGTGGGAGACATGAATGGGGGCCTGGTGGAGGGTGCCCCTGCACTGCTGGGGTTGGGGGGGGTGGGAGACATGAGTGGGGGCCTGGTGGAGGCTGCCCCTGCACTGCTGGGGGTGGGGGTGGTGGGAGACATGAGTGGGGGGCCTGGTGGAGGCTGCCCCTGCACTGCTGGGGGGTGGGGGTGGTGGGAGACATGAGTGGGGGCCTGGTGGAGGCTGCCCCTGCACTGCTGGGGGGTGGGGGTGGTGGTAGACATGAGTGGGGGCCTGGTGGAGGCTGCCCCATGGTGGCTGGGGGGTGGGGGTAGTGGGAGACATGAGTGGGGGCCTGGTGGAGGCTGCCCATGGTGGCTGGGGGGTGGGGGTGGTGGGAGACATGAGTGGGGGCCTGGTGGAGGCTGCCCCTGCACTGCTGGGGGGTGGGGGTGATGGGAGACATGAGTGGGGGCCTGGTGGAGGGTGCCCCTGCACTGCTGGGGGGTGGGGTGGTGGTAGACATGAGTGGGGGCCTGGTGGAGGCTGCCCCTGCACTGCTGGGGGGTGGGGGTGGTGGTAGACATGAGTGGGGGCCTGGTGGAGGCTGCCCCTGCACTGCTGGGGGGTGGGGGTGGTGGTAGACATGAGTGGGGGCCTGGTGGAGGCTGCCCCTGCACTGCTGGGGGGTGGGGGTGGTGGGAGACATGAGTGGGGGCCTGGTGGAGGGTGCCCCTGCACTGCTGGGGGTGGGGTGGTGGGAGACATGAGTGGGGGCCTGGTGGAGGCTGCCCCTGCACTGCTGGGGGGTGGGGGTGGTGGGGAGACATGAGTGGGGGCCTGGTGGAGGCTGCCCCTGCACTGCTGGGGGGTGGGGGTGGTGGGAGACATGAGTGGGGGCCTGGTGGAGGCTGCCCCTGCACTGCTGGGGGGTGGGGGTGGTGGGAGTCATGGGTGGGGGCCTGGTGGGGGCTGCCCATGGTGGCAGAGTGTTGGGGGTGGTGGTAGACATGAGTGGGGGCCTGGTGGAGGCTGCCCCTGCACTGCTGGGGGGTGGGGGTGGTAGTAGACATGAGTGGGGGCCTGGTGGAGGGTGCCCCTGCACTGCTGGGGGGTGGGGGTTGTGGGAGACATGAGTGGGGGCCTGGTGGAGGGTGCCCCTGCACTGCTGGGGGTTGGGGGTGGTGGGAGACATGGGTGGGGGCCTGGTGGAGGCTGCCCATTGTGGCAGGGGGTTGGGGGTGGTGGGAGACATGAGTGGGGGCCTGGTGGAGGGTGCCCCTGCACTGCTGGGGGGTGGGGGTGGTGGGAGACATGAGTGGGGGCCTGGTGGAGGGTGTCCCGTGCCCCTGCACTGCTGGGGGGTGGGGGTGGTGGGAGACATGAGTGGGGGCCTGGTGGAGGGTGCCCCTGCACTGCTGGGGGGTGGGGGTGGTGGGAGAGATGAGTGGGGGCCTGGTGGAGGCTGCCCCTGCACTGCTGTGGGGTGGGGGTGGTGGGAGACATGGGTGGGGACCTGGTGGAGGCTGCCCATGGTGGCAGGGGGGTGGGGGTGGTAGTAGACATGAGTGGGGGCCTGGTGGAGGCTGCCCCTGCACTGCTGGGGGGTGGGGGTGGTGGGAGACATGAGTGGGGGCCTGGTGGAGGCTGCCCCTGCACTGCTGGGGGGTGGGGGTTGTGGGAGACATGGGTGGGGGCCTGGTGGAGGCTGCCCATGGTGGCAGGGGGGTGGGGGTGGTGGGAGACATGAGTGGGGGCCTGGTGGAGGGTGACCCTGGATGCTGGGGGGTGGGGGTGCAGGGGGACATGAGTGGGGGCCTGGTGGAGGGTGGCCATGGTGGCTGGGGGGTGGGGGTGGCGGTAGACATGAGTGGGGGCCTGGTGGAGGCTGCCCCTGCACTGCTGGGGGGTGGGGGTGGTGGTAGACATGAGTGGAGGCCTGGTGGAGGGTGACCCTGGATGCTGGGGGGTGGGGGTACAAGGGGACATGAGTGGGGGCCTGGTGGAGGGTGGCCATGGTGGCTGGGGGGTGGGGGTGGTGGTAGACATGAGTGGGGGCCTGGTGGAGGGTGCCCCTGCACTGCTGGGGGTGGGGGTGGTGGGAGAGATGAGTGGGGGCCTGGTGGAGGCTGCCCCTGCACTGCTGTGGGGTGGGGGTGGTGGGAGACATGGGTGGGGACCTGGTGGAGGCTGCCCATGGTGGCAGGGGGGTGGGGGTGGTAGTAGACATGAGTGGGGGCCTGGTGGAGGCTGCCCCTGCACTGCTGGGGGGTGGGGGTGGTGGGAGACATGAGTGGGGGCCTGGTGGAGGCTGCCCCTGCACTGCTGGGGGGTGGGGGTTGTGGGAGACATGGGTGGGGGTCTGGTGGAGGCTGCCCATGGTGGCAGGGGGGTGGGGGTGGTGGGAGACATGAGTGGGGGCCTGGTGGAGGGTGACCCTGGATGCTGGGGGGTGGGGGTGCAGGGGGACATGAGTGGGGGCCTGGTGGAGGGTGGCCATGGTGGCTGGGGGGTGGGGGTGGTGGTAGACATGAGTGGGGGCCTGGTGGAGGCTGCCCCTGCACTGCTGGGGGGTGGGGGGTGGTGGTAGACATGAGTGGAGGCCTGGTGGAGGGTGACCCAGGATGCTGGGGGGTGGGGGTGCAAGGGGACATGAGTGGGGGCCTGGTGGAGGGTGGCCATGGTGGCTGGGGGGTGGGGGTGGTGGTAGACATGAGTGGGGGCCTGGTGGAGGGTGCCCCTGCACTGCTGGGGGGTGGGGGTGGTGGGAGAGATGAGTGGGGGCCTGGTGGAGGCTGCCCCTGCACTGCTGTGGGGTGGGGGTGGTGGGAGACATGGGTGGGGGCCTGGTGGAGGCTGCCCATGGTGGCAGGGGGGTGGGGTTGGTGGTAGACATGAGTGGGGGCCTGGTGGAGGCTGCCCCTGCACTGCTGGGGGGTGGGGGTGGTGGGAGACATGAGTGGGGGCCTGGTGGAGGCTGCCCCTGCACTGCTGGGGGGTGGGGGTTGTGGGAGACATGGGTGGGGGCCTGGTGGAGGCTGCCCATGGTGGCAGGGCGGTGGGGGTGGTGGGAGACATGAGTGGGGGCCTGGTGGAGGGTGACCCTGGATGCTGGGGGGTGGGGGTGCAGGGGGACATGAGTGGGGGCCTGGTGGAGGGTGGCCATGGTGGCTGGGGGGTGGGGGTGGTGGTAGACATGAGTGGGGGCCTGGTGGAGGCTGCCCCTGCACTGCTGGGGGGTGGGGGTTGTGGGAGACATGGGTGGGGGCCTGGTGGAGGCTGCCCATGGTGGCAGGGCGGTGGGGTGGTGGGAGACATGAGTGGGGGCCTGGTGGAGGGTGCCCCTGCACTGCTGGGGGGTGGGGGTGGTGGGAGACATGAGTGGGGGCCTGGTGGAGGCTGCCCCTGCACTGCTGGGGGGTGGGGGTGGTGGGAGACATGAGTGGGGGCCTGGTGGAGGCTGCCCCTGCACTGCTGGGGTGTGGGGGTGGTGGGAGACATGAGTGGGGGCCTGGTGGAGGCTGGCCCTGCACTGCTGGGGGGTGGGGGTGTTGGGAGACATGAGTGGGGGCCTGGTGGAGGCTGCCCCTGCACTGCTGGGGGGTGGGGGTGGTGGGAGTCATGGGTGGGGGCCTGGTGGGGGCTGCCCATGGTGGCAGGGGGGTGGGGGTGGTGGTAGACATGAGTGGGGACCTGGTTGAGGCTGCCCATGGTGGCTGGGGGGTGGGGGTGGTGGGAGACATGAGTGGGGGCCTGGTGGAGGCTGCCCCTGCACTGCTGGGGGTGGGGGTGGTGGTAGACATGAGTGGGGGCCTGGTGGAGGCTGCCCTGCACTGCTGGGGGTGGGGGTGGTGGGAGACATGAGTGGGGGCCTGGTGGAGGGTGCCCCTGCACTGCTGGGGGTGGGGGTGGTGGGAGACATGAGTGGGGGCCTGGTGGAGGCTGCCCCTGCACTGCTGGGGGTGGGGGTGGTGGGAGACATGAGTGGGGGCCTGGTGGAGGCTGCCCCTGCACTGCTGGGGGGTGGGGGTGGTGGGAGACATGAGTGGGGGCCTGGTGGAGGCTGCCCCTGCACTGCTGGGGGGTGGGGGGTGGTAGACATGAATGGGGGCCTGGTGGAGGCTGCCCATGGTGGCTGGGGGGTGGGGGTGGTGGGAGACATGAGTGGGGGCCTGGTGGAGGCTGCCCATGGTGGCGGGGGGGTGGGGGTGGTGGGAGACATGAGTGGGGGCCTGGTGGAGGCTGCCCCTGCACTGCTGGGGCGTGGGGGTGATGGGAGACATGAGTGGGGGCCTGGTGGAGGGTGCCCCTGCACTGCTGGGGGGTGGGGGTGGTGGTAGAAATGAGTGGGGGCATGGTGGAGGCTGCCCCTGCACTGCTGGGGGGGTGGGGGTGGTGGTAGACATGAGTGGGGGCCTGGTGGAGGCTGCCCCTGCACTGCTGGGGGGTGGGGGCGGTGGGAGACATGAGTGGGGGCCTGCTGGAGGGTGCCCCTGCACTGCTGGGGGGTGGGGTGGTGGGAGACATGAGTGGGGGCCTGGTGGAGGCTGCCCCTGCACTGCTGGGGGGTGGGGGTGGTGGGAGACATGAGTGGGGGCCTGTTGGAGGCTGCCCCTGCACTGCTGGGGGGTGGGGGTGGTGGGAGACATGAGTGGGGGCCTGGTGGAGGCTGCCCCTGCACTGCTGGGGGGATGGGGGTGGTGGGAGTCATGGGTGGGGGCCTGGTGGGGGCTGCCCATGGTGGCAGGGGGTTGGGGGTGGTGGTAGACATGAGTGGGGGCCTGGTGGAGGCTGCCCCTGCACTGCTGGGGGGTGGGGGTGGTGGTAGACATGAGTGGGGGCCTGGTGGAGGGTGCCCCTGCACTGCTGGGGGGTGGGGGGTGGTGGGAGACATGAGTGGGGGCCTGGTGGAGGGTGCCCCTGCACTGCTGGGGGGTGGGGGTGGTGGGAGACATGGGGTGGGGGCCTGGTGGAGGCTGCCCATGGTGGCAGGGGGTTGGGGGTGGTGGGAGACATGAGTGGGGGCCTGGTGGAGGGTGCCCCTGCACTGCTGGGGGGTGGGGGTGGTGGGAGACATGAGTGGGGGCCTGGTGGAGGGTGTCCCGTGCCCCTGCACTGCTGGGGGGTGGGGGTGGTGGGAGACATGAGTGGGGGCCTGGTGGAGGGTGCCCCTGAACTGCTGGGTGGTGGGGGTGGTGGGAGAGATGAGTGGGGGCCTGGTGGAGGCTGCCCCTGCACTGCTGTGGGGTGGGGGTGGTGGGAGACATGGGTGGGGACCTGGTGGAGGCTGCCCATGGTGGCAGGGGGGTGGGGGTGGTAGTAGACATGAGTGGGGGCCTGGTGGAGGCTGCCCCTGCACTGCTGGGGGGTGGGGGTGGTGGGAGACATGAGTGGGGGCCTGGTGGAGGCTGCCCCTGCACTGCTGGGGGGTGGGGGTGGTGGGAGACATGAGTGGGGGCCTGGTGGAGGGTGCCCCTGCACTGCTGGGGGGTGGGGGTGGTGGTAGACATGAGTGGGGGCCTGGTGGAGGCTGCCCCTGCACT